>NC_090930.1:177428606-177731637 GCF_040938575.1 Ambystoma mexicanum | reverse complement strand
AACTTCCACCGAGGTTGTTCCCACCTAGAATGTCAGAGGAAGACCCCAGAAACAACAAGCAAATGGGAAATGGCAAAAAAAGAAAAAGAAGCCCACCATTCTAGCAGAATGGTGGCCCTTGTGAGCATTACCGAGGCCGATTTAACAGCCTGCAAGTAATGAAGACTAAAAGTCAAAGGTAAAACCACTGCCATCAGCCATTCAAGTAAACTTGCAATTGTAACAAAAATGTTGCTAGGTAAGTAAGAAAGGAGATACCTTGTATTCTCCAGATAAGGTGTGCTGGCTCACTTAAATCAATGTAAAGGGGATGTGAATCCCACTTTACTTCTTGTGACCAGTAGTTCACCCAAGAAATAAGAATTAAAAAGGAAGCCTCTGCATTTAAAATGCTGTGTGCTACCATAGTATATAACAGTCAGTCCAAAGGTATAGGAAACTATACCTCCAATCATACACTATGAACAGACATAAAAAGGTCACCCATAAAATGAGAAAGACTAGATGCGAGAGGGAAAAAGATTCCCACTCACCTAGGGACAAGATACAATAATTACCAAGTCCAAGCAAAACGTTCTGGGGTTGACGCAGGTCGGGAGGATTTACCATAAATATGAAAATCTTACTTCACAAACGCCATCTCCCAACTTGCAGCCCTACACTGGAATTACCTCCCTTCGGACAATACAAGCATCACTTCTATTTAGCAGTTTAAACCAGACTCGAGCGCAGTCTTCGGACCAGTGAAGAGGCTCATCGCTCCCCTCCCTCAAACTGACCGTGGTTCACCCCCCCCCAAACTATGTCCCCACTTCTAAGCTTCAGTTGAAACAAATGTAAACCTGCATATCACCAGCCATCATGGCACTTTGCCATAGTGTTTGATAGATTTATATCTTTCTCGTTGTCGAATTCCCTGGTCTATGTCCCATCACTCTACACCCTCACTAAATGCCCCCAAACTCATGATACCCGATCATCTTTTAAAGGTGCCATACCGAGGGACTGCTTCTGTCCCTTGTATTGCTTCCCTTGTACATCATTCCTGTTTTAAATTATACCCCATATTCAATATAAATATTTAACAAGTTGGACGGTGATCTGGTCCTTCAATCACCAGATCCATAGAACTGGTGGGGCCACATGATGAGTCAAGCAATCTCAGATACGTTAAGCAGAGTGCACAAATGAGTCAGAACATCAATGCATTTAGGTCATATTGTTTGGTTTTCTATATTATTGATGACAGTCGAGCATAACCATAACCGGCTGCAAGAGTTAGAGTTCACACCATGTTTTGATCACAAGTCCTGCAGGTGTGTACATACAAGAGCTTGGGGATTTGTACGATTTCATAATAATGACATTAGGTTTAAATAGTTTAAATGATTGGTAGGTCAAGTTAGACCTCCAACCAGGACAGGTGACATCTCCTAGAGAATGTTCTTACATATTGAAATGTCGTCGTGGCTGCTTGTTAACATGCCGTCGTTAACTGTGTTAACTTTATGTGTTAACTGTGGTGTTAACTGTGGCAGGCAGGCATACTTAAATAGACAGATAGCATCTACCTTCTGTATCCCAACATCACAGACAACGGATCACTTAAAGGGCAATATGGTTTCACAAGTAACAATACTCTGGTCGCAAAGACCAACCCATGTCATTGCGATTAAACATGGTTGATAAATGTAGCATGAAAACGACAGAAAGAATATCCCCGACCACGTTCTTCAAACGATTGTGGCCAGAACATTAAATAATGCATTCTGTTCCATGCCAGATAGGGTTGATAAAAAGAGAATGGCAACAGGGTCCATCTGAGCAGTGGAAACATTCTGCACAACTCTTCTTTATATCGAGAAAGGTGACATCATACATCCATTAACAAACCTGGGTACCTGATCTCATTAATGCTATTCTTTTGCTTTTTAAAACCAATTCTGAAGTAGGTTTATTAGGCAATGCCATTGTGCCAAAACACTCTTTTGGGAGCACCAAATAAGTATAAAAGTCACAATTCATTCCACCAAGAGCCCACAAAAGTTCAGATGGGAAGAATAGCTGTAATCTCTCAGGGACGAAACCAGTCTCTGACTCGATCTTAGATAGTTGCCATGGTTTTGAATGTACACTTCAGAATCTACTACCTACTGTGAAGAATCCTGAGCATTCCTCACTAAAACCCTGCCTAAAGTCTCCTCCCAGGTGGTCAGGGGAGAGCAGACGCTTCCTGATCTCAACCCTGCGGGTGGTGTCCTGCGGGAGGATCACCGTGGAGGGGACAGGGCCCAGGGTGATGATGAGATTCCGTGGGATGAAACACAGTATTTTTCCTCTGAAGGGGATATTCTTACCACTATGCCAGAAGATGTTATAGCTTATTATCATTTTTAATATCGCTCAACCTCCTGTTGAGACTAAGGTGGCAAACCTCAAACCTACCATACCAAAACAACAACTTTTTTATCCCTAAAATCAAATACCTTCCTCAATATCAAAGGTACACTATAAGGAATAGGGATAGGGTTGCCTTCTCTAGCATCCCTCTGTTAAAACTACTAAGGGAATTAAATCTACAAGTGGAAAAACCTAACTTTGATAAAGTGCACTGCATGTCCCTAAACCCCGTAGGGACTGAGACGAAGAAGAGAACTGAAGAGACATGTAGAAGTGGAGGACAGGCAATTAGGCCTAACAAGCTTTGCCAGGGTTAGGCAATTAACAGTAATGGCCTGCACCTGAAATCATTGCCCCACCTGAGAGGCATGAAAGGCTGCAACAGGAGGGGGAAGAAGGAAGAAGCTACAGCAGGAGCTGGAAGGCTGGCAGTAGTAGCAGGAGATGAGCACAAGGTTTGGCAGTTCATGAGGAAGTGTGATCACTTAAGAGTCACCGGGACATGGAGAAAGCAGATTTCACCTGCAGGTTCAGAGAGGGTCAAGTGTTCTCAAACCCTGCCTTGCTGTGGCTGCACTGAGAAAGACGTGCCGGGAGTGAAGGTCTTCCCAGGTGCGCCTAGTAGCTGTAACTGCAGAGCCGTGACAATGCTGAATCCCCAGGCCCGTAGCAAGAAGCAAGCCGAGGGACAGAGGAGGGAAGTTGGTGTGGCCGGACCAGAGACACCAATGCTGCAGAGGGGTGTGGGTCCCAAGTTTGCCTAAAGCCGTAGCGGAAGACCAAGTAGAAGGGAAGTTGAAGCAGCCCGCAACTGCAGTGTTCCTGGTGCCGGTGAGTGAAGTTTGGTGTTCAGGTTCATTCAAACCCTTGACGGTAACGGTTACCAGCTCTGAAGTGTAAGAGAAGAAGCCATTATACACTATATTTTGTTGTGAGAGCTATTTTTTACAACTGAAATGTATCACACAAACTTTTAGTAAAAGCTATAGTGCTCACGTATGAAGAAAAGCCTTTCATTTCCCATTGTCGATGTTGCCGGAGTGGTCGCGTGTCTCCAATAAAAAGGGGAATGCTTTCTGAAGTACCCAGAAAACTCTGAAGTTGACTTTCACACTTATCACAAGATTATATGGCATCAAAGGAAGGTTGCGTGCGACCAATCATGATTCCCGACCAGAAGAGAAAGTGTGTCTGAGTAATACGTGGGAATACAAACCCTTACAGACACTTAAGGTCGAAGATCTTAAAGAGTGGTTGTGTATGCCTAAACTAGTTTTTCCTTTGAAGGCTGGACCTTGTAAGGCTAAGACCAAGTATTCTTTATGTTGTTGAATTAATAAGAAGAACACGCATTACCCAATCCTAGAGGTGAACCCTTTCTATAGAGAAGGAAACCCTGTTTAACAACTTCGCCAGATAGTTGGATTGATGTAAAGGTCCAGTGTTCTCCGATACAAGCGAGACATTGGGCCTCATTACGAGTCAACCGGTCCGGAAAGATCGGTGGTGGTAAATCCGCCACCACTGTTCTTTCCGGACCGGCTGATCTCGAGTTCTGCAGGCGGGAGGTGTCACTCCAGCCAGGTCTGACTTGGTGGGTTTAACACCACCCACCTGCAGGTGGACATGGAAACACTGGCACCATTACAACATGACGCTGGTGTTTCCACTTCCCCATTCCCATGGAGTCCCCGAATGGGGACTTGCAGAATTCGGCCTCCGGAATTCCCGGGGTCGTAATGCCCCGGTAATTCCGGGAATCACGGAGGCGGAATGGTAATACGAGTCCGGCGGTAACCTGATGGTTTTTCCGGCTCGGTTACCGCCGGACTCGTAATGAGGCCCATTGTTATCTGAAGTTGGAAGTGTGGAAATCCAGCTTCAAGTTAGCTACTGGAACCAAGAAGGTGTGTGTATATAAAGCTGGGGAAGGGAGCTGGGTACGTGTAAGAAGATTGAGCAAATATCTTGTAATGCTGAGACTGCTGAAGTTTAGAGAAAATCAGTCTAGAAGCAGGTTATCCTTGTGGCAGTAAGGCAGACAGAAGAGGCTGTCCTTTTCTTGGAGCATAGGAAAGAAGAGTGACTTGCCTACCTGTGAAGGTCGAAGTGTCTTGTCTTTAAAATGCCTAACCATTCTGATATATAAAGTTACAGCAGAAATATCAGCACTGTGGTTGTGTACAATATGGTCAGTGGATGTCACATTGAAGTGTGTTGAAGTAGTGGCATACTGTGGAACCAAGGAGTCTGTTTCCATTGTAACAGCAGTAGAAGGGTGGTTGTCAAGAGGAAAGCAACAACCCAAGAAGAGGCATCCTGACAATTATGCCAAATGTACTGCAGAGTTTATGAACACTTGTAGAATTGTAGAAGGAGAGGTTGAGAATATATTCTTTGAACTGCGGCAAAATAGTCTTGAAAGGGAGACATCCAGGATTACCATTGGTGTTATTTCCTTGGCTGGAACTGGAAAGGGATCTTTTCACCTGGAAGCTGAAGAACTGTTACCAGCGGATTTTTGTTTGGTGAACATCTGTTTCATTTGGAACCCACAAGAACTGGTTCAAGACTTTATTTTCCTTTGTGAACATTTGGGGAAATTGACTTTGAATAATCCTGATGAACGGATTTACCCAGAACAAGTGAAGGTCATCCAAATTACTGCCTGTTGGATATTCACTCATTTAAGGTATTTATAATTTACTTTAAATGTTTTGTTTAGTGTGAGGGCAAGTTTGTTTCTGTTACAAGTGATTCCCTTAGCTCAGACTAGGTAGAGAATTCTCTGACAGAGTAGATTTAGCGAGGATTTATTTGCATCTTTTTTATTTTAATAAAATGTTTAATTATGAGAAAAATACAAGCAGTTGTCAGCCTAGCATTACTAACCCCTCACACTATGCAAAATTGCATATGGTTAACTAACCAACAACAGGAATATATACCAAACCGCGGGTTTGAAGTGTCATCTGAGAGCGAAGCTAGCGCTGTCTAGGATGCCACAGAGAATACCCAAAGTAAACTGAACCCCATTGTTGAGAAGTGCCCATCAACAATTTGTGGTGTGTATGCCACCCTGAGCATCCCTTTGGATCAGTGCTACAGGGTGTGGATAAGGGAGGCATGATTGACACAGGCTACTTCGTCCAGAAGAAATAAATACATGGGTTCATACGTCCGCCTCCATCATTTCCATGCAATGTCACTGTTCCTCTCTCCCCGCACCACTGAAGTTCCAGTGGGGCAAGAAAAGGTCAACTTTCCCTGCTGTGAGCGCACGCCTGTGGACTGGGACTTCCATAATCTACTGGCATAATGTCATAGTGGGAGGAGACAGCATTTTAAAACATCTGTATGCACTAATTGCTCCCAAATAATTCCCAACATTATCCCGTTACATAAGACCATGGAAGCCATAATAAAAAGGAACAAAATTAAAAGGCTGGCGAGTGTATGCCATTGTTCAAAAAGACAGGGGGAGCTCATTGTTGATCGCACATGGCGATCAGATTGTGTAGGGGATTTAATGGCAATATCTCAAATGGACACCCTCCCCCCCCAAGAGAAGACGAGCCAGAGGGTATTGTTGAATATTTGCATTGTACGATGAAAAAGGCAGGTACATTGCAGCACAATTTACCCAATCAGTCTGCAGCTAGCTAGTATTTAAGAAGTACAATTCAAAGAAATCCCAACAACGAGGGCAAGATTAGCTTGAAGAGAGTGGCAAATTCACTCGACTGTTCAGAAAGCCCATACACCAAAGTGAGGTATAGGCATAGACCACTTCCATGTTACAATGCATCGCCCCAACTAAAATAACCTAGGCGTATGCAATGAATGCAGTATAAAGGCAAAGGGAAGCCAATGGAGAATGAAGGTTAATGTATGTCAATTTGACAAAAAGAGCCCAAGTTGTTTATGGGGACAAAAGCCCTGGGGAATTACAGAAAAACATAATGAAGGCTTATGGAGCAAAGGACCTCTATACGTATATGGTGGAAAAGGACACTGCAAATCTATAGGAAAACCAGCTTGTGAATAATAAAGCCTTTTCTAGTCAGAATTTCCTAGTATAGGTTTGCCAAAAATAAAAATAGAAGACATTTTTTCCCCACTAAAGAATAAATCTGGAAACCCACAAGGTAGGCTTAACTCTCAATTTGAACTATATTCCAAACTCTGCATTATGAAACCTTTGTGCAGCTTACCTTTAAAGTACTGAAGCATCCTCTAATCTACTGCAGGGTTGAATCTAGCCAAATGTAAAGCTGCCAAGATGGGGTGAAAAACATCTAGGCTAAGGAATAGTTCTCTGATTAATTGGACAAGGCAGTTGACACAGCTCAGTGAGTAAGGTACTCTTATTAGAGACCAGTGTGCAACCTGCAGTTTGAAGTTACGATCTGTGGGAGTGACTTCACCATTCATCCCTTCCAAGGCTAATATGTAGCGTACTAGTAAAACATCTACTAATAAAATGCTCAGAAGCACAAGAAATCAGTCATGGAGTGCTGCAAAAAAACATAGGGTTTTAGGGTATAGCTTCGGACAACATGCATCATGTAAAGGGCTACTCACCTCTGTGTCGCTACCGTCGCAGCAGCATCCAGGGCAAACTGCCGCATCACGCTTTCCTCCAAGTACTTCTGCTCCCATTTGGTCATGTCAGCCTCCATCGCCAGAATCTTTTCCTCCTTTTCCCTGAGAAGTTCCATCAGTGCCGTGGCATTGTACTCCGAGACGCTGGCGGACTGAGAGGAACCTTGACGCTAGTAGAGAGGACAACTAGGTTAGTATTTCCACAGTGAAAGAATCCCAGGTGAAAGCCGAGACAGCATATGAGTTTCCTCCCAATGGGATACTCAGAAGCCCGAGACAAAGCAACAAGTCACACGGCCAGCAACAAGTCTCACGGCTACTATGGGGTATCTAACAAGGTAAAGTATAAACCCACTGGATGCGTAACAGAAGTACGTCAGGGAAATGGTGCCTGGTCTCTGCCTTCAATGCTCAGAAACCCAGCCTCATCGTTCTTCTATTGCATATGCAGGGCTATAAGACTGTATTTTCTGTGGGATCAGTAGGATGCTGCACACAAACCTCTTGCCGACAGACTTAGGGCTAATGCGCTTTACAAATCGTCAAATGTTCCTAACATTTTAACTAGATTTTTTTGGGACATATCTTTTTTTCAGTGCAGAACACGCTGGTTTACAGTCATGGAAAGTGGATAGAAGCATAAAAGGATGCACAGAGTGTGCCAAACAGTTTGCGAAAAGTCTGACTGCTCGTCTTCAAAGGACTTCCAGCACAAAGTCCCAAAATGTCCCCGTCACCACAGTGAGTGTGGGGTGGGAACCTTTATGTTCACTGAGGAAAAAGACTACTTTCTGAATCTAAAGTTAAACTCCCCCTCCACCCAATTCAAAGAATACACTTGCTGTATAGAACATTAGCGTCAAATTCTGCTTCTTCACCTCTAGTCGTCTTCCAGTGTCTTAAGAGGACAACATGCGCACTGCAAGGGACGCCAAGTAAGCGAACAGAGCAGTCTGACGTATGTGAACGCAGAGGTCTGCTCTGTTGGTGAAACAAATGGTCCACACATGTCAAAAACAAAAAAGGGATGTTAAAAACGTCCAAAGTCTACACCAAAGTCTCCCCCCCCCCCAAAATAAAATGGGGTTGACTTTATGGACAATTCTACAAATAAGCTTTTTGAATTGGGTGTGAGAGGTCATGCAAGTGCTACACAAAACTCCCTCACCAATAAATAACCTATTTTTGCCAATATACCACCGTGACAATATGAAAGAAGGTGCATGTGACCAATGGATAATGTAAGCACAGAAAAGGCTTTTCTTGATAAGTCTCAAAATAAATGATTTGCATAAAAATCCATGATGGTCTAAAAAAGTCTTATTTCTAATAGTTCAATGGCCTGAACATCTATGGGGAAACTGCTGAAAGAAAGTGCACCCGTACCTGCTGCATACGGAGGGATTCCAGCTCCCGCTCCAGCCGGGTCCGCAGCTTATGCTCAAGCTGTTCCCGCTTTTCACATGCTGCCTGCAGCTGCACCAGGGCATTCTGCATTTTCTCCACTTTCTCCACATACACATTCTTCTTCTTCAGCTGAAAGGGTACAAAGAGAAGATACATGAAGGACATTTGTCATTTTTCTGGAATCAGATTGTGAGGAGAGCGGTGAGCCAGGCACGGGAAGCAAGTTCTTATGCCAACTCTTGCAGCACAAATTATGAAAACATTTAAGCAGACTGCGCCTTGCCTACTAAGCGCACTCAAGGGAGGGAAATTAAAGAATGGGCAAGCTACTGTAGGAACTCCAAAACTGTTGATTTAACATGAAATCAAACTGTTTGAGTTGCAAACACAAATGTTTGTGTGTCCCCCTCAAACAAACACACAAACTGCGCATGAGGAGAATGTGAGATTTGAACAGAAAAAGAGCACCGAAAAAACAAACATATTTTGTATAGTGTTCACACACACACACATCTTTGGGTTTAACTATCCTGCAGTAAATAGTCTTTCCATGAATGAACTCTCCCGAAACATTGTTGGACTGCTTCTGGACCTCCAGATGCAAGACCCCCCCCCCTCCTCAAAATCCCCTCACCAGAGTGTAGGATCGAGGAAATGAGGTAAATCGTTCGGACGAGAACAGTAGCACAAAGAATCCTTTGCTGACAGGCCTTTTCTTGACTGCTGCAACATCCCTTCCAGAGTCCCTCCTTTCGTCACCACGACCAAGGAACAGGAGACCAGGTCCACCGCTTCAGCACCGTGTAAGTATCCATCTGCATCTTTACTGCTCAGGTACTGTGGATCTCGTGGCAGTACATACCTTGAGTCATTCTGTCGCTCCTTTGTTGCTGGAGTGCTGATTCCGGTGTTTGTCTATACCTTTTGCCTAGGCCTAACGCTTGTTCCGCCCATAAATAGCCTTTCCCAAGGTCTCTGAAACCTTTTTGACAAAATCCCTTTATTTACTTGTAATTTAATAATCCTCTGGAACTTTGGCTTTTCTGCATCTGTACTTATCTGCTTTACCTCCAATCGGACTTTGAAGAACTCATACCTAGTTTGGGATGAACTGCTAAAGCATAAAGGCCTCTGAAAAGTAATACAAGCTTCCTTAAGTGCTGACTTGCTATTGTAAGTGTAGCTTAACAATATTATTCCTACAACAGATCATGTTCTCAGTGGCTATAACAAGTGATTTTAATTACCTTTGAACAGTGTTCCATTAACTGTATAATTCTTAACTTGTGGTTTACTCACCTGAAGTAGTGCATTGGTTTTCTATTGTGTGTATCAGTTTAAAATAGTACTTGCTTACCTGAATATAGCTATCATTGTCTATATAAAATAAACTATTTTACTATAACTACAAGTGTGTAAGGGTTTCTTTGGGCCTGGCTGCTCTGCCATACTACCAGAACCTTGAGTAGTACAGCCTTATATTAGTTGGGGCCTGTATACCAAGGGATAATTTTATAAAGTCCTACCACAGGTAGACTGTAGCAAAGCTCCGCTAACAGGCCCTGTATCCCTTTTTATTTTGGGCTATTAAGTGTCGCTTTGAGACACCTAGAATAACCCAAACTATTGCATTCAAATACTGATTCATGTGTACATGGGAAAAGGGCTTCTGACAAGGGGCACACACGAATGACATTTCAGGAGGAGAACACAGTTCATTAGGTGTTTGGTTATGAGCCCACCCATTGACTGCCCATAGCCATGCTAATCCCACCCATTGCCGTCTCTGCATAATCCCTATGGCTATTCCCATATCTGGCCGCCCAAAACTACTCTCATTCTATAGCAGCAGTGAAGTGTCAGGAGTACGGTAAGGAGTGGGGATAGGGATGATGAATAGGACCCGGTCTCTGCCCAGGCAGTTTTGCTACTGGAGCCCTTTGTTGCTCTAAATGCAGCGAGGAAGGGAGCGCTTCCGTCTACGAGTGCCAGGGCGGCAGAGTGCGACACACAAATGTGAGGCAGAGGGGTATCTGTCTGCTCGGCTCTCCCAGTGACATAATGAACCTTGCCACATGCCCAAATTAGAAATGTTTATTTTAGGAGCTTGTATAGCACACACGCACAGGCCTATCAAACACACACCCCTACATAAACACTAACAGTTATGATGGTTTTGTTTCCCAAACTATTTGCAGAAAATTGTCCCGCAAACAAATATGTTTAGGGAAAAATAAATAAGAAGAACTGACTCAGAACCCAACGAAGGTAAAAAAGAAAATGGAAAAACTAGACTGGATCTATACTTTAGACATAGCGTCAAAGAACAAACTGACAACCCATCTGCCACCCCAGATGAGGAAATCAAATCAGACGCAGGAATTTATGAAAAAATATCCGAACAGAGCTCTAAGGAACACTTTCATAAGAGCACATTTGAATCTTCGGGAGACAAACGCCCTCAAACAAGTGCAGATTTTGTGAGAACTGAGACCAGATTGAAACAATAAGGCACCTTTTGCTGTCTCCAGTTTAACTCTCTCCTATGCGACAGTTTAAGACAATTTGTCCTGGAACCCAAACCATCAGATTGCCATACCTGAACAGCCTACTTGCCTCATCATTTATCTTTGAAGAAGATTTCTGGTGGACACGGCTGATCAGTGGAGAAAAGACTTCACGGGTAATCGCGACACGTACTAACAAACGTGGAAGGAAGAAAGGCCCTGAATCCTTAACTAAGAAAAAACAAGTGGTCTTAAACTGTCACATAGGAAAGAGTTAAACTGGAGACAAACGAACTGCTCATACTTTTACTCATCATACACTTTGATCATGCACACCTTGTAAAAATCGCTGATCCGATTCAAACAATTTTTTTAAAAAAATGTTAAGTTCAAAAGTATGATTTTCGGTTGATGGTCCAAGTTCTCCCAACAGTGTATCGAATACAAACATGAAAATCAATCTTAATGTTAACAGCATTACGAAAATGAGCAAAGACTCCCTTACTTCGAAAATGGATTAAGTGGTGCAATTTAGAAAATACCAAAGAAATACACTAGTACAGCGCTCTGTTGCTTCGAAGCTAGGTGTGAGCTTTATAAATCCCAAACAATGTCATACAAAGGCTAAAGGGACAGGGAGTTGGGTGGAAATGGGGTGGCCATACGCCTCCCCTCTACAAATGAACAGGGTTCTAAACTTTTTTTTTTTAAATAAAGGGTAGAATCAAAAGCCAGTAAGATAGAGCAGCGGGTTCAACGCTTGCTGCTGCGATCTATGTGTGATCTGCAGATCGCAGGTTTGAATCCCGACAAGGCCAACTCAGCCTTTCATCCTTCCGAGTTCGATAAATGAGCACCAACTTCGGTTGGGATGGTTTATGTATTGTGATGCTTGAGCTAAGACATGGCGCTGATGCGCAGTGCATTCTGGGGGCACTCAGAGCCATAATGGATATTTATTCCATGCCTCAGGGAAAACAGCATCTTGCTTTGCTAAAAAACATGCTTTCAACGTTATTAATTGCTGAGCCTGGTATGCAGGCCTCAGACAAGGACACGGCGCTGGGAAAGCGAGAATCCACAGGTGCCGGCTGGTACCAGATATAAAAAAAGGTTTTGTTATGTCTTGCTATACTTGCTCCAAGATCTCAGGATGAGTTATGGAATTGTTTTCCGTGTTGCTTTAGAAGAGGGAAGCTTAGCTCCTTGGGGTTACTGTCGGTTGGCCCGGCCAGCAACCGACGGTCACTCATCAATGCGCAAGCACTAATGCCAGAAGGTTCGAGAAATTGCCACCCCTTTTTGAGGAGGGCATATATGCGGAGCTCTGGAAAGGTCAGGTGGAAAAAAAACACAAAGACCTCAGTCGGAGGGGGGACGCCTTGTTCCGACCTTCCTATGGGCTGTTGTGCTCTTGGCATGGCTGTTACCAGGGTCTTCTAGCCGCTTCTGGCGAGATGAGGGATTCTAATTGACATGATTAAAGTTCAGATAATGGCAGCAGTTTACCAGTTGTTTTGTGGGCGATAATAAGACTAACCTGATGGCCAAATGCTGAGGCTATGTTTGCAAATTCCATAAAAGGCAACCAAACGACCACTGTTGGCGGAACGCCTCGCAAACTGCGATGCAAACCTGTAGGTGGGTTATGACAACATCCACTTCCGAACACACAGGACATGGCGGTCCGCCTTCTTGCTCTTGCAAGTTACTGCGCAACCTGGACTGGTGTTAACTCTTTCCTGGAAGCAGCCAGCACGGCCAAAGTAACAGAAAGGCAAAAAGAGCAGAAAGTCAGTCTGGCAAAACCGCCCAATTGCCTTCAACTGAAGTACCTCGTTTGCATAATCGAATCGTGGGCGGGCATGAAAATGTGCCCTCGTCGGATCAGCACTTTGGCAGTGAATTTTACAAAAGGGGGCAGGTGGCCACTGGAGCACAGTTTTAGGGCTAATGGGGAACCAAGATTTGCGGAACCGTTGCCATCAGCTTCAAGCATAAACAACAACTGCCACTTTCTACATGTTTTGATGGTTCTCTCTGTTAGTCCATACCGCAAAACTGCATAGTTTGGCAACAACGGCCTCCCTAACTCTCCCTAGCCCCCACCAGAGGCACGCCCACCATCCCATCCCCTCCACTGATGGACGCTCACCTGGCAGGTGCCGAGCTGAGGCGGCACCTGCTGCCGTTTACAGGGCAGCAGAGGAGGGCAGCTCTTCCCGGGAAGCCCGGCCGCGCACCGACCACCAGAGGATAAGGGCCTGCTGCCGCCAGAGACCTACAGATGCGCCCCAGAAGCTTGTCGCGGGCTGGAAGGTTTGGAGGGGAGATGTCACTCGTTGTGGGGTCAGCGTGTGCACAAGCATCACTACGAGCATTTCTTAAAAGTCAGACGCTTTCAGTAAATAAGAAAAGTAGTGCTACAGAGAATTGACTTCATTATGAAGGGAAAAGGTATGCAGTAGATGTGAACGACACCTCACAGGTGCCATATTTTTAACCCCTTAAATCCCGGGTTTCACTATGAGAATCGTCTTGTAGTGCCTGCCGTGCACATGCAAAAAGCGGCCAGTGCAGCACATTCTTTTTTACAATATGGTGCTTTTTAGAAATACGTTACCTCTAAATCGGGCCCAGAGTCATGTTTTATGATTTAGTAAGGGCCTGATTCAGTGCTCAGTGTAAAAGAAGTGTAAAACAGAAAGACACTTTTCTTATTTGCTCCATATTTTGTGCCTATATTTATTTAGATACAGAATATGGAGCAAATAAGAAAAGTATTGTCCCATCACGGAATGACACTTTTCTTATTTTACACAGAGCTCAGTGCAGAAAAATGCCTGGCCAACAATAGCTTTGCCGCAGAATGCCTGGTCAACCATTTCCCGGCCCCAGAATGCCTGGCCAACCGTTTCCCGGCCCCAGAATGCCTGGCCAACAATACCGGTCGAGCAAAATTCATGGTCGACAATAGTTCCCAGGCCGCCCAATGCCTGGTCAACAACAGTTCCTGTGCTGCAGAATGCCTGGCCAACAGTTTACCGGCCGCAGAATGCCTGGCCTACCATTTACCAGCCACAGAATGCCTGGCCAACAATAGCTGTCGTGCAAAATTCCTGGTCAACAATAGTTCCCAGGCCGCACAAGGCCTGGTCAACAACAGTTCCTGTGCTGCAGAATGCCTGGCCAACAGTTCACTGGCTGCAGAATGCCTGGCCTACCGTTTACCGGCCGCAGAATGCCTGGCCAACAATACCCGTCGAGTAAAATTCCTGGTCAACAATAGTTCCCAGGCCGCATAAGGCCTGGTCAACAACAGTTCCTGTGCCGCAGAATGCCTGGCCAACAGTTTCCCAGCTGTAGAATGCCAGGCCAACTGTTTCCCGGCCGCAGAAAGCCAGCCCAACCGTTTCCCAGCCACAGAATGCCAGCCCAACTGTTTGCCAGCCGCAGAATGCCAGCCCAACCGTTTCCCGGCCAAAGAAAGCTTGGCCAACAATACCTGTGCAGCAAAATGTCTGGTCAACAGTTTCCTGGCCGCAGAATGCCTGAACAACTGTTTCCCAGCCGCAGAATGCCAGGCCAACAATATCCCAGCCACAGAATGTCTGGCCAAAAGTTTCCCGGCTGCAGAATGCATGGTAAACAACAGTTCCTGTGCCGCAGAATACCTGGCCAACAACAGTTCCTGTGCCGCAGAATACCTGGCCAACAACAGTTCCTGTGCCGCAGAATACCTGGCCAACAACAGTTCCTGTGCCGCAGAATAGCTGGCCAACAACAGTTCTTGTGCCACAGAATACCTGGCCAACAACAGTTCCTGTGCCGCAGAATGCCTGGACAACAGTTTCCCAGCCGCAGAATGTCTGGCCAACCGTATACCGGCCACAGAATGCCTGGCCAACAACAGTTCCTGTGCCGCAGAATACCTGGCCAACAACAGTTCCTGTGCTGCAGAATGCCTGGACAACAGATTCCCAGCCGCAGAATGTCTGGCCAACCGTTTACCGGCCGCAGAATGCCTGGCCAACAATACCTGTCGAGCAAAATTCCTGGTCAACAATAGTTCCCAGGCCGCACAATGCCTGGTCAACAACAGTTCCTGTGCCGGAGAATGCCTGGCCAACAGTTTACCAGCTGCAGAATGCCAGGATAACAGTTTCCTGGCTGCAGAATGCCGACCCAACCGTTTTCCGGCTGCAGAATGCCGGGCCAACCGTTTTCCGGCCGCAGAATGCCAGCGCAACCATTTCCCAGCCCCAGAATGCCAGCCCAACCGTTTGACGGCCGCAGAAAGCCTGGACAACAATACCTGTGCAGCAAAATGTCTGGTCAACAGTTTCCCAGCCGCAGAATGCCTGGTCAACAACTGTTTCCCAGCTGCAGAATGCATGGTAAACAACAGTTCCTGTGCCGCAGAATGTCTGAACAACAGTTTCCTGGCCGCAGAATGGCTGGCCAACAGTTTCCCGGTCGCAGAAAGCCTGGCCAACAATACTTGTTCAGCAAAATGCCTGGTCAACAATGGTTTGCATGCCGCAGAATGCCTTGTTAAGTGTTTCCCGGCCGCACAATGCCTGGTCAACAACAGTTCCTGTGCCACAGAATGCCTGGCCAACAGTTTACCGGTCAAAGAATGCCGGGCCAAGCGTTCTCTGGCCACAGAATGCCAGGCCAACCATTTCCTGGAAGGTAGCAGAATGCCAGGCCAACTGTTTTCCAGCAGCAGAAAGCCTGGCCAACAATACCTGTGCAGCAAAATGTCTGTCAACATTTTCCCGCCGCAGGATGCCTGGTCAATAACCGTTTCCCAGCCACAGAATGTCTGGCCAACAGTTTCCTGGCTGCAGAATGCATAGTAAACAACAGTTCCTGTGTCCGCAGAATGCCTGGACAACAATTTCTCGGCCGCAGAATGCCTAACCAACAGTGATTTCCACTGGCCATTAGTAACAAGGCCAGAGAATGCATAGGCCTCAGTCACTGTGCCACAGAATGCCAAGCCAACAGCTGCGATGCTGGAGAATGCCAAGTCAACAGCTGCAGTGCCGCAGAATGTCTGACCAAAAGTTAGTGTCATCAGTTAAAGTGCCACAGAATGCCTGCAAATCGAATACTGTGCCACAGAATGCCAGACCAGCAGTTCCTATTCAATGAAATACCGGCCATTGGCTGATGTGCTGCAAGATGCCTGACATCAGCTGATTTGCCGCAGAATGTTGGGACGGCAAGTCTATTCCTTGTTCCTGCAAGAATTTAAGAGCTTGTAACGCAAATCTTTTGGGTTGTTGACACTCAGGAGAGGGTTGTTCTGAAGTCACAGTGCGACGGTGGGGGAAAGGGTCCATCTATAAAAAGTAACATGAGACCTTTAGAAAGTTATTAACTACTAAATGTAAATTGGGACGTTTAGTTTTAATGTAGCCAACTACTGCTGAAAGCTTCTCACTTCAATAGGGATTTCTTGTATAGTCAAACATTTACAAGTGTGCACAATCAGGCATTTTGCTTCCGTAAACTGGGATTATTTTATCACCCTACACCTCAAAGGTGAGAAAGATATGAAGTAGTGCACCGTAACAACGTTAGCGTGAAGAACCCAAGTTTGGAAAAACCCAGGCACGAAGTATTTGGCCCACCAACTAAAGATCACGCCACTTCTCCAAACTCCAGATTATCAAACAAACATGGCGATCCGAACTTCCAGCCAGGCACGGTTGCCAACCTAGTGCTCATCCAAACGCTTAAGACTCACAAGCGGCCACCAGGGAAACTAGCACCTGATTGTTGGGCCTACGGCCTCCACAGAGGCTCTAATGGAGGGACAGCAGGCATCCCAAGTGTCCAAGCTCAAACAACCCGCAATCGCAGGTACTCCGAGCCAGTATGGTATTCACTGCAACACTCACAGCATGTGTTTAACCTTGTTCTGGAGTGGGCAAACCTCCATTCAACAAATTCGCTTTTATTACTAGCTTTGATATTTCTTTCTTTTGCATAAATACATACACAGCTTCATTGTGCACATATATTACTCTAAAGCCAGTGAGGCCAGGTACCATATCTACTCCAACAATTCGGTGGGTCACCCACAACAGCAGGTGGGCACAACATATCGTGCAAAACTTTGAAAACTTGTGTAACAGTTCGGTCAATGTTGCAATGTCAAGGATATTGGGCCTCATTACGAGTAGGCCGCGGCAGGAAAGAATGGTGGTAATGCAGTGGTAGAATTTGAGGATAAGCGGACTTGTAGATTTTCACCGACAAACACCGAGTGGCTTTGCTGCTGTGGGTCCATCATGCAGGTTTGAAAGCGTTTATTATCCGGAAGAGTTGTGGACTTATTAAAAAAGCGCTCTGACCTGTGAATGCAAACAAGATCACAAGGTTTTATTTTTGGAAGAGGTACAAATTAACAAAGAGGCACAATACGTGTGATTTATGGCCGGGTTGGACTAAGACAGCCCCTCGTGTTTAGAATTGCTGGAATCCTTTTAGAAGCAGGGGTGGCCTTCACTTTGGACCAGTTCAGGAGCCCTGGTCAATACCATTTCAGTACTTTGCGGCAGTACATTTGGATTTGAGCACTTAAGGGAAGGGGGTTCACCATCTTCGGCCGCTCTCCTTGCTCCGCCACTGCTTGGAACATTAGCAAACACTGCAATTCATCTGCCACTCTGTTTTAAATTTAACAGTACTAATCGTTTTTTTTTTTTTTACAGGGTGTTTGCACCAAAACATTGGGGCTTGGACAATATTTAAAAAGAAAAAGTATACTATGCATATTTTGAAATTAAAGCTGGGCGCTTATCAAATCAAGGCTGATTGTTATGCAAGATGCTCCACAGAGATGGCCTTTTAGGCATAGAAACCCAGGAACGAAACAGGAAAAGAAATGAAGACCACGCTGCTGGGAAAGGTCTTCATGTAAATCGCACAGGCTTAAGCAGGGCTGCATCATGGCACTCTGCAATGAGCACGGAATAGCATATTTCTCAGGATGCATGATCAGCGGTGGTAGGCGGTTATCTGTTGTGTCAGGTTTAAGCCCTTATGGACTAAAGCCTACAGACAGGATTGTGTGTAAACAGACAGCATGGGAGTGAAATGGCCAACTAGAAGAAACCACACTTGTTTTATGGGAGCATTTACTCCCTGAAAAGCTTGAGGCTACTAAATAAGGATCACATTGAGAGTTTCAAAAGCTCGATCCAATGACCCAAAGGTTCTATGCAAGATAACTTATTCCCCTGCCCCCATCACAAACTGGTTTACAATTGGCACACACAGGGGCGTTCTCCAGGAACTTGGGTTCAAATCCCTTACTTGCATTCGGAATGGCAATGCGTTTTCCTCCTATAAATTGATCCTTTCCCGCTTCTTTAAGTCCCTCTTTATGAGACCAAAACATGCCTGGGGATGCTTGTGGTCTCGTGCAGAAGGGATGTGACCTAGCAGTTTGGGCTGGACTGTCCCATTGGAGGGGGGAGGTGGCGGGCAAGCTTAATTTGCATATGGTCTTTCCCCTTTTGTAATGGCTTAGCATGTGAAGAACAAAGGTCTGGAGGCTTGCCCAGAGTAATGTCAGAGGTTAAGATTAATTCTACACCTTCCAGCCAATACCTCTTGTTTTGCCTCCATTTATATTACATCCATAAGTCAAACCATCTAGGTTAAATTTGCATATCTCTGATTCAAGCATCCTAAGACAATATGTCCGGCTATATTCAGGCAAATTAAATGGTGAGGGAAAGGCATCGGGGTGCACATGCCCACATGGATAACTCCCGGCCCCACCAAGCCTCCTGGCCTTCAGGAAGTCCCAGAAAACTGCACGATTCAGAAAGGCTTTGTACCTGTGTTTTGACCAAATAGACCATTCTCTACACCGTCTTCCGAGGGACTATGTTAACCCAACTCAAGATCGAAACAACATCCGTTCCGTTGAGTTAACAACAGCTGGACTTAAACCATTAAGTAAAGAAATGCAACGTTTGTGACTCTATTGTGGAACACCTTTAATCTATATTAATTCAGTAAATTGCTACAAAATCTTTGACTCAAGCAGCATGTTCACATAGGTAGCTCATAAATTATGACTGCCATAGTTCCGGCATCTCATCCTGCTTCCAATAAACCACTCTAATATGAAATGTACTTCCTTAAAAGACACGCCAATACCCTCAATGTAATACTGACCCATGCGATAAGTGGAAATTCAACATGTCTTAAAATTAACCTGGAGATGGAAAACAATTATCACATCATATCAGATGTGATCGTCGCCAGAGAATACCTCTCTCTTATTGTTGTTGTGATGCCTGTAGTACGTTTGTAAGGTATCTTGCAGCATATTAAAAATAAGCGCTCTGGTTTCATTGAGTTATTAGGAAAGTGGAAACGCTTGCCAGAATTTAAAATGTGCTGCACTCATGATCTAGCAAAATAGCTCTGCACGGTAAACACCGCTCACCAGTGGTGAAAGCAGATTTTGTGCAAGACGGGGCAAAGGCCTTCACACAGTGAATGCCATCTCAACATTTTGCACACAGCTTGTGGGAGACGGAGGATCTCAAACGAGCCAGGGCGTGAGGGCGGCACCTATCACTGTTCCTAGATCTTTGTTCAGCCTGTAGGACACAGGTCCATCTGGACAGGGCCAACTTAACCCTTCATCCTTCCAAGGGCAATACATTGCGAACCATTAATTTGGGTAACAAAACCTATTATAAACATTAGTAGAGTGAAGCCATCGTGAAACTATACAAAAATATTAATTTTTGATGTCATTGGATGCACCTGGGCCTTCTATAAACCCTGTACATTACGCAAAAGGTTTATGTAAGGCTCATATAAAAACCAGAGCAAAGATCATGGACAAAATATGGTCATCCTCGGTTGTACACAAAGAAACCGCAGATAAGCATGTTCGTCAATCATCATAAAAACAGGGATGTCAACATCTTCCTTCAGATAATAAGTGCATTTTGAAGTTGCAGGATGATTTCTGGCTGCATGTGTCTAACCTATTTTCCATTTCAAACTATAGCATCCTTCCAAGGACCCGATTTGTACTTGAGAACTTAATAAAATGCCATTACCTTTTGTCCTCCCTCCACAGTGCTATCTAACTGAGGTTCTACTGCCACACAGAGACAGACATTCCCTATGCAGCTACTAAAACATGGACGTTTACCTCTGTCCCTTATCCCGGAGGCATACGCCACCACCTCTCCCAAGTAACTTCCCGTTTTTGTTGTTGTCTGGAGAGACACCTTGTACAGCGCTAACACAGGGCTGCTGCCAGAGTCAGAAGACAGGATGAACCGCAGCAGCTCAGTTGTGGGTCCCAGTGAGAGCGCCACTACATCCCACTCCACTATGGATGGTTGTGCTATTGCAAACTGGGGCAGCGGAACGGGTAGTACAGAGTGGGGGCGAAGAAGGCGCTGTTGAAGTCTTGCCCCAGTGACCAGCCTAAAGTTCACGCTGTTGCAAATCAAGGGCCACTCTATTGATCAATTACAATACATCTTGGAGAAATAGTGGCACTGTTGCAGTCCACCCACGGGAGAATCCATGAAGAGCAGGAGCACGCTTGCATGTCTTTCCTCTCTGGTGGGTTCAGCTGGATTGTGGATACAAGCAAGGGAGGCTTGGTTGAATCTGGGGTTGTGTTTAGTTTGGTCCCCTCAATGTTGGGGTTATGGTCAGTGCTGTTTTTTTATTCTTTTTCGTGGAATCCTAGTTTTTTTACTAAATTCCGGTGTCAGGGATAACTTTGCCGCTATGCGATGGATTGCTGTGTCACGTCATGGCTCGTGTGTTTCTGTATCACAGTGGTTCTGTCCGATTACATTGCTATTTGAGGGCTCTTCTTGCCCGACTCTCCATACTCCAGGGTATCAGTGTGTGGGATCAGTACAGCTGTTAGTATAGGCCGATGATAGTACAGTGGCAATAAGGGAAGACAAAAAGTAATGTTCCATTATTTAGGGTAATGTATTACTCTAGTCCTCCCGACTTGTCACAGTATTAACATCCCCCACCCACCCGGTTCACTATACCCTCTACCTATCTAGCTGGTGTGTACAGTTAGGTTAGATTTTCACTTCTATGCTTAATCTTTCTCACCTGTGACGCCACCAGTGCTTTTTGCTGGACTTGGTCATTATCTTTTCATGCTCCTGGGGGAGTGGGAATCTTTTCCCCCACTTACCTTGTCTTTTACTCTTTTTATGTCTCTCCATAATGGATTTTTGAATTTATCCTTTACTATCACTTTTCGGGCATTTACATTTTATTGTTCCAGCACACAGCACTTTCTGTGCAGTGTTGCCCTTCAGGTTTCCTTTTTTATTTTCTCTTGATTTGCCTTGTGTGAATTTAAGTTCCCAAGGGTAGAGAGGGATTTTCATCCTGTTTACATTTTACTTTGTGAGATCAGCACACCCCACCTTATGTCGAGTGCTGGGGAGATGCATATTAACTAATGTGACTTCCAATATCTGGCCTAAATCTCATTCTATCATGGCTTACATATTCCAATATGAAGAGGAACTATTCAAATTAGGATATTGCTGCAAAGAAATTGAAAGTAAAAAAGCCAAATACCCTATTGAAAATAAAAATGCGATTACAATGGCAGCTACTATGGGTTTACTAGTGCAAACGGATAGTGGTCTTCCGTTTAAGAGACCACAGACGCTGACGAGTGAAGTAAAAACACTTCCCAATGAAGTGACAAAGGTAACCCAATGTGATGAATACCGGGACAAAGTGGGATACTGGCAATGGTTACCCAAAGTTTCTAAGGCCCACTTTTCTGAAATATCCTGATAACATTAGTGTTTTGTGTTCTTGGAACACTAGAGGCTTTGCCCATCTCTCAGCTGAAGGTGGGCTTTTAGCCAACATCAATCTGTTTAAAATAGTTGCTTTACAAGAGACATGGATGACCGAATCCTGTGAGATAGATGGTCGAAGCACACTCCAGGTACTGGCAATCAAGGGTCCAGTAGGAAGACCATGCCTTGGTCTACTAGTGACAGTCCACCATCCATGGCGCCTATCGTCAATGTCGTCAACATCCATGAAACAAATGGGAATAATTAACTGAGCCTAAAAGGGCATGACCGCATTCTGCTAGTCAATGTTTATGACCCCACCCAACACTGTGGCAGCCAAAAACAATGATCCCCTTTCTCACTGCTCCTGTAACATTTCTGTCACAGTGACAAGCTATTATGCTTGGTGGCAGTGGATATCCTTTTATGACTTTTCTCTAATGGCGGCTTCTTTCTTTTGGTGCCATTTTTAATGTGCTTGTCCTTTCTTGGTCCTTCTGCCGTCCTGGGTGGGGAAGGTCCTGGTTGAAGTTTGGCTTCGGTGGGAAACCTTTGTGTAGCCACCGAGGCTCCATAGTGTCTGTGAAGGGAGGAAGTGAGGTAGGAGTCCAAAACTGTGCACTCCTCCTGTCTTCTGGTGTGCCCGAGCGAAACCATTTCCCAATGGGGGAGCCATACAGTGGGAGACATTTTCTGCCTGATCCCAGATTTTGGAAAATCCAGGCCAAATCCAGCACTGCTGATGCAAATTCAATGTCCTGCCTAAAATAGCATCTACTGTTGGGTCAGTTCAAATTTCAAGAATTGAGGGTTCTTTGGGGCATCTTGACACAATCTCAAAATCTAGTTCTCACTAACAGAAAACAATAAAATGGATTCATGTTCCCACGAGATACACAATGAATACACCTGATAAACATTCCACAGGAGATTACTATTACTTAGAGAATCAACAGGCCAGGCGCTGTTAACTGCCTAGCCTAGCCTTGCCTGGGGTCAAGGTGCCAACATGCAGATATGAAATCTGCACTCTGGACCCATTTGGGCAACGCTTACCGTAAATCCACCTGTGCGAGAAATGAGTCTTGTGCAAACAGCGCAGAAACCACTAAAACCAGGTGACGTACACTTGTGCTGGATATTATGCAAGCCCAAAACGCTCTTCTGCCTTTCCTTCTGGGAACTCTAACTGAACGCAACAAGGCCCCCAACTCAGAAATATAGGGCAACTAACACTGACTTTCACATATTTCCCAGTGCAGTTGTCTCTAAATAATTTAAATAATCGGTCAGCTAAAAAAAGAACAAATGACACAAGGTGGGTTGTTTCAAAATGCATTGTTCTGGTTATCCTTACAATCTGACACCAAGCCAATCTGGGTTTGGAATGGCAAAATATTTCCGCTTAGGTCATTCTATCTGGCATATCGTATTAGCCAAAAGTCGAATGCCCTAGTTTTGTTAAATGTTCTTCCCAGGGCGCTTTGTTCTTTGTTTGAGAGGTTTTATAAAAGTGCTATGTAAGCAGACAACGTTACCATCTCTCACAAGTGTCTGCTATCGCAAGTGGCGCAACAGGTTCCATACCACGTTGACGACCGCAGTGTGGCTTTCCACGAGGAATCCATCCCAGCAAAAGACTTCCTTCCCTGCGGCTATTGTAGGTCCCCTGTGGTTAGTGAAATTCTATCAGACTGCATTCCAAAGCAAAAACAAAACACTCGCAGTCAAGTATTCAAATCCCTGCAGCAGCCTGACCTTCTGCCAAGCCATGAACGACTACACAAATGTTTGTGATACAGTTGTTGTGAAGCTACTTTTGAGAACCTCAAATTGAACTAAAGGGGCTGAGCGTCATAACGCTAACAATGTAAGGCGTCATGCTGAATTTTTCCAGCTTTTAAACACTAATAATAGCGCTACTATTACCAGAATTAATGGTAGTCAATGTATTGATCTTGGAAAGATGAAGGGCCTATTTGGTCATACTGAGATACTACTTAAAAAGTGCAAACTTGTCCAGTGTCAAAAGGAGAGAGCTGTGAAGGCATCATGAAGTAAATCACAGACAACAGACTCAACCTTCAAAATAAAATAGCTTTATTAAATTAAATGTCAGGATGGTAGAAGGCCTAACTTGCCCTACGCTATTGTGGGATTTCCCTACCTGAACGAAACTAAGGAACGCCTGAGTCAAACAGTCTAACTTAAAAGTCTGTCTGTGTTCAAAACATATCTTTGCCCTCACAACTAAAGCTAAACAAAGTATAGGGATGTCAATAACAAAAGAAACAGTGTTCAAACAAAGTTCAGAGTTTCATCCAGCTCCTAGCTTCCTTCTCAGCTCCGCTTCCCCAAGTTAAAGAAAGTTCTACAAACGTCTTGAGACTACCTTTCCCAAATTCACACAGTTGCACAGTTCCTTTGCCTTACCTTCCCCAAGTTCAGGGCAACACAGTTCCAATGAATATGGGTCGTGAGGCTCCATCCTAAAGACAACATTACAGTTCATCAAGCCTCAGGGTTCCCTTCCCCAAGACTCCAACGCATCCACGTATGCTTGGTTTCAAACTGCCAATGTTCAACCCAACTCCAGGTCAACTTGACACTCCTTATGGATGACATGAATGAACAGTTCAAGTAAAATGCTCCGTTTTGGTTTGTTTCACAGATCTATATCTGTCACCAGTGAGACTTCCCTGGTCTAGGCGCAGTTGTCAGACCACACTGTCCGGTTCTATGTGATATGTGCATTTTAAAGACCGAAGACAAAAAAATCTGATTTGTTTTATTACCTTTTTGTGTGGCAATATGACATACTCCCGCCTGCACCCAGCCCTCCCAAGGTGATCCCATATCCAACCTCTCCTGCCGGTTATGTAAAACGGAGGGGTTAGGTGGGGGAGGATTCATCCCCCAGCCCAAAGCCCTGTTTCCCCACCCACCACTGCCTTCCCAGCAAACACACACCAAGTCCACGCACATCCGTACACACAAACACTCACGCAGACACACGCACAGACTAACCTGTCAGCCCCTGCACGGGCTTGTGTGTAGCAGGGGCTGACAGTTCTATTTAGATTGAAAGCACTGTGCATTCACAGAGCGGTCATCCTAAAGCGATCTTTTTAGTTTTCGATCAAGTGTTCACCTAGTAGCCACGGTCCAACCATCACAGGTCGCGCAACCAGGATCCATAGGTTTCAGCCCACACAGGTCCTTCTGTATTAACCCCTGTATACAGATTCACATTCACTTAGATCCTCCTTATTGGCTTTCTGTGTAGGTTCACACTTTGTTGACCTCTCCCGATTAGCCTCCTTGCTTTGCTACAATGTGGCACACAACTTCTGCCAGTCTTTGGCTTTGCCACATGGTGGCTATTCATAAAGTTAACTTGACGTTGCCAATTCACTGTGTGGTGGTCTTATTTGCTCCCCATCTTTGTTAGGCTCTTTCATATTTGCGCTCTTTTAAATGGGCACCTTCCCATTTGCCTTTTATCATCTCGTAGGTTTGCCCACAATGTTTTATTCAGTTCGGTATTCAATATTTGTTTAATACTTCCTTTTCAAGTGTTCACTATTTGCTTAAAATGTTTCACTCTGCTGTCCAAAACTATGTTCAATTACTTTCGGGTAATTCGACATTCATACATTTTCTTATTTCAGTTCATTCAGCATTTTCAGAACACACAGCAGCATTAGCGGAACACTCTATCTAGACAGAGTGTTCCCTTACACTCACCAGGTATGCACGACCGCTCTCTGCAGCTTCGACGGTTCTCCCTCTGATCCTCCTGGATCCACGAGCTTCGCCTGCCTTGTGGCAGCCACCAAGAGCTTCCCACGCTTTTATCAGCAAACGGAGCTCAGCCGAAATGTAGACCCTTTCATGGCCCGCACTCAGCTTAGGCATCTCTTTCTCCTGAATAACACGGCTGCCAGTCCTGGCTCTGACTTTTTCCTCTCCAGTTTGTTTCCGCCCCTTGCTCCCTTTGCTCACCTCTTCTACTCCCTAGGAATATTAAGAGCCCACAGGTGTGGGTTAATAGGATCAATTGCCTGACCTCCAGTCAACTTATTAGTGGGACATGCCCGACTTCCCCAATGGTGTTCATTCACAGTCTTCTTCTTCGTCTCAGTACCAGAGTGGTGAAAACACCTATTGGTGTTCACAACTCCTAGTCCCACTTCCTAGTCTCAGTACTGCCACGTATGTCAAATAGGGGAAAATGAGGGGAGATGTCTTATAGTAGCCCATAAAGGCAGAGGTAGGGTTAGGTTGGTTTTCAGAGGGAAAAGGGGGATACCATGTCTCGCCTATGGGTACCCCACTCCCAATCCCCAAGCGCCCTCCACCCAGGTGATCTTCCCTCGCTTCTCCACCCCCAGGGTCAGGATCCAAAAGCGATGGCCTTGCCCTGGCCACCTGAGAAGAGGATCCAGGGGGAGTAGGAGTGAGGATACCCTCAGGTTTCTCACAGAGCTCCAACTGTGAGCTGTCCACATGGCACCATGTTGGAATGCTGATATCTTCTCAGCTAATGCCTATGTAGGCGAGGCCTCTCTGGAGGTTCAAGATGTCAGAATAGTTTGAAAGAAAGAGCATAGCTGGCAACTGTGCTAAGCACAAGGCACCAGATCTCAAACTGGAAATTATAACTTATTCAAAATAGCCAACAAAAATCAGTGTATTTTTTCTTTTACAGACGATTACCTGGAAGGCTACCTTCTGAATACGAGGACAATGGCCCTGGAAGAAGAGACCATTGATAAGCATCATTGCATTCTGAACTGCACCCATCAACACAGCAGCAAAGCCACCTTACATGTTTCCAATCCCCCACTAACCCAACTCACCCCCTCTCGTTCAGATCCGCCTGGAGATCATGAAAATGGCCGCAGTACATGGTATATATCCCAGTAACAAACATATGATTGTCCTTCTACAATAGTAGAAACAAACTAAAACAAGGGAATGGAATGCTTTGCAAAGCAATTCAGAGTGGTTGAGCAGCACAGTCCCTGCCATTTCCATCAATCGTTTTCAGGTTTTCTCATCTAGCCATGTTCTGCCAGCATAGAAAGATGCCTTGGCAAAGGAGGAGAAAACATATCATGCGTACAACAATACATTAGATATCAATGGAATCCAAGAAAGGCCAAAAACTTAAAGGGGCACCTGGCAATTCCCTGATCCCTCCAGGTGATAACATGCATCTATATATCAAAATACTGGGAGAGCCCGGATATAATGTGACCCACTACTTTATTACACTTATTATCTGTACCAAAAACAATTTACATATATTGAATCAACAAATAACACAGGATAGTAAACAACATACATTTCAATTACTTATAGGACGAGTATACAAACAGAAGATTGAATCCAAGCTCGACAGCCACTAAACATTCTCTGGAGCAGTGTATTACTACATATTCCCAATTAATCAGGTTCAATAGTGTTATGAACTGAGCACTGTGTGGTGATACAATTGTCGAAACGACTGTTTCGTCCCTTCAGCAATGGTGGACTGCTGTAAATTGAATTCATCGGCCTTCATCAGGACGGGGAATTGTAAGGCAATCTCATTCAAGAGGTTTCCTGCGATAATTGTGCTCGTAAAACTCTGGCATGTGCGTTGCAAATTTCTGATCGTAGTGACCTGTGGGTCAAGCAGTCCACTTCAGTTGGGCTCTGCAATACAGAATATCTGGGCGGCAAGTGGCCACGTATCAGTTCACGAGTGCGGCAAACGTCCCTTGGTCGGTGATCAGTGGACTGAATTGGACTGCTTGACCCACGGGTCACTACTATCAGAAATTTGCAACACACTACCATGAATTTGCATCCCACGTGCCAGATTTGTACAAGCACAATCATCATCATCATCGTGAAACTACGCAGAACCAGGAAATTCAAAGGGCGAGTAGCATGCAAGTCGCATTGTATTCATTGCTGCACCATGCAGTAGTACATTCAATGTACAGGACCAGAGTAATTATATCCTATTTGGTCTACTCAATACAATACCTCAAACATTCTCTCATTTCCCTTCCCACTTCCAAATTATTTTGTTTTCAAACTTTACTCTTTCAAGCTATGTTGAACTATAAACGAATTGGGCAGACTGCAAGGGTAAAGCCAGAGACCATGTTGGTCTATATTATATTAGAGGGTATTCGAGCAGACACGGTAAGTGGGGGTGTCCTAGGGTTGAGGGGAGAGTAGGCCAGGCTGGAAATAGTAAAGCCAGAGACCATGTTGGTCTATATTCTATTAATGGGTAATCGGGCAGACTCGGTAAGTGGGGGTGGCGTAGGGTTGAGTGGGCAGTTGGCCAGGCTGGAAATAGTAAAGCCAGAGACTGTGTAGCTGTAACCTGCCATTAAATTATGCAGTTTAATGTCACAGAAGGCCGAGCCCTTACCACCCATATGGCAGTAACATTCTAATACTTGCAGACTTCTTAGAATAAGACATGCGGTAGTAGCAAGTAACCCAGAGGTATTCTGATGCGAACATTCCCCCAATTCCGCCCCTATAGCTGGCTCAGTGGACCTATGCATCCACTATAGGGATCTGTGTAACTTCATGGTCACAGTTTCAAATCCCAGTAGGACCAGTCAGCCCTTCATCCTTTCGAGTTCAGTCAATAAAATGAATACCATTGAGTTGTGAAAAGAAATCCATTATCGACTATAGCGCCGAGAGGCCTCCATGAAGGGCAAGCATGTGCTTTAAATTATATAAAGCAGTGAAATCGGGAAAGGACACCGCTTTAATCAAAAATAATAAACGCAAAAAAAGTCCTTAAAGTTGTGACTAAAACTGAAATAATTCAGTATTTCCAACAAAGACAGCAAAGTCGCTTGCATTGCCTGTTCTATTCTTTAAATGAAATTGCAATCAAAGTCAAACTGAATCAGCATTCGGGGATCTTAAAACACACAGGCAGGTGTGAACACAAATGTGCTTTCCCAGCCCTGTGAACTGGAGCATGTATTTACATAAAGGGTAGATAAGTACTCTGAATCGCGAGGGGCTATGCGGTGCCGAGAATCTTCAGCCATTGTCTGGAACAGGATGGGTGTCACCGCCCGACCGCTCCGAGGCTCTATAAAGATACCAGACGCCTTCACGCCGTCTAGACTGCATTGCGCTTTCCTCATTTTCTCTAACCAACGCTAAACATAGCGTCCGTCCTAGGAGTGGAAGGCGTTTGAGAAAATGTGTCCAAGCAGCAGTTTGTAAACGGCTCCTGGGCGCTCTGCAACAACTGACACAAATACTTGTTTGCAGGAACGCCCACAACAGGATATTGTGAACTCGATCCGGTTTTAGGGGAAGGTTTACACACTGGATTGCAGTTTTTGTAGGCATCAGAGAAATCCTGTAAGGAGCAGGGGTATTTTACAGGAAACATGAGGCCAGGCAGCCAACACTTTGCAAGTCCAGTCCAGCGGCAGGGACAACCTTCCAAGGTCGAGAGATAAACGACCATAACACGGGGTAATAACATATGACTAAAGCCAGGGAAGGAAGTGGGCCTGAACAAGACGTGCTCCGGCAAAAGTCGTCTTGTCGGTGCGCCGTTCCGTGGAGACCGGGGGCCCCTCACACCTTATTAAAGGCCTGGTCCATAACTCCCTATAGTGCCATTGTTGTGGTTGTATAGAGCAATATTTTTTGCTTACATCCTGGATTGTCATTTCATCAGACTTTGCAGGGGGTGCTGGGTGTCAAACCCGTCACCTCCACAAATCACACAGATCTTCAACATGAACTTACTCAAGTAAGCCACCCTACTGCTCTACTGCTCGTGCAAATGCTGTAGATTCGCAAGGAGCTGCCTGCTAGGCTGCTTTACCCCGAGAAAAGGCGCTAGGCATTCCCCACCATCCTATCGGTAGATCACAACACACTTAACAAAGCATGACAAACATTGTAAAACATGTAATTCAGGTGTAGATATTTGCCACAATTGTAGTTCCTATGTTGCCAAGCTGCAACCCGGCGATGTAAACATGGAAATCCCTACTTTGCTGTTGGCAGCCCCTTGCATTTAAGCATGCCAATTTCTCACTTTAAAGAAAAGTAGATATACATTTCTGCTAGTTTTAGTAGTGCTTTGTTTGTGCCGGTTATCAATGTTCATTAACATGCAGCCAATTGAGTTTCAGATAAAAATAGCATATCAGCAGGGTTGTGTGAGATCATCATGGTCAAAATGTGTGTGACGTCACTTCCGCAGGGTTTGATTTGATGCCATGAGGCCACTGATCAGGGTGGCAGCATTATACCTGGACCAGGGTTCTGGGCCACCTATCCATAACACCTGACACGTTCTGAATGAAGTCCTGAGGCCTACCTCTTCCTCCAGTTTCACCACCTTGGCTTGTGCGTTGCTAAGTGCCTGGTCCCGGATCTCGATGTGCCTTCGCTGGTCATCGGTGGTGCAGCGCAACGCTGCCAAGTCGCCCTCCAACTTCTCCTTGTCCCTCTGGGTCTCTTTGTCTAACAGCCACCGCAACAATAAAACAGACCGGTCACACAATTAGACAACAAATTCAGAAGCAAACAAAACCAACGGATTTAGAAAAAATAAACTATGAACGGGAGAAGGGGGTGGTGGGGCCAGCGTGAGAAAGATGCCAGAAACACTAAATTAGGCAGAGGCAGTGATCTGTGAACATTTGCATTAGCCATCCCAATCCAAGCAAGTTAGCAAAAGTGTGTGGGATTATGCAAGGGGTGGCTCTCTGTACATCCTTTCCCCAGCCAGGACAGTTTTATGTTAAAATAAAAAGCCAAACGTTTCTCATCAGAATGTACGCATAACGTGTCACCCCATCAGACCAGTGGCGCAAGAGAAGAAATATTAAGCTCCACATCGGACATACACTTGCGCCGTCCTGCGGCACACTCTAGCAAGCGGTGTTCCAGCAGCCCAAGTGGCACAGACACGTTCAGCGAAGGAAGAGCCACACCGGAACGTTGCCAATATACATATCTCCAGGAGGAAAATCACTTAGCTGCACTCCAGTGTTTGCAATTAGGTCTGGAGGCAATATAGTGTTTCCAGCATGCCAAAAAATGTGCAGAATCGCCACCTGCTCACAAGCGCAGAGGGCATCCTATTACAAAAGTCAAGCGCTATATGCCAGGTAGATCAAGCCTTTCCCCTCATGGGGCTTACTGGACGATCCCACTCTCTCATCCTACAAGGCTCGTGGGAGTCTTGCACATACATGTGAACACAGAAACGTAGGGATATCCAGTCATAACATCTTATATTTTTTTAATCATCCTTATAAACCGCAGGAGATCTAATTAGCAGCCATAGAGAAAAATGTTCAGCAAAATGTCAGGTGGCTAGGAAAAATAAAGATGAAATAGCCACATTGGCCGATTAGCAAAACATGCACAGCCACAGCTGCTGGTCTACAGAGGGCCAGTGGCAAGAACAGTAATTGTGATGTCCATTCTGTGGCCGTTGCTCTAGTTGGGCGACTCAAACTTGGGTTATGAGAGATAAATAGACTCACGGCCATGATCCCAGAGTTCACTCATAAGGGAATCCCACAGAATTTGAGGAGCAAGGGAAGGATCGAGGAGGACAAAATGATACACTAAATTATTTGGTTCCAAGAGGTTACCACAGAGGGGCAGAATATTGGCAGGACTCGGAACCAGCACTCCCAGATAGTAGTAGAAAAGCTCAGGAAGAACGTCAAGAGTGAAGTGAAACTGACGTAGGGACAGCTACCATCTTGGGCACCAACAGAACGTGACACTAAACAATAGTATTCAAAAGAAAAGGCTGTGTGCAGGAAAGGTTGAAGACATTCTGATTCATCTTTAAGAAGCTTCTTAAAGTAATGTGCCCAAAAACGTATTGGTGATTTGGAACGCTCCATGTGGCGGCGGCCTTTGCTGTGAGCCAAGAGAGGAATGGAAAGGGGGGACGTGGTAGGCAAGGGGGTGGAGAGGTTGGGAGAAGTGGCTTGAAAGGAGGCAGTGCAAGACAGAGGTTACAAGAGTGAGACATGAAGGAGACATCTTTTGCAGCGTAATGTATGCCGTGTTCCATTAGAACATGAAGTTCCAAGGAAAGTGATTGTCGTCGCTGGAACGGGAAGGCCTGCTCATCCTCCTTAGGAGATGGGATGAGGCTGGGCACCTCCTTCCTTCTATTGCAAAGTAGTATCAATCCGGTATACCAGCCAGAACAGTCTCCTGTTTCCATGCAAAGGATTACGGCATCCCGATCAAAGTAATAAGAAAAATGAAAATAAAATATTTTGATATTAGACACAGAAACTAGGTGGAAGAGGTGTGTGCGTTTCCAAGCAAACTTTATACTTAATATTCTTTGCTTAAAGTAAACAGGGCGGGCAAAACTGGCACCCAATGAAGAATGCTAACTGAACAGTAAACGACAAGAGCAAATATGTATAATTACGAGGAATAATAAGCTTGTACGGTCACCGCCGCCCTTGCTAGACTGCAATCCAGTCGAATGGGAATATTTATACAACAAAGGAATTCACAACACCGGAGCACCCGAAGCCATTTCCACCCAGCAACGACACCGGAAAAACTGCATTCCACACACTAATATTCCATGATGACAAAGGAATGAGGGCAGGGAGTGGAAGTCTTGTAAACAAGAACAAACCGAACCACCATGTGGGCGGACGGGTATTTACATTATGATGCCGATGCAGGCGCGTGTGAACAGGAGTGAGGTGACGAAGTAACGAGCAGAAATCCGGTCCTCCTGACCGGGACAGCATAACTTTCACCCAACATTCTGCTCCAACATAGGTCATTTAACCTACCAGACTGCTGCATACGCTAATCATGGCCAGGAATTTCTTTTCACTGTAGTGGCTCATTAGTAAACTTACTTTCCCTAATGGCTTGTGAGTAGTCAACTCGCTGTAAGCAATTACAAGAAAATGATGGTACTTAATTGAAAAACGATGTCAAAAAGCGAAAGGCCTTGTGCATGAGCTCTAATTATTAGAGAACGGTCTCACCACACAGACGAGGCAGGCAATCAAAATGGAACGTAAACTAACATCACTGGTGCACAGATTTTGAAAAACCCAAGAGATGGACGAAAGGCCTAAACCTTCGCTCACAACGAAGTGGAAGGGTTCCTTTAGTCCCACCTGAATGAGCCATTATTAGAAAGGCAGACTTGTGGGTCTGGCCACCTCGTCACTATGAAAAACTGCTGCAGGTTGGAATATCAACGGGCCTGAGGTTCACATCAGCCATGCAAATGGATGCCGGTGAAGCCGTTATTCAGGTCAAAAAGCTCAACTCACAGACTCACTGGACCAAGAGGAGACTTTAGCACCAGGGCAAGCATCACATACAAAAATCCCTCGGTGGTTGCATTACGGTACAAAAAACATAGGGCATTCCTTTATCCAAGTGACTTATGGCCGGGCTGGACAAAACAGAAGACTTTGTTGGGGTACTGCTCCAACGCAACAATGGCAATGGTACAATTCTCTTCATAGCCCCCAAAAACTGAATATGAGCAATTTCAGTTTGTCTTGTAAAAGACAGTTGGTTTTGATGGCTCTTTTGTTAAAAAATGAGTGTCTTGCTCCTGTATTGCTCAATTCTGGGAAAGCATTTTAGACCCCAAAGAATCTTTAGATGCCTGGAATACTTCGGGTAGAAGAGATGTGGGTCCTACGGAGCCACTTACATATTTGCATCACCCTCGGGCATGGTGAAGCGTGAGCCCGATTGCACTCCAATTCCTGAAGTACAGTGTTAGGGAGGTTAATGCACAGCCCTCCGGTATCCTAAGGGTACACAGGGTTACAACCATAAAATAGATCAAGCTCGCAGGCTTCACTCAAGGGAGAAAGAAAGGCAAATGGTTTGGTCCCGTTAGCCCCACATAGACACCTCAATAAAGTACACTTCTCCGATATAGTGAAAAAATAGATACTAGTAAGTACTTCAATTTAGTACACTAAACAGTAAAGAGCATAGGTAGACCGCTCCTATAGCTAAATGTGGAAATTGCACATTGTAGTCAACTTAGTACATTATAATGTTAAGGGAGAGGGGGGGCTCGAAAGGCACAAGCAAAACAGCAATAGTCATTTTCCGAATCTACCATGCCAGTATATGAACTGACAACATATTCCAGACAGGCATGTTAGTACATAGGAAAACAGATCACAAACAGGTAGCACATCTACTTAATTTAGTACCTGGAGGGAGAGAAAGGGTTAGCCCTTTGAGGCATGGTTTAAACACGCTAACACAATTCAGAACAGTCTTATTCTACTCGCCTACATGATCTCAACATGCTCCTAGAAAATGGAGATTACAATTTAAACACTGCATCCTAATGCATGCCTGTGGCAAGAATGTAGAGCAGCGATTTAAGAATACATTCTGCAATAAAATCATAGGTTAGGGCTGAAATTCTAGTCTTTGGTGCACAACTCCAGAGACCCGCGAAAAATGTCAAAGTCAGAATAAGTACCCAATTAATCCCTTCTGAAGGAGTTTTAAAGCTTGTAAAAGGTTTCTCATGGGAATGAACGGGACAAAGCCCATTAGCAGAGTGCAGTGACGGGACAAAGCCCATAAGCAGAGTGCAGTAATGGGCTGAAGCCAGGTAAATATTCGTTCTAACCCGTAGGTGGAACCAACCCTAGAGGAGACCCTCTCCCTTGAAGAGCACCAGGTTCGAGACCCAGACTGCAAGAGCAGGAAGGACGGAGAGCAGGATGAGGGTCAATGTAAGTCATTGATGAACCACAGAAGAGGGGAGCCTCCTAGGTCCCAGGAGACCTCTAAAGAGGATCCGGAATAGTGACTCAGGACCCGGGGACATGCACATATGATGCCAGTTATACAGGTTTTGGTTCAGACGAGATGGGAGAACCTGGTAAGTACAGAGCCTCCTTCTCAGGGCTGGAGACAGGTCCCAGTACCCAGGGCCTTAAACACAGGCCCAGTGCCAAACAGACAAGAAAAAGGACAAATGTACCCAGGACAACAACCCTGCAACTCAATGGCAAAGCAATGGCGAGAAAGGCACTGGGAGGACTTAGGAACCTGAGCCAGGTGCTCCATGCTACTTAAGAGGCAAACATGGCAGCCAGCCAACAAAGAATGGTTCCAGGATGGGAGCAAAGTTTGAAAACAAGCCTGGCGCAGCTGGAGCAGAATAGGGGCCACCCACTACTCTTTGAGCCAACAGCAGCTCCCACCTCAAGTGCCTAGTCAAAGACGATTTCTCAGAGAGGTGCTACTGCAGCAGCCCAGGAACAGTCCTAGCATGGGGCAGCCAGTCCATCCAGTAAGGTGGAAGAGGAGGAGGTTGAGGAACAGCTCTGGAAGGATGTCTAGCAGCCAAAATAAGAAACTTGAACCACGGCAAAGGACCCATGGTCCAAACATTATTCCCAAACATGGTATTAAAATGATTAGCAGCCCATCTTCGTGGCAAACTATCCAGCTAGTCAGGTAAGACTCAAGTGAACTGAGCAATGCACAGGGTCTAACCTAGATATGCACATTCACTAATGGACTGGCCTAAGCCAGCCTGCAATCACACAGTAGGCAGATAAGCAAGGTTTTGGCGGCCAGCCAATCAGACTGACCAGGACAAATGCAAAACACTGGCTGTGGCTGCTTAGGGCTGGAACTAGCCTAAGCCAGTCTAAACCACAAGAGAACATGAATGACCAGGCTTAAAGTGAAGCCATGTGTGCACAGCTGCCATTTCAGGCCTGCCTTGCAGTTCCCACTGACAAAGGCATGATCCAACAGGCTATCATACTGGTACACTGGGCTAATAATGCGGTACCACTGGCTGAATCACTGGTGAAGCCAAAACTAACTTACAGCTGCCAGCAACCTACTCTACAGCACAAGTGTAGGGGCATACAATCACCCAAGGGCCAAAATGGGGCGCTTAAGAAACACCCCTATCCTAGTAAGTATCTAGGCTACCGTAGCAGCATATCAAAACAGTTTGTTGTGGCAAGGGGGCTTCAGTTGAAGTCTCAATGACCACACAAATAAAGATCAAGGAAAACCAACAGGGAAAAGTAAAAGTTAAGGGGTCCCACAAAGTGGAACAATAGAACCCCCAAAAACTGAATTCTATCTTGATATACCGGAGAGAAAACTCTCTGGAACAGTTTTACATATGGTGTCTGGGACTTGGCGCTCAGAATCAGACGTCCTTTAGTGAAGACGTTTGATTCAGGAATCGTATTCAATAACAGCAAATCGCAACTGGTTCTTTGTCCTGTCTCTGAAACTTTAGATCAAAAACCACCTATGCAGTAGAGGTCAGCAAGCCCAGCTGGAGCCGAGCAGTTCTGCACACTAGTGCTACGAATATAGATTGTACCATTCTAGGCCATGGAACTAACCATCACACACGAGTAGGGATTTGGCAGTGTTAGATGAAAATGTGGTATCTCAGCACCCAATTAACGCCTCGTGACTTATTATGCTTCATCAGGGCATAAAAAGACAATGTTTTAGCAATGTGAAGCGGGCATGATCCATCTCAGAAATAACTGGTACCATTTAAAAACTTGGATTTTTATTAAGAGATTTGGGCAAGGCACTAGCAATGTTTATAAACACTAGGAGGCTGGCTTGATTATGGTTGCTTATCTTCAGTTATCTGGTGTGAGCCCGATAAACCTTATAATCGTCCTGGCCTCCTAGAGATCTGGCACCGTGTCCCTATATAACTGCCCTAAATGAATCAGTCAGGACCCAATATTTACCTTCTTTGGAACGCTCCGATTTGTCCCTGTGAAGACTACGACTGCCTTTGTAGCCGATAACGCTTCTAACAGAGAATAGGGTCTGGTCCAGGGGCATTGGCTCTCAATTATGCCATTAGATTCTACAATCAGAGTACCATACACAGCACTGGGGCGCCCTTAACATGCAAGTAGTCACAGTTATTTGATTGCAATGTTCACAGTCGCAAGAGGAACAGGCACCCGCCTTAATTCCGACTTGCGTACAGAAGAAGCAGCCCAGTTACATAAACAACCGTGGCAGATGCCATCTTCTGCTACCGGCTGACCGTATTCATTACTCAACCGCTACCAGTCAAGGCCACACGCAAGGGTATCTGACTCACTCTGGGCCATTAGCTGGTTGATGGTCTTCCGATTGTCCTCCGAGCCCTCATACTCTTTGGCAGCCAGCTGCTTGTTTGCCGTCTCCAGGCGCTCTGCAAAACATTGATAAGGAGAGAGACAGCATTCAGGATGGAATCATTTGTGAAAACATTAGACAAGTAGTCCAACCATGGTCAGGTGGGTGAGGCCCACACAAGAATTACAACAAAATAGTAACACATTAAAATGCTCCACGAAGAGGAATGCTGGAAATAAATGTGAACCACCAGACAACCCGGTAAGATAGCGTAGTGCTGTGTGCAGCTCACTAGAGACCTGCAGTCACATTCTGGAATCTGGCACAATGACTTAGCCATTCACACTTCCCAAGGTTGATAAAATGAGGCATGGAGTAAAGCAATGAAAAAGCCATTATTCCAGAGGCAAGAGAGAATTCATTGTGTGGCGCTATCCACATGTAAGGCCATGAGCATCACTCCAGGCAATGTACATGGGTAAGACAGCAACGTGTCGTCCAGCCTATGCTTTACTCAGTCATCCTGGGATGGGAGCGCATATTGCTGGAGCCGATATAGACCAAAGCAGCAAGGTACCTACCACAGAACTATGCAGGCCCAGCGGAAAACTGGCACTGGTCCATCGTCCTAGAAACGCAATAAGGACTAGGAGACAGTTCATTATCCCCACCAGACTGCAAAGAGATAAGTGTTATACGTTTGTTCATAGACGTATTTTCAAAACTATGCACTTTGGGCACTTTTGGTCGAAATCAACCGATTGCATTTACATGCACATGTGAGGGGGTGTGGGCTATTGGGGGACCTGCATTAAAACAAAATGAATTCATTGCGACAAAAAGTTCACCCACCAAGGGCACACCTTTAAAAAAGGAGGCTCTGAAAACACGTAGAACCTTATAAGAAATACCCCCAAGCCTGGACCCCAGCGGAGAATCTCAAGCTCTGCCTATTGCCAACCACAACCGGTGCACACGGGTATGCAATTAACACGTGCAACCCACTCAAACCGAGGAAAGGATCCAAGGTGAGAGAAGGCGGGGAGAGGAGGCAGCGTGGACAGAAGCCTATGAAGCCAGGTGCAGAGGGAGAAAGGTGAAAAAGGGGGTGGGTTGAGGGACAGCATGCTCCCCCCATAAGCAGCCAAAAACAGCTGCAAACAAAGAGATACAGAGGCATCCCAATTAAAACAAAGCTCAGGTCCGTTAAGCCTGTGGAGCCAGGTGAATGAGCCGGACCGGTCAGGCTCATTCACAAGGATGCTGGTGAATCGTCACATGGAGCAGGGAAAACCATAAGCACTTGTGCAAACAGTGCAGTGAATGCTATCAGAATGGTGCAAATGCGGAAAAATACATTGGCCTTTATAAGGACCCAGGCGCTAAGTGTTTAACGGCGCCATAAAAGGGTGTGGCCCTCATTAGGACCCTGGCGCTAAGTGTTTAAAGTGTTTAAGGCTGCAGCGCCGTTAAACACTTAGCGCCTTACTACGAGGTCCCTTTGCGGGACCCGACCTGAACGGCTGGTCTAGACCAGCCGTTAAAGTAGGGACCCGCAAAAGGGACTCTCGAGGTAAGTACAGTACCGCAATTTGCAGTACCGTACTTACCGCCTTCCCCAGTCCCATTGAGCCCTATGGGGCAAAAATGGGAATGGGGAAGGGCCAATGTTCAATGGGGAATTACCGCCCTGCCAAACACGGAATGGGGTGGTACTTCCCCATTGAACATTGGCAGACTTGTTACGATACCGGCACCAACCATGGTGCTAATAGCGCCATGGTTTAGCGCCAGTATCGTAATGAGTGCCATTGGGTCCTTTTTTGGGGCATTAGTGCCCTCTTGCTCACAGTCTCCATTTATCACAAAAGCAGACACGTACTGGGATACATTTAAAACATGGGCGCAGCCGGTGGTTCGCACAACTAAAAAGACTGTTCACAGCGGCATCCTGCCGGAAATAAATTGGGCGGGCTCTAACAAGTTGTGTGTTTTTCAGTGTATATATGTGACAGTAGTCGGCATCAGAACAGCTTCCTCACTTGTTAGGGGTCCAGACTTGCTTCAAGTCCCTCACAGGATCGCACAGGCTTTTAGAATGGAGAAGTCACCCTTTCCAGCAGTGCCTCTCCCATAGAGTAGGCATGCAATGGAGATCATCATGCAAGCCAAACCAAAAAGGCGTTGGCTGGAAGGTTTTGAATTATCATAACCACTGGCACATCGCTGGGCAACCCTCCAGACCATCGTTTTTCAGCCTGCAAAACCATTACTTAAATCGTCTCACTTGGGGTGACTAAAGCAAAAGGTGATAGCAGGAAGGTTTTGAATGCGAGCCCACCCTCTCAACTATCGCGTTATCCCATGCTGTGCTCATGAGGAGGGCTGTTAACAAAAGAGCTTTTGTACGTGACTGTTCATCTCGACACAGTCATGGCTGTCCAGGCCTTGATCAGGGCAGCAGCGGCCCTCTTCCGATCACATGGGGAAGTGGAACACAAGCACATGGTGTTCCTCTAAGCCACTCATGTGCTGCTTCTCCAGGCTACAAGATCCAGGCAGACAGCCATGCTAATATGATTAAGATGCACCAATCGGTGCAGGAAGACGTTTTGATGACATCGATTGGGCCTAAGAAACATCTTCAGTCTGTTATCACGGTCCCTGAAAGGTATTGTGTTTTGACAAAATAACATAGCAATGTGCGCTTTTCAACACATTGGGCCTCATTACGACCCAGGCGGTAAATTACCGCCTGGGTCGTACCCTTACCACCATGGTGTAAACTGCGTTTACACCATGGTGGATGGCGGATTTACCGCCCCATTCCAAGGTGAGTGGGGCGGTAAATCCCCATTTTAATCTTCCCCATTCCCATTTTTGCCCCATAGGGCATAATGGGAATGGGGAAAGGCGCTAATTACGCCACCGTAAATTACGGTGGCGTAATTAGCACCAAGGTCCCTTTGGGGCATGGGTTTTAACGCCTGCAAAAAGCAGGCGTTAAAATCACCATCCCGCAAAGGGACCTTGGAATCAGGCGTTAAGGGTCGGCGCTGTTTACGGCGCCGTAAACCCCTTAACGCCTGGGTCCTAATGAGGGCCATTGTCTGTTAAAATACACAAATTCCGCAATTTCAAAAAAAAAAAAAAACTTTATTTAATCAACTTGACAACCCATCGAGGAAAAAAAAACAAGACGCAGAACTGATCAGAAAAGGTACATCATGGCATCAGCCTGCAGTTCATACAAGGAGGATTTCACAATACAATGCAAACATTATCACATGGAACATTTAGTGCGGGCACTGAAGAAAAGATTACGCCCAGGGTCTGCGGTGGGGAGGGAAGGGGGGGGGGAATCCCACCGAGAGCTACTGGGGAGAGTGGGGAGGAGGGGAAGTTCCAGAGTCTGAGCTGGAGGATAGGGTGAGATATCCCTGGATCTGGAGTGTGGGTGTTGTGTGGCACCCCAGGCCTCCTCCGTATCGTGTGCCCAGGTGACGGCCCGGAGCCACTGGGCATGGGTGGGCGCACTGGGGCGAGGCCAGCACAATAGTATACAGCGCACTGCCAGCAGCATACAGCGACCAGCTAATTTCCTAGCGTCATGTTTCAGACTGTGGAGCTCATGAAAGAGGCAGCGCATAGGAGAAGGATCTATGGTACAGTCTAGTATGTCTGACACAGAAGAGCATATGCCCTGCCAGTATTGTGTCAGGTGTGAGCAGTGCCAGATCATATGAAGGTAAGTAGCTTGGTCGATTCCACATCTGGGACAGTGAGGCAAAAACCCTTGGAACATACAGTGTAATTTAGCTGGTGTGTGGTGAAACCTGTGCAGTACCTTGAACTGTACTAATTTAAACCTGGAATTGTAGGACACTTCCTGGGTACGCGAGCACATTCGAGCCCAGCGCTCATCAGTAATCTCGACTCCGAGGTCTTCCTCCCATTTGAGTTTTAGCTTGACAAAAGAGGGGGCGGCTCTGGTCTGCAGCATGCTATAAAGTCTAGATACTTTCCCTCTGAAGGCATCGGAAGAGCACAGTTCAGTTATTATGGGGTCATCCGGAGGGATTGCAGGAAACTCGGGATATTTGGCTTTAAGAACCCTCCAAAGCGAGGAGTATTGCAGCCACGCTGATGGCTTACGCCTAAGGGGTGAAGGAAGGTCTGACCACTCCAGGAAGCTGTCCCGCTCAAATACATCGCGAAGAGTCAGGAAGCCTGCTTCCGACCAGCGGGAGACTATAGATTGAGGGATATATGGGACATCAGGGGAAAAATTCCAGAGTGGAAGGTCGCCATGGAACAGATTAGGCGTTGCGACCATTACCCATTATTTTGGCGAGTGCGAGTGATGTGCTAACCACAGGGTCCGGTGAGTCAGGATCAGGCGGAACGGGCTTGAGAATGAGGGAACCAATCGTTCGTTCTCTGACCTTTAGTTTTTCAAGTCGGACATGAGGAGGGGGGTTCTCTGTATTGAACCAGTAGGAGGCAAATTGGGATTGAGCAACTACCCAGTATCTGAGGAAGTCCGGGGCCCCGAACCCACCCAATTCTTTGGGAGTGGCGAGTGTAGTCAGTTTGAGCCGAACCGCACCGGAGTGCCAAAGGTAGGTATTAGTAATGCAGCATAGCCTCTTGAAGAAACTGTCGCCCAGCCATAGTGGAATGTTTGTAAAGCAGTATAGGAGTTGGGGCAGCACAACCATTTTAAGGATTCCGATTCTACCAGCTAAGGAAATGGGGAGTCTAGTCCAACTTGCAATATCTGCCTGCCCCGCTGTGCGTAAGCCCCTGTGAGAATGTGATCAGCGCATCATGTCTGCGAAGGGTTCAATCGCTATTGTGAAAATTAGCGGGGAGAAGGGATACCCATGTCGCGTCCCTCTGGCTATCTGGAAAAGGGTGGAACATCTATCCTCAGTACGGACTCTAGCGACTGGGTTGGTATAGAGGAGTCTGACCCAGAATTGAAAGTTGGAGCCAAATCCACATTTTGCCATGACTCGCAACAAATACTCCCAAGACACCGAGTCAAAGGCTTTCTGCATGTCCAGGGGTGGCTGCTACCGCCTGTGTATTTGAATTAATCCTACTGATCACATTGAAGAGCCGCCTAAGGTTTAGGGATGTGGACCTACCTGGGACGAAACCTGCCTGGTTTGGATGTATGATGTGAGGCATGAGTGGAGCTAGGCGGTTAGCCAGTAGTTTAGCAAATATTTTAACATCACAGTTTATGAGCGAGAGGGGTGATATGAGCCACACTGGGTAGGAGGTTTTCCAGGTTCGAGGAGAACTGTTATCATGGCCTCAAGGAGAGAGGGAGGGGGTGTGCCTACTTCGCAGGCCTCCTCCCATAATGCTAGTAATTGTGGAGCCAAAATAGATTTATAACGTTTGTAAAAGTCCATGGGGAGACCGCCAGGGCCTTGCCCGCAGCAAGTGTCTCGATGACCTTGGTCAGCTCTTCGATGGTGAAAGGTCTATCTAGGGAAGCAGAGGCCTCAATAGATAGGGCCGTAAGAGGGAGTTCCTCTAGGTAGGCGTTGATTTCAGAGATATGAGGCTCATCAGCTTTCGAGTACAGAGATGTGTAAAATGCAAGGAACTCTGTGTTGATGTCCTGAGAGCAGGTAGCCAGCGTACTGTCTGCCCTTTCAATTGCCGGGATGTTGGGGGGCACCAAACTTGTGACGAATTAGCCTGGCCAGTACTCGGCCTGGCCGCTCGCCTTCCCCGTATCGTCTTACTGCCCGGGGACTATCAAGGAACTTAACTTCACGCTCTGCAAGGCCGCAGAATCTATCCAGCTCCCGACCCAGTGCTGCAAGTGCCGTGGGAGAAGAGTGATCTTGAGCATACTGGGATTCCAGGATAGCCAGGGACAACTCGTCAGCGATATCTTCACGAATAAGTTTTAGAATTCCACAACCTTTAGATACGGTGATACCCCTGACGTATGCTTTGAATGATTCCCAGAGGGTGGCTCGTGAGGGTACTGAATCTGTGTTGACCTAAAACAACTCCTCAATGGAGGACTCTAGTTCAGAGACAAAGGTATGGTCCAGGAGGGCATAGGGCCTCATTTTCCATTGTCTCGTTTTTCCGAAGTCATGCCCCCAAGTTAGAGAGATGACCACCGGGGAGTGATCGGACAGCGTTCTGGGGAGGATTGCCAGGTGGGATAGGCACCTTATTAGTATGTCGGACACAAGCCATCTATCTATTCCAGAATGTGAATCATGGACTGAGGATTAATGGGTGTACGTGCGGGAGTCAGGGTACATTAAACGCCAGGCATCGACCACGGCCAGTCGGGGTAAAGTTGTGAGCATTGTGTAAGCTGCCCTTGAGAGCTGGCGAGGTCTGGAGCCCGACCTATCTAGGGTAACATCTAAGATCGTGTTGAAGTCTCCGCCCCATATGATCGGGATCTGGGGGTAACCTTCAAGAATCGTGGCTAGTTGCAGATAAAATTCAGGGTCGTCAATGTTAGGCCCATATATATTCAGGATAGCTACCTCTTGATTTTGCAGTTTACCAACAATGAGTACATATCTCCCAAGGGGGTCTACATGTGACTGGGAGCACCTGAACTTAAGGTTCCTATGAATTAAGGTGAGGGTACCTCTGCTTTGAGTAGAATCGTTTTTGTAGTACCTCTGGGGTCCCCATTGTTTAGCGAACCTCTCGCACTGTTCGGAACGAGCGTGGGTTTCTTGCAAGCATAGGACTTGAATACCATGACGCTCCACATAGAGTTGTATTTGTCGCATCTTTCTGTAGTTGCCCAGACCCCTAACATTCCAGCTCATAAAGGTTAGGCTGTTATCCGCCATTAGTATGGAGGGGTAGTCTGAATTTTGTACTGTGGGTTTGTGTTGGTCCACGCCATCTCAGCTTAGGCCAATGTGTCACCTCATCCAAGATCATGTGTAGTATTAGTGTGTCATATGTGACCTCTCTGGTGGTCGCCAAGACTTTTTCAACATAACTCCCTATCCCCCTTCCCACTGCCCACACCCCTCCACCCCCAACTTGAGGAATGAAACCCAATACCCAACAAATCATCAACAAACAACTCGGCATCAGCACCTGGGGGCCTGTTAGCTGTCCCAGCTGTGGCGCGACGGACTGGAAGAGGGTGTGGAGAGTGCAAATACAGTTGTAATAGTGTGTTCAGTTTAGGTTACATGAGCGGAGGCTTTATGGTAAAGACAGGAGGGCCGCCACAACATGTTTATGCATTTCCATAGATTCCAGCCATGACACATCATAATTTTAAGCATTTCATCGACTCCGGCTCCTCGGCAGGGGACCGGCCTGCGCCAAGAACTGGAGCAACTGTAGGGTATTAATAATAGTCCAACACAGCAAGATCCTGCCCCTCAAGAAAACCGGAGTACAGAGGATCAACCCAACAAGAAAAACCAGAAGAACAACCAGAGTGACTGTGCATGGCCTAAAAACATTATGAATAAGGCTAACTGCGGGCCATCACTGACCTAAACCAACCTAATAGGGACCATAACAGATTGGGCCTGTGGCAGCGGTGGATCAGCCAGGGAAGTGCTCGTCGAGGAACTTCCTCCGGGATCGTGAAAAAGAAAGTTTTGTTGGAATGTTCAATACGGAATTTTGCGGGAAACAGCATGGAGTACTTGAGTCCCAAGTCCCGAAGTCTTTTTCACAGCTGTAAATGATTCGGGTTCCTGCTGCACCGCCACAGAGTAGTCCGGGTAGAGGTGGATCCTATTCGCACCAAGGAGAAGTTCTCCCTTGATCCTGGCCGCTCGTAGGAGGGCATCGCGGTCCCGGAAGTTTAGGATCCTGGCTATAATGGGTGGCGGTGGTGCGCCCGGCCTGGGCTTTGCGGTTGAGTGGTGTGCTCTCTCAATGGCGAACTGCGAGGAGAGTTTAGGGGCATCAAGGAGTGTCATGAGGATGCATTCCACATAGTCCTCCATGGGCTTTGTAATATTATCCTCGGGTATTCCAATAATGCGCAAATTGTTCCGTCTCGAGCGGGATTCGAGATCGTAATTGTTCTTCTCCACTGCTGTTACCTGGCTGGTGAGCGTGGGGACTGCAGCGCGTAGAGAGCCCAGGTCATCTTCAGCAACTCCTAATCTGGTTTCGACCTCAGCGACTCTTCCATCCGTTTTTTAGATATGGGCTTTTATGGAGAAGATGGTTCCCATTCATATCGTCCAGTTTTTTATGGAGCGTAGTGAAGCCATGCCGAATATATTCCAGCATCTTCTGTGAGTCGTCGGAGGTAGAGGTAGTAGGTTGCCCCTCGGGATCCTCAGGGACAGGCTTGGACAGCGTTTTAGTGAACATGTTTAACAAACTTTGGTTCTTCCCAGCGCCAGTTCCCTTGGTCATGTTGAAGGCCGGGCTCAGGGTCCGGGATACCGGATGAAAGTAGGTACTCGGAGGTAGTGAGATTCCCACGGTAATCGTTGCAGCTTAGGGATACTTGGGCCTATAGTTATGTAGCTTTCCGGGCCTGTGGGTCAGTGTCCAACTTATGGCAAAGTTATTCTCCCAACCTTCTTTTAAGTAATTTGAGTGTGCCCCGATGGACAGGGCCCGCCCTCGTGGAGGCAGCGGTGGCGGTGACCCCTGGGGCAGAGTCGGTGGAAGTGAAGGCACCGGTGGTTCAATACAGCAGGACTGGTTTAGTATGAGATGGGTGCTGGGGACCAGGGCGGCGCCCTCTCCCACCTAGTAAGCGTATGGCAAGTACCGAGTTCAATGCTGCGTAAAGTTCACAGGGTTGGACTAGCCGGCCTGGTGGATATACAATCCAGCGGGGGTGCCCCCAAAGCAGATCCAGTATCAGGGCGTTTCCACTGATCCCAGGCACCCCAGCGGAGCAGGAAGGACAAGGCAAGTGATTCGGGTTCGGGGACCGGGAACCTGGGTGAGGGTAGGCCCTCAAAGGTAGTGTGGTTTCTCCGGTGATAGCTGCAGATTAGGAATATCTGGGTCTATGGCTATGTACCTTTTCGGGCCTCTGGGTCAGTGTCCAATTTACAGAAAAGGTATGCTCCAAGTCTTCCTGCTAAGCCATATGTGTGTCCCAAGATGTGCAGGTCCCGCACCCGTGGTGGTAACTGTGGGGGTAGAGTCGGTGGGGGATGAAGGCACCAGTGGTCCAGTACAGCAGTGCTGGTTCAGTATGAGGCGGGCGCTGGAACACAGGGGCGGCACCCCTCACCCCAAGTAAGCGTGTGCTGAGTATCAAAGTCAATGCTGCACGGGTGCACAAGGTGGACTAGCCAGCCTGGTGGTTATGGACTCCAGTGGGGGTGTCTCCAGAGCTGCTCAGGTATCAGGGCGTCTTTGCTTAGCCCAGGCTCCCCAGGGGGACAGGGAGCGCGCGACCAGGGACTCCCTCTCGTTGGTCCTTCAGCTGGACGTCAAAGCGTTGGGTGAGTTGAGGTGGGGGGGGAGAGGAGGCCCCCACAGAATCTAGGATAATAAGGACTCCAGCCCCGAGCCGCTCCCCGGAAGCGCACGGACAGTGTGTAGCACAAATAGCGCGGGCAACAAAGCCAATTGCGCCTCCAAATCCGCTCACCAGCGGGGGAAGTGAGGGTCCAAGGCCAGTATTCGGCCGCAGGAGTTGAGTCCCAGTCACGGGGAAGACGGCCCGCTCCCCGACCTCCTTATCTTGATGTTCGAACGTGGCCGGAGCGCCACAGGAGAGGAAGCGGGGGAGAAGGGCAGACGAGCAGCACAGCAGCGCAGGGTCAGCCGCTGCGGTTCCAACCGCTCGCGGCTCCAGCCCCAATCGAGGGGAAGCACAGGTCTCAGGCTCTGGGCACCAGCTGGCGACGATGCAGTGGGGTCGCAGGCCCGCTGGGTGATTAGACGGGCTGCGTGGCTGTTCGGCGCAGGACCCGCGCCCTGATGCCCCTCCCCCACACAGGCCACCTGCACCGGGTGTCGGGTGGCACCACTGATCCGATCGAATCAGCCGTCCGCAGCGCCGCGCGGCCAATGGTGATAGCGAGGCTCACAGGGGGTCTTCGGATCCCAAAGTTGGCTCGAGTGTAGCATGCAGTCTAATATCGCGGCCACAGCAGTAATGAATGTTCCAGCTGTATTTAGCTAGGTTATTCCTGAGGATATGCGCCCTCGTAGCCCGGAGCTTCACACTCAGGCGGCCATCTTGCTTCGGCGCAACCGCACCCCCTCTATTCCGCAATGTTTTTAAGATCCGGAATGGTCTCTCGATCACCACTTCATATTAAACGATTGGTATCCCCAAAAACAAAAGTTGTTTCATGACAATGATACGTTTCTTTATAGTGCCTCTTGTGGATCCCTCTCACTTCTAAGCAAAACAAATTAGGGTTACTACCCAAACAAATGGTACTCAATGTATGTGCCACCATGCCCTGTACCTCGGCAATGATGAAGTCCCGAGACGATGACTTCAAGTTGCACACATCTCAGCGGCGAGTCATTAACGCTGCACTACTGTTTGTTTTTTTTCGAGCATCCACATTTTTGGAAGGGCAGCACCCAGGCGATCTATAGTCCGGTATTCATTGTTCTTGCTAAGTCATGTCCTCGTCTACACACAACACATAAACGTTGCATACTACTTCTCAAATCAAGTGGCCAGGGTGGGGCCAGTTTCATCGTAGTCTGGCTCCGGTTTATAGGAACCCTTTGAATTTTCAGATTCACAAAGCTGTTTGCAAAACGTATTTGCCACATAGGTTTTAAGTCAAAGAAGTCCTAGTCCATGCTCTGCAGGACACACTCTCAGAAAAGTACTCGCAAAAAGATGCAATCTGTGGCTTTCGCTTTGTTACTACCCAAGCACCCCTTATATACACACACCTTGACAAAAGCACCAGTGTTTGTAACCAGTAATACCTACAGTGACAACATGTGGGAAAGTATTTAAAGGGCATTTTAAAACTTTCCCACAACAAGGAATGTCTCGGTGCCAAGGTGAAATTCGGAGCACTAGAAAATTGAAAGCTACAGGTTTTAGGAGAGAGGGAAGTTTGGCTTTGGAATGCAAATATTATGCCCCATTCAGTGCGTTGTGTGGCATCTCCATATCACGAAGGAGTGGAGAAAACCTGCTCGCAATGGAAGGGTTGCAGCAAATTTAATCTGTGAGTAGACTCCGCCGCAGCCCTTCCACAACTAGAAAAACTGGCCTGCTCGCCGAACTACAGTAAACGGAATCTGCAAACTAGTCAAGAAGCAGCAACAACTTGTGGGAAATTTAAAAAGCAAACCCGATTTGGACATTTGAAGAAATTTGGTTACAAAATATACTGGATTACCAACATCTGATATCAGGAAATGAAACTAAAAACAAAAAGAGCTGCCACAATGACATGTCAGCTCCCCCCAGGATACTGTTGAGCGCAGTGCAGGCATGGCACGGAGCATGGCCAACGGATACCCAAATGAGTACTAAATGCCTCTTGTCGGCCAACAGGATATTACTTGGTGCCTTGAAAGCCATGGTTCATGAATAAACCTTTTTATTAATAATTATTTGGGGATATATATTGTAGCTGGCCAGCCACCCAGAAGTTGTTTGAACACTAAAATCCTACAATAAAAGTGTGGCCTCTAATTTGAAGAAGTGAGCAAGAAAACACGTTCAGTTTGTTAATGGCCACTGGGAGCAGGCACCACATGTCCATGTCTACAAAACGATGGTGAGCGCGTACCCTCATATCTACCATTGAACTTGCTCAGCTGGCCACCATTTTCTCCATCCCCATCTCCGCCCACTCCCTTGTGGCATTGCAACAGTACATTTTAGAAACGCATTTGCACTTATGCGGCACTTATGATCACTCCAGAAGTATTGTGTGATTGTGTGACAACCATTGCGTCAGGGTGGTGTATTTAAACACACGACCAACAGCAGCAGATAAAGCAAACTAAGGCAGAGATAAGAATTCAGGGTCCCCTCCATAGCATTTTTTGCACTAATCCGGAAACTTGCACACGTCTGCCTCAGAACAGGTTACGTAGAGACTGGTCAACCAACTAGACGGCCATTTCTATAACTTTTCCATTTGCCTATTTGATAACTATGCAAGAAATCTATGCATTAGGAGACCCTCAATAAACTGAACAACTCTCACAACCTGCGCCACAGCCTCGCCATGTCGCCGGGTATGTTCTACTTTTTACTTTGTGTGATTCAGTGGAGTTGGAGCAAGAGTGCCGTGGCAAATGAAACCTCGCCTGGTACACTCCCAACGGGCATGGCATACCTTCAGCACTATGTCACACGGCACTCAATCATCTTCAGACACGCCAGTCATCACTCCAGCACATCTCCTCCCTCGCTTAGGAGCCTCCCCGGTTACCTCGCAGATCCCGGTTGAAGTCGTGCAGCCGGCGGATCTCCCCTTCCAGTTTGTTCCTCATGGCCTTCTCCAGAGTTTCCCGCTTTGAAGACGACTTTGCAAGATTTTCATACGCCTCAGAAACCCGTTGAATTTCTGTTTCTAGCTGAATTTGGAATAAAAAACATTGTTATTGAGTGATTTGACTCGAAAATAAAAAAAGGTTGCTGAGCAGAACTCTGAATTAACACAATACTCTACCTTTAAAAGCCTAAAAGAAATGCCTGAAATCTGCATCAACTGAGGACTAGAACAATCTCTTTAATGTATGGATCTCAAGTGTTGGCTAGTATCCAACAGCCTACTAAAATATTTAAATTACTCCCGCCCGTGCCTTGGTAGCGGATACACGACAGGCTCATGCAAGACCTGATAACATTAAAGAAAAAAATACATTACTTAGCACAGGGGGCAAAAATTCAAGTTACTAGCTACTACCCAGCCGCAAATAAAAGTCACTTGCCACCTCAATGCTACACGTACACGCAGCACACTATTTCATACTCGCCAAGTGCCGGATATCACTAGCAAGTGGCTAGTGGAGAGAGCACATTTTGCACCCCGACTTACCTGTAATACTATTTTGCCAGCTGTAGCAATTTTCAAAGAATTACGTCATTTTGACTATCCAAAATAAGACTTGGTCCAAAGTACGTTCATATGCTAAAGATCCAATGTTGGCTAATATCTATTTGCCAGACTGCAAATATCAGTGGCCACCATCCTCCTTTTGTTGGTAACACACAGTAAGGCCTTTGCTATCGACCAAACAGGTCATGCAGCTTTACTCATGAACATTTACGATTTTTTTACTGCACTAACTTTGAAAAATGTAACTTAAACTGCACCTTTTTAACCCCATCGCTGAGAACTAAAAACACAGTCCTGGGGTGAAACCAGAATATTTTGCCCTAAATGTGACAGTAAGTGCAGATATAAGCGATGAAAATAGGACCCCTTTTCCAACTTGAAAAAAAGATGTGTTCACTCAGACTAGGGATTGGATACGCCGATTGCTAAAACATCAGCGTTCTATCTAGATCGCTCAAACGGCCCTATATTGTGATGATTGTAAATCTCTTTGAAAGTGCTGCTGCGTGGCTCTACAATGGGAAACGAGGCAGAAGGGTGATCCCCGGGGTCTTGGTCCACACTACCATGCAGAAAAAGTGAGGTTAGCAGGAGCACATTGACACAAGCACCTTCTAAAGTTATGTCCTAATCTCACTCAGAATCTAATGCAATGCCCAGCTGAAGCCCAGCACGTTGGAACGGAAGAACACTCTCTAGTGCGCCAGCATGTTGATGTGAAAGAACCCTCCTCACGTCTGTAACACGCTGAGGTATGGATCCTGGCTGATCCTGCCACTCAGCATTCCTGCCTCTGATGCTCCTTGCACCAGGTTAGTCACCGTCTGAACTGAGCTTCATGTTCTTTAACTTGCTTGAATTCTGAGATATGTGATTATGCAGAGACGAGTTCAGAAACTGCAAAGAAGTCCTGACCCTTACAAGGCATTGATTAAAGTTTAGATATCCTACAGCTTTATGCATTGTTCTCACCGAAAACGAGTTTAGGAGCTTAACAAGTACCAATAAACCCCCCTGACAAAGGAAAAGGCACAGTAATTAAGAACTGGGAGGAAAGAAAGAATTTGTGGAAATGTGCATGAACTGGAAAGTACAAGGCCTTTGCACCCAGGGAAGGAGGAACCAACAACTGGTCAAACAACCAGTGCCAAATGTGAGGTCGTGTATGCAGAATGTCCCTCAATATGGGAGGAGGTGTGGGAAACCTCAATTGTCTGCAAGCTGCAGTCTAGCTGACGTTCGAATTGTCCAGATCTGAGAGGATCTAGGAGATTATTTACCAGTCCATGAGTTGGAGTAGACGCACGCACACATTCTGAGGGTAACAAATGATTATGGCCCTAGTCTGGGAATTGTAGGGAATACCCATGTGTGGGAGATGCAGTGATAGTCCCCAGGCTGGGTGCCAAAAATGTCAAGATACCCAACGGGCTGTAAGTGGAGCACTACAAAGTACAGGAATCCTCGTACTGAAATATAAGCATTCAGTAGACTGTAAAGTGTAATTGGGAGGGGACAACTGCTGTTCAATGTAATAGCACTAGTGATGATAAATTCGAAGACAAGACACAGTGGGCTTCATTCACCGCATTGCCTCTAGGTGTGAGCTCACAGCACAAGGGCTGCACCGCGAATGCACCAAAGTAGGGCATTGCAATGAGAAATAGCTGAAGTATGAAGATGCTGCAATGGAAATGTTCTTCTGAGATTTAAGGCTCCATTCTTAATAAAAAGGACTCAAGCTGGACATATGCCTCTTTAGCCTATGCATCGCACATGACCGACAAGCAAACTGGTTTCATATGGATCCCTTTCTGCAATTGTCCTTTAATTTGTGTTTGCATATCATTAACTGTGCATGTACGCTGCACTTAAAATATAGCAGAGCCTTCAACTGTAGACAGTTGTTCTAAGGGTTCATACACTCGCCATTTCGGCTACTTGAACCCCTAATGATTCAGGCGAGTCCCAAAAAAAAAAAAAAATCGGTTCATCGGTCACATAATCTCTACCGTATGCATGTACGCTGCATGGAAATTAAGGCAGAGCCCTCAACTATAGACAGTTGCCCTATTTATTTATTTATTACATTTATATAGTAATATGACAGCCAGGCAGCCCAGGGGCATTGTGGTGCTGTTACTTGTAAGGGAACTTAGTTACAGGTACAGGTTGTGCCTTGGGTTACAGTAAGGCAAGATCCTGTGTTAAGCGATAGGGAGTATAATACACCATAATACATCATACACCATAGTACATCATACATGTTAGTCATGAGAGTTTAAACATGTGGGGTTGGTTAGGTGAACAAGGTAGTTTTCATGGCTTTGCGGAAAGCAGTCAAAGAGGGTTCAGCTCGCAGGTAGGTGGGAAGAGTGTTCCAGTGTAAAGTAGCAAGGTAGGGGAAGCTGGCGCCACCTGCTCTAGCTCTTTTTACCCTGGGTACGGAGAGCATATTGGCATAGGGTGTCCTGGTGGGTCTTGTGGAGGCAGCCGGGTGGATTCTCTGGGATAGATACGCTGGGGCTGAGAGGTGGACGCATTTGTGGGTGATGCTTAACGCTTTGAATAAAATCCTTTCCTTTATGGGGAGCCAGTGGGGCGCTTTTCTGGCAGCAGTGATGTGCTCTCTCTTGGCAATGCCTTGTGCAGCACGCAGGGCGCTGTTCTGTATTACTTGCAGCTTCTCGAGATTTTTGTTAGAGGTCCCTAGGAAGAGAACATTACAGTAGTCTAGCCGGGAACCAGTTATGGCTCTGGCTAAGTTGGTGCAAGTGGCTTTTGACAGAAAAGGCCCGATTGCGTTGAGGAGTTTTGCATGGTAAGCCACAGAGGAGGCGATTGCGTTTACTTGTCTGGTCATAGATAAGCTGGAGTCTAGATAGACGCCTAGCGTTTTTACCGTGTCCAGTATTGGAATTCTGATTGAGTCAATGATAAAGTGGCTAAACTGGAAGTCAAGTTTCTTGAGGGTGTCAGGGGATCCTACGAGTAGGAGCTCAGTTTTGTCAGAGTTAAGGCAGAGGCCGTTGATGGCCATCCACATTTGGATTGGGTTATATATGTTGTTGAGAGTTGCGCAGTCAGTGTCATAGTCACCTGTTAATGTGAGAAGGATCCGAGTGTCGTCAGCGTAGTTGGTGTAAGAGATGCCCATGGCGTCAAGGATAAGGAAGAGGGGGCGGGTAAAGATGTTATATAGGGTGGGGGAAAGGCAGGAGCCTTGGAGCACACCACATAGCATGATGGTGGGTGATGCAGTGGCTAGGTCAGAGGAGACCTGCATGGTCCTGCCTTGGAGGAACGAGGTGATCCATGTGGTGGCTTCTTGGGAGACGTTGGCTGTGGAGGTGAGGTGATGGCAAAGGATGTCGTGATCTACAAGATCGAAAGCTGCAGAGAGATCGAGGAGGAGGAGCAGGACAGGTTTGCCTTGGTCCCTTGCGTCATCCATTTGGGTTTTGAGGTTGAGTAGGGCGGTCTCTGTCCCGTGCCTAGGCCGAAAGCCAGATTGTCTCAGTCCGAGGAGGTTGTGCTCTTCGAGGAAGTGCTGGACCTGCAGGTAGGTTGCCTTGTCTAGAATCTTGAGGAGGAATGGGACTGTGGTGATGGGGCGGTAGTTATTAGGGGAGGTGGGGTCAAGTGTAGGTTTTTTATGAGGTCGGACCCAAGCTTCCTTGAGGCATGAGGGGACTTTCCCTGTGGTGAAGGAGGCATTGACGAAGGCTGCTAGCGGTTTACATACTTTTTATTACTGCTACCTTTCATCCTTTAGTGCAGCGCCCCAAAGCATAGTTCCACAAAAATATCTAGCCATCAAATATACCTTTTCGACCTACTCTTTGGCTTCCAACATCTCTACACTAGAGATCTCGCTGAAACTACCATTACATGTATTGCTAGGCTCCTTACTCCCTTCTTCTCAGACTATGGTCTGCTGAAGGGCCATCCTGCCTACAGCGCTGCAACGGCATCAAAAATTAAGGAGGTGCTACACAAATACAAGATGAAATGGCTGGCTATACATTTTCTCCAATTTTAGAAATGGGGTGGGGGGGTGTGTGTGTGTGTGTCTCCACACACATTGTAGCATGGCAGACCTAGAACCAATGCAAATTCAGGGACTTGCAGCAAGAGCTGTCCTCATGGAATCAAAAAACTTCTACCAACACATTCATTGGTTCAGCTGGGTATATAACGCATCTGGATAGACTTCAATGAAAGCTGTAAGCAGGGAAGGCTTAAATAATTCATAAAGTTCACATTGAAAGCAGGGAGAGTGCTTTACAATTATAGCTAATAAAGCCTGCCAAGTTGCCTAACTTTAGCTCAGAAGGTTCAGCAGATTAAACCAGGGTGGCAAAGATATGCCAACAGCATTCATCCTGGTTGCACCACGCATCCCCACTCGCCATACTTGAAATATGGGATAAGAAAGAGGTAGTGCGAGTTGATCATTTACAATAGGGTTGTACCGCATTTTTACAATCTGCACACAAGGGAAGACCTGTAATCAGCGAGTATGGCGGTGAGCCTGTGGGAAAGAGGGGTGTTTACTTTAGTGTACTGGCAAACCTAGTTTCCTGTTTTAGCTCTACTGCTTTGGGATTTATCACTGTGCTGCCCCCTTCCGATTTTTTCCCGAGAAACATCTTTCACCTTCCCTATAAATGTAACGTACAGCTCTGACTACCACTCCTGTCTCCTCTTCTCCTCTCCCACGACCAAACAAACACCCTGTGAAAAGAAAGCCTTCCTGTGTTTCCCTGTCCATCCGGGCTGGAGCTCTGCGATTCTTCTCCCGCATTTCCAGCATGTATGGAAACCTTGCTGCAAAGAACTCCCTTCCCAGAGAGTTTGCCAAAAATGTGAGAGACCTTCTACTGTGAACAAACAAAGCCAAAATAACCTCTTCTATGGGATGGTGTCAAGTAAGAATCTGGTACAGTTATTTAGTGCAATGTTCAGCACCCTGCAGTAACTGGAATTGGTCCATTTAGGACCGAAAGAATATCAGCTGCATTCTAGGAAGTTATTACTCTAACTCACACCGGCCATGGGGTGGGAGAACCTTGGATCAATGCCACTTGGGTAGAAACTTCTGTGGTTTCCAGGAACGTTTACATGCGGCGATTTGAAACTAACTGCAGAAAAACCCAAACCCTAGCGGTCTCCTTGAGCGCTTACTTAGTTTCTGATGAGTGAAGGACAGCACCCATGTTATTGCAGCTCTCCTGGAGGGGCCTATGACTGCAGACAAAGAGAGGCCCAAGGTGGCTCAAAGAAAACACTGGACGATGATAATAGGACCTTGCAGCTGGCAGAGGCTTAGGGGCAGTGCATGGAAAGAAGCCCAGTATTGCTGGCGGTACAGCAGCAGCGAGAGAAGATGAGCACACGGTTTCTATTTGGGCAGTGCAGATGGGGTCATTAGCACCCTACGGGTGCCATTGCCAAGCCGCATTGAGTATATCGCAGGCAGATGCATTGGGCGCATGCGAGTGGGGGCAGTTGATAGTAGGTTCGTATCAAGCTCGACAGGGCAGGAATGCTTGATAGGCTCCAAGATTCACCAGCCTCAGTGCCCCAAGCCGATGGACTGCAGATCGTTTCCAACATGCACCCACATAAACATTCTCTGGTGTCAGTGGGGGAACAGACTTCATGTTCAGTTTCAGGCCAGATCTATTGTACCAATGTACTGCATGGGCTGAGAGTGCGTAAAACACTCTTCCAAGGAAACACACACTAACCGTGCGGAAGTAGTTTTTCAAGAAGTTAAACTACAGGAGTGGCACAGCACCGACTTTAACATCCCCTTTTTAGGCACAATAGTGTTTTGCTTTGCAGAATATAGCGCCAACTCTAATCTTTCTATGTACTGATGAGATCTGCCCACCCATTGGGAAACGCGCTTAGAAACTAGTCTCTGGTATTAAGCGCATTATAAATTCTAATCATAATGATGTTCAGGTGTATCTCGGCTCAGTGGGTGAGGAGACATGTGCTGATGATCAGATGGAAGCAGCAATGTTGAACCATCTTGGAACAGAACAGTTAATAGGGGTGGGGGGGGAGTGGGAAACTCTCTACCAGCACAAACACAGCCCATTGACTTGTTCTTGGGTGGATGGTCCCTGGGAGAGTTTCAACCAAGTCTTTAACTCACTGTTCTTTTCACATAGAAGACATTTCCCCACATATCAGTCTTTGTCCTGCCCAGGGGCAGTCCAGCACTGAAATGCTAGGCAATTCTCCTCTGAACAAGAGTACCACAGCAACCCCATACACGTGTTTCGACCTTGTTGGGCATCATCAGTGAGGTGAAGCTATGTCTCTCTAAGAGCAGTGAGCAAGGGGTCCACGTCTGGAGTCCCCTGGTAACTTAGTGTGAGACCCAAAGTTACTTGATGTGCAAACCAGGGTGGGATCTAGGAAACTCTACCAGCACGAACACAGCCCATTGACTTTTTCTTGGGTGGATGGCCCCTGGGAGAGTCTCCCAAGTCTTTAGCTCATATTTTTTGCAGTGACCCAGCTCTGCAATGCGGTCAGTACGAACGAGGCAAACAATTTACCAGTCACATTGAGGAGGGGAAGCAATCTGTAATTCGCTGGGAGGCCTCGGTCTCCCTTTTTGTATACAGGTAATAATAAAGCTTGTTGCCAGGATGCAGGGATTTCTATACCTCTACACTTTATCAAATAAAATTATTAAGCATGTTGACCATGGGTGCAGTGTCTGCCTTTAACACTGCGTTCGAAAAGCCATTAGGTCCTGGTGCCCTTGAACTTTGACTTAATAACTGTGGAATATATACCATATATAGTGGCCAACTCACATCTGTCGCATTGGTTAATGTCTCTATATGACTATGAAGATGTTTGAACCACCTTTTCTCACTGAATGGGTTGACAGTGCGTTTCCTTTTATCCCCCTTGGCAGTCGGAAACATCTGCCATATGGAACTAGGCTCTTTACATCGTAGCGCAGCAAACATTTGTTGCCACCACGTTTTGTTAATCGACAGCCTCCATCTTTTTAACCATGATCTATCTCCCCACTTTATTTTCCTGGTCATAAATTCCACTTCCCTCCACCCCATTCGACATCCCCCCTCCCCCATCTGACTTTCCTAATCTTTCTTCTTCACTTTGTGTCACGGAGTTCAATGTCAAAAACATTCAAATGCTTCAAGTTAAAAGTGGTTGGGAGCCTCATCGCTGTGATCCCAGATTTGAATGCCAGCGGTTTGAGGATCCCCTCCATCTCGTACACATTAAGTCACGCAAATTTGATAACTCCAGCACTTAATTGTGACCCTGGCATGCTTAGCGTTGGCACCATGATGGCATGATGACTATAATCAGTGTCCCTCACCCCAAGAGACTCTTCTAACTCAGCAAAGTTGTTACTTCCAAAGAAGTAGTCCAAAGTGGGTGCCTTCGTTCCCAGGCCGGTTCCGGATTGTGTCCTGTAGTTCTCCCATTAAACATGATCACTTCCCAAATTGCTTGAAATATTTCATCCACTACCCACCGTTGCGATTCCCGCACTTCTTCACCATGACACCATCTCAATTCACGTTCCTATAGTTAGCACAGGTATCAGGGTTCCTAAAACAAGCATTAAGGTCACCTCCTAGTAAAGTACATTTATGGCCCTGGAGACATCCAGGCTAAGCAAATAGAGTCAATACAATCTTGTATACTGTCAAGATATATTTCTTCAAGGGGGAAGTACACATTAATCAACAGCATAACCACAGGCGTCACTTCACCTTTGCCAAGTACCTCAAAGGCCAAAACATTTCTGCTAGCAGATAATCTCACGCTGTGTGCACACCATTTTTGTTTTATACCAACAATTAGCCCACTGAAGGGACGCCCTCACGTACCCTTATCAGCCAATTCTTGGAACAAATTATACTCGTCCATGTATATCAAGGAGGTGAGCCAAGTCTCTTGCAAAAAGATGTCATATTCAAGTAAAATAGAAAGAGCCTTAGTCAAAAAGTACTTATGGCCCCTGGTTGTCCAACTCACAAGCTTCCAAGTTCACTTCATTCAGGCAGTTGTTTCAGCAAAAACCTTTTAAACAATTCCCACCCAATTCACTTTTAGGCAAGTTCTCAGGCAGATTTGGTAGCCCAGATTTAGCTGAGGCCGGTCTAGTACCATTTCCGGGCTGCCTGGTTTGGTTGGGAACAGTTTTGATTGGCCAACATGTAAAGGATGACATCACATAGCGCATGCTAAGGATGGAAGCCTGGTGGGCACGTATGAGCGATGAAACAATATGGACCCTAGCAAAGTTGCCCCCATTTATTTTCACGGGCTTCACAAAGCCAAAATCGCTCGTAAACTGCACTCTTAATGCCAAAACCTTTTTTCATAGGGACAGTAGATCCAATATATTTGTGAATTTTTCCGTAAATGTCAGTGGGCCCCGTCTGAATGTGAAGATGAGTAGAACCAATTCCGGTATCCATTTTCCAACAACTCCTGGTTAGGAGCTGGAACTGTAGACACCGCCATAGAGACAACCTGCATGGGTTCGACCTCATCTTAACGTTGAGGAACTTGTACATTGCTCACCACTTCTGGTATCGCTAGAGCATAGTGACCAACTAACCAACTGGTTAAGGTGCTGGCAGACCTACCCAAATGCTTCTGCCGCCTGGTGACTTTTTTTCCTAAGCTTCTGGGGTTTTGGGGATACTTCATTAATGGCTCAGATATGTGTAGGACTGGTACTAGGGACTTTTACTAAGGGTCAATCCCAACCCCGTTTCCTCGCATGTTTTGCCAGGTGCCTCGTCTACCTAGTCATTAAAATGCAAAGGTCTGCATTTGATGGTTCGATCACCTGACATCCTGTGAAGCATTTGCTTCAATCTGGCTCTTGCGAATGGTACTCTGGGCACCAGACGCGGCAGACACCAGCTTAATCATACCCGAACATGTAGCATCTGATCCTTGACGCTCTAAAATCGATAGATGCAATAGTCCTACAATGCTTTTGAACCTCTTCAAGTATAATCCTGCAGAGTTTGAGCAGGATTTTGACAGCAAAATGTTCCTGTGGGCATCTTGGTTGTATCTGCCACACCCTGCTGGTGGTGGTCCTGTTTTGCCGGCTCTCCTGCCCAGATACATCCCCCAAGCTGAGATCAGAGTATAGACAAGGGGAAGCTGATAAACGTTGCCCTTGCCCCTGCCTAGGAATGGGGTCAGGGTGTACCGAAGGCAAAATTTCCTCACTGACAGAACACGATGTCTATTCTTCCAACAATGGGCAATTTGTCGAAACTTGCCATGGCCGTTCCCTGAAGAGTATAACAAAGTGCCAATAGATAATTGTTATCAATGTCCCCAAAGTCAGAGTTTGTTCTGCTTGCATTTCCCCCAGTCGGTGGGACCCCTATCCTTTTCTATGGTAGCTGTATCAGTACCCTCATGTTCAGGTAGATAGAAGGCAGTTATTTTGCCAAGTGTTGACACGTTGTTTGTTCACTTGAGGCTGCTTCTTGCGCCAGAGTTTTAGTTTAATTTGCGGTCTGTGCAATCATGAGATGTGACTCCACTACGGGTGCCCATTTTTCCAAAATGGCTTCCCTTTTCTTAAATTGTAATTGCGGGCCTTATCTACTACTTTGCCCGGCATGGTGAGGGAGGGGAGTACGTAGCTCCTTTAAAGCAGTGCTTACCTTTCCTCTAAACCACAGTTCATGCCGCCTCTTCTCGAAGATGTATACTAGTATCAAGTTTCACCGGGTCCACCCCGCAACAAACGCAGGGATCTCTAAAACGCGTATAATGTGGGAACAACAGCTACAACTGCTTTTAATAAGGAGCCACAGTTGCTATAACATGTAAAAATTAATAAAGCCACTTTGCACCACAGTGCTACAATATCAGGGCAGTCTGGATAATGTGCAATGAGAGAGTTCCAACAGTCCACCCTCCGAAAGTATCTCTTCAGACTTGGACGTCAATGCAAAAACAGAAAGTGAAAGAGACAAAGGATAGTAGTTTACCCTAGGTGTAGAGGTTTAAGCAGTCCTATACATGGCAAGCCGAACTCCTCGACGCTCGCGCTCCAAGTCTCCAAACACAGAAACACTTTCTGCCCACACTTCCCGCATGCGCTTCGCGCAAACTTCCAATTAAGTAACAGTTCCTTAAAGGGACAGCTGCAACCAATCCTCACGGTACCAGAAGAAAACGAAAAACGGTCTGCACTCAACTGCGACACAAACACTTTCTCCCCACACTTTGTATTTAGTTAAGAATATTTTCTTTGGAAGTTGTTTCTAACATAAATTACTTCCAAAGTAGGCATTAGAGAGAGCAGAGGCAGTCCTAGGGTAAGATACCTTTACATAAAAACTCTGTTCGATTGAATGACATATACCTTGTTGGGAAAGGGGTAAGAGTAGAATTTATGCCAGGGACAAGGACTGGAGGACATAGTATTCAACAATGAGAGTCGGAGGCTAGTATTTACACAGTTGAATGTTCTGAGGGAAGAATGCCAGAGAGGTGGGTTACTCGGTTAGCTTGGAAAGAAGCAGCATAGGGAGTTTTGGGGGTCTCCTTCCATGGTAGCAGGTGGCATTTGAGCCTCGTGTTTGAAAGGGTTCCACTGAAAAGATGGCTTGAGAGGAGCATTCCTGTGGCGCATGGCAAGTCAGGAAAAGGAGCAAAAGCGTGAAGAGGCACAGAGGGAGCACGGAAGGAATGGTTGTGAAGAGACAAGGATCAGAGAGTTCAAGAAAGCAGTGAGATGCATTCAGCAAGGAAGTGGGGGTCCAGACCATGGATGACTATGATCTAGTATCAGGAATTTAAAGGGAGCAATTATACATTGAGAGCCAACCAGTGTGGAGACAGTAGGTAGACGTGGGGGAGGATCTGGGCAGGTCCAAAAGGAAGGGTGAAGGAGGGAAATGAGAAGCATACCTGAATACCATCATCATCATCGAGGCGATAGTTGAAGCTAAAGAAGAAAAGGAGTTTGCCGATGGAGAGGGTGCATAGGGTGAAGAGGAATGGCCTAGGACTGACACATGAGGAACACCCATCCAAAGTGGTGTCGGGAAGAGGGTGCGGGGAGGGGGGAGAGGTTGGCGTCCCATGAGATGAAGAAGGAATTATCAGAGAGCTAAGAGGACACCAAGTGACGTGTGGTGTCCTTGACACCAAGCAGTGAAACAGTGACGGATGGTTCTACAGTGTCAGAAATAGGTGAGCGGTCTGGAAGGATGAGAATGGGAACAGGTGAAGAGTGGAGGGAAGTGCTAATGGAGATTAGGTATCACAGAGAAGCACAGTCTCTATCAGGTGTCTGGACCAGAACACAGATTGGAGGGGGTCAGAAAGTGGGTATGCAGCTAAAGACAACCCTCTCGAGGATTTTAGAGTGGTTAGGAAGGAGAGAGCGAGAGAGAGGTCTATAGAATGAGGTTAACACTTAAGTTTCTTTAGGAATCGTAGGACTGTGGCTGTTTTACAGCAGGCTGGGTACAAAGCTGTTGAGAGGTTGGTTCAACAAAGCTGAGAGGTGAGCAGACGAAACAAGGGCAAGTTCCTTAATTTGTGGTGCAAAGAGGTCAACTGAAGCACAGGATGGGTTGGCAAAGTAAAGGACTATTAGAAGGTCGGTAGAGAGAATGGGGGGCAGAATGTAGATAGAGAGGAGAGTGTCTGGGAGGAGGGACGTGTGAGGTAGAGGGCGGGAGAGATAGATGGGTGAACGGGGTGTTCTGCATTTTGGTCATTTTAGTGGAGAAGTAGGAGGCATAATCACTGGCTGAGAGAGGCCTCATCTCTGCCACAATCAGCACTGTCTTTAATATGATGGAGCTCCCAATTTGTAACATGGCCCTGGAGCAGAGAGAGAATAAGTCTACCAAGCAAACCCTTCATTTGGAGACACTTTCTGAATGCAGGGGAAAAGAATGAGAACGAGTAAATGGTCCTGTGTTAATAATGACTTCCAGTGTGCTTAATCTCCACTGAGGTATGCAGGTAAAGTAATAATACAGGCAACAAGAACACAAATCATCTGAAGTAATTTTGTCAACTTGAAAAGGCGAAACATCAGGTTGACCCGACTGAGGGCATGATACAGCCAGTGCACAAGCTTCATAATCAAGCTTTCATATCCATCCCAGAGTAACCAATGTAAATGGAAGGTGGTTAGAAAATGCATCAAAATTCCCTGCTTACCTTCTGTAACCGAGCAACCTTATCATAGCATCCATCCAGTTCCTGTCTTAGCGATCTGTTTTCATCTGACAGCATCTCTACCATTTGCTGAGCCCGCGACACAATGGCAAAGGGGTCCCCTTGCATCTGAGAAGAATAGGGAGACGGAAGCTGCTGCTGCTGTTGTTGTTGTTGCTGTTGTTGTTGCTGCTGCTGCTGCTGTTGCTGCTGCTGCTGATGGTGTTGTCTTGTCATTGCAGCGTAAGGGTCCACGTGCTGCTGTTGGCTAAATGACTGAGACAAGCGGTAATGGTCCCCTTGATGGAGCTGGTTAGGCGAAAAGAGTTGCTGGGATCGTGGACCCCCAGGATAAAAGTCTAACTGGTTGGGCGAAGGGAGTTGCTGGTACTGGGAGGATGACACACTGGCTGGTGGAGGGGAGTGAGCCAAAGTCAAAGAGCCCATGGAAGTCAGTGAGGAGGTGGGACTATGGTGGTGCGAAGGCCTCTGCTGGTGGTACTGCATTGGGGCATCCTGGTTTTGCCTGCGAGAAGAGAAAAGCAAATCTCAGATGATAATCTTATGCAGCAGAGTGTATGGGAATAGAAAGATCACTGCAAGGGCTTACCAATGAATAACCGTGGAGATTTCATTTGCTTGCACATTATACAAACTAGACCCTCTTGAACCACGAACAGGTTAAAATTTGCAGAAACAAGAAAACTAAATATAAACCAAAACTTGCTGAAACACGACAACAATTAGTGCAGAAGAGTGCTAAACTCTTCCCCAACGCTAAACTTGGCGGCACCAAAACCAAATGTCCTCAAACAGCACAACAGCAAGTCAGTGATTCCCATCTTGTTCAGTTATAAGCAGTTGCACTCCTAAACCTCAGAACACAAACGAAGACATGACCTTCATCGGGTGTTCCAGGGAAAGTCAAACTCTTTCCTGCTGCACCTCTGGTTGCAGAACAATTATTCACATTTTATTAGCTCTATCCTATGCAACGGAAGGCCTTTAGCACTATGAAAAACATGTGTGTATCATAAGCACTACAGGTCTATTCCGCATAGGGGTAAAAACATTTTTTTAAAACGGCCCCTATTTCCTTTAACACAAATATCGCATCTTTTGGGTAGCAGCTGCTTTGGGTGCCAACAGAACCATTTGGATGAGCAGGGCATAGGGCAGGTCAGTCAGAGAGCGGGAAGGTGGCAAAAGAGAGCTTTTAAGTCCCTCTTAGACCACGTCTTCGCCTTCATCACATCAGATAATTGCCGATAGCATGGAAACGTTGTAATGCAACCTTCCAAGGCAACAATGCACCAAACCGGTGCAGGCCTACCACTGATGTGGAGGGGCTGGTTAGTTCTCATGCTGATACTCTTCCCCTTCAAGCCCTTGCTAACTGTAGTTTACATCTGAAATAGAAAGTCCTCACGGTACAGGTTGTGTACCTCTCATATCTATTTTTATCCAAACCCATTGTATTGGGGGTACAACTACCACAAAGGGAGATAGAAGACCACCTTTATTGTACAGTCTATAATTGGCAGTTTGTTCGGTTATTCGAACTCTGAGGTTGAAGTTTTATAGTAGACAAACATGTATTCATTGCTTGCTGTGGCCTGTATGCTCAACCCTCGCAGGCTAATATGAAAAGGTTCACAAGAGTGTGGGGGCCCCTCTACTGAGAATGAACATGCTTAGCATTTCGGTGCTGCACTGCCCCTGTGGGTGGGACCAGACTGATATGCAAGGATATTTCAGCTAGAATTGCTTAGCATTTCGGTGCTGCACTGCCCCTGTGGGTGGGACCAGACTGATATGCAAGGATATTTCAGCTAGAATTGCCTAGAATTTCGGTGCTGCACTGCCCCTGTGGGTGGGACCAGACTGATATGCAAGGATATTTCAGCTAGAATTGCTTAGCATTTCGGTGCTGCACTGCCCCTGTGGGTGGGACCAGACTGATATGCAAGGATATTTCAGCTAGAATTGCCTAGCATTTCGGTGCTGCACTGCCCCTGTGGGTGGGACCAGACTGATATGCAAGGATATTTCTGCTAGAATTGCCTAGCATTTCGGTGCTGCACTGCCCCTGTGGGTGGGACCAGACTGATATGCAAGGATATTTCTGCTAGAATTGCCTAGCATTTCGGTGCTGCACTACGGTGGGACCAGAATGATATGCAAGGATATTTCTGCTAGAATTGCCTAGCATTTCAGTGCTGCACTACGGTGGGACCAGAATGATATGCAAGGATATTTCTGCTAGAATTGCCTAGCATTTCGGTGCTGCACTACGGTGGGACCAGAATGATATGCAAGGATATTTCTGCTAGAATTGCCTAGCATTTCAGTGCTGCACTACGGTGGGACCAGAATGATATGCAAGGATATTTCTGCTAGAATTGCCTAGCATTTCGGTGCTGCACTACGGTGGGACCAGAATGATATGCAAGGATATTTCTGCTAGAATTGCCTAGCATTTCAGTGCTGCACTGCCCATGTGGGTGGGACCAGATTGATATGCAAATTGATATTTCTCCTCTTTGAAGGGTGCCGTGAGCTAAAACATGGTTGTAGACCCTCCAGAATGAAAGAACTTCCATAGGACAGGTTATTTAGCAATATTATAAACCATTATGATTCTGTTGTTCTACCAGTAGAGCGGAACACACTATTGTGAATATAAAACGGTGTTGTCCTACCAGAGCTCAGCACAGACTGCCCATAGTTTTAGCAAATGAGATGGTAACTAAAGATCATGCTGGAGTACAGCGAGGCCAGTAAACAGAAGATTATTTTAATTCTAAAACCATCTGATGCAAGGAGAGAAAGGTTTCTCTGCCTCTATTTAGAATCCCACCATCATAAACTAATCCTTAAAAGAAGCGGACAGATGTTATGTGACTGTGATAAGGACCCCCTCCTACCCCCCAGAATGATAGGCCACTGATTTTCAAATTTTGCATCAAGAAAAAGGAAATATTAAAGCACAAATGACAATTTTTCAACATTTATACCCAAGTAAAATAGTCATATCTAGCTACTAAACGTACAGCATTCCATCTCTAATGTCCTTTTTGTGCCCAAGAATTAAAACACTAAAATGTAGTTCCTTCATCTTAATGATGAGTGGGACGTGTAGTCCCAGACAGTGATGTTGGAACTGGATATCTTAAAAAGTGAAAATGATTTGCTGATCAGACTAATTACTCTCAGTGACAGATGGCTAAAATACTATGTTTTGCACCTTTTTAGCTGCAATTCAGAAATGTTGTGGCACATTTAAAAATGTCAACTGTGTCTGTATTTTGTTGCAAGTACAAAATTACTCTAAGCTGGAGGGTCTGGTGAACAGCCAGATAAATCATAGGTCATGTTATCGTGCATTTGTATAGCGCACACATAAAAACTAAAAAAGATGTGCTAGTAACGTTTACAGATGCACTCCTCAGTAAATGCACGTAATATCAATATACCCGGTCTATATGAGCGACATGTGCCACTTCAACACTATTAAAAATATTTAGCAATAGTATAAACCATTATGATTCTGTTCTACCAATAGCAGGAAAGGCCCATGTACCGATACAGAGTAAGACATTTCAGTGTCGCCTTCATCCTGAAGCAGGTGGGGAGTAGGGCAGATTTTCAGTCCGTGCATGGCTTTAGAATTCAATGCCTACCCAGATCAGAGTATTCCCGACATACCTTTGGGGTGATGGGTTGGGACCCAAGATACGCAACTAAAGAACATAACATGCCTATGAAGAAATAGGCAATTCAGCAATTTCCACGAGAATAATGAGCAAGGATGCCACACATTGCCTGCCTGTATAGTTTGGGTTCATAGTTAGCACTTCAGCAAAAATATTGACTAAGTGCATAATGAGGGGTGCTATTGTGGAGGCAGAAAAAGTCCTCCGGTGTCCTTAAGCTAGGGCAACTATTAATTTTGGTTGAGGGGTGCAGCTTCAGTGCCACCAGCAAGGTTACATTATTTTGGGGTACAAGTTGCATTGCAGCACCACCATTCCTTTTGGCTACTGGGTGCTACTTTAGGTGCAAACAGATGGCACTAAGGACATACGGGCTGGTGGCACAGAGTGCACAATGAAAGCCTCCGGGACTGGGAAGGCAGGTGGAGCTGGGATAGTACAAGGATCCTACACTCCTCTACGGAGCTCCCATTCAGGTAACGCCCCAGTCTGTCGATAAAAGGAGAGATGGTGTGCATAGCGTTTGGAGTTCCATCAGCAAACCCAAAACTGTTGGCAGTACCCAATGCTAGTTTTGGAGCACCAATGCTACTCCTCACCTTGTGGTGGCATTTTTTCAAGTTTAGGTTAGTTTTGACCAACAAACGCTGTAGACGTACTCAGTGATCTATGCAATCAGGCTAAGCTCTAGGTTTTGTGTGGTTTCGAGGATGCACTCCACACTGGGGTGGAGGGTGGAGAGTGATTAACACAATTTCTAGAGGAAATGAGAATTGTGCCCAAGAAAAAGAACAAGCCAATAGCATGGGCAAAATCATGTTGCGTTTTTTCTAAAAACTCCAAACATGCCAAAGAAGTCCAGGATTCAGAAAGGCTGCCTCTGGAAACTTCATGTCAGAGGTCTTTCCACTAGGATCAAATCACTGGTCTTGGGTAAAGTTCCCCTTCGGCTCTGGCCAAAGGCTTTGCCAAATGAGTCAGATGCCGAGCAGGAATAGGAGCTCAACTTTCACCGCCAGTTCCAGGCGTTGCAAAAGTTAATATACAACCGGCACTGCTGCAGAGTGGGGGAAATGTTCTGCGTTATGGGGCTGCTACCCTTCGAGCCCTACTGCCGCACTTATAAGTGAACCTTTAGAAAATGATCTGCTGTGCCAGAACACAGGGACACAGACAAGAAAGACCCTTTAGACAGACCTGGGCTAACGGCAACACACACAGGGACTTTAAACCTAGGAAAGGTCCCCTAATGGCAAATCAGGAGGCCTCAATTCCAATCTCCGCTTCACCAGTAGACCAAATTGTGTGATCCTTAGCAAATCAATATATATCATCATTCCGTGCTTCAGTTGCTTTATCTGTGAAAAGTGGAGGTGCCTATAGGAAATTGAACTTTTATTTCACACTACACAAAAGCAACACGCTTACAACTTCTAAACAACTTATAGTTCCCCCTCCCACTGTCACCCTGATCCCTCCCTCCCAATCAGTGCGTCTAGGTTAAGAGGTTGAGACCACAGAATGGACCAGGGTTTCCAGAACTTATTTCGCCAGAGAGACCCCACGTCTTACCCGGGGTCTTAGCCAGCTGTGGCACAGGACCCATGATGATGGAAACAACACTGGCTTGTGAGGTCCCCATTTTAAGATGCTAAACTTGAATGCAATGAATGGCAATTTTGCAATCATTAAACGACGCTTCATCTTTAAATAAAAAAAGACTGAGCTATACGGTGAATGCATTCACAAGCGGTTGCACGGGTGGACTTGCACGCAAGCTCATACACACTGGCTCGCATAACATACACGGTGGGGAGGGGGGCGGGGGGATCTTGGGGGTGCGGGAAAGGTCCACACCCGAGACATGGCGAAAGATTGCCTGTCCGCGTCTCCAGGCGGAACAGAGCGCGCGTTACCTCTTGGGCTCGCCCTCAACTTTGCGCCCCATCCTCGCGCTCCTGGGTTACGCACGAGCCTTCGCAGCGGCGTCGTCGTCTGGGGCCCCACTCTGCACCTGCACGGCAGCCTGCAGCCAGCGCACCTGCTGCGTGCACGGCGGCCGGCTGGCTGGCTGGCACGCGGAAGGCGAGGCGGGGACCTGTGCGTCACGCCCGCGAATGTGGCTCATCATCGATGCTGTCACCTCACCCGCCCGCCCGCCTGCATCAAGTGAAAACTCGCTCGCGCAGAATACGTGGAATGCAATGCTACAGTAGCGACGCCCGCCGCAGTCTCCTTTTCATTTCTATGCTTTCTGCAAAGGGACTGCACGAGGAAATCCTGGACTTCACGCGCGCATTGGTGTCAACTCAACGTCCAAGCACTCGGGAGGGTTTTATCAGTCCCTGCTGCCCTCCTGTATGATAACGCATAGGAGGGGGAGGGGGCAGAGTCAAAGGCCTCAGGCTGCACAGGCCTGCCCGGAAAAGACCGCCAAAGGACACTTGAAGAAATAGCTGCCTTTTTACACATAAAGCACCACACAATCAACTGCACTCGAATCTATGAATAGTGTCAGGGTATAAACGCAATGTCACCAGTCTGACTCTGATAACTGAAGCCGAAGGTAGCACTAAAGCTTTAACACTCACTACTCTGAAACACCCCTGCACATACCGAGGTTTCCTACAGGAAACAAATATTCCTACAAAAATATAGGTCTTGCCAAGGCATTTAACATCACACCCGTTATATTGGGAAGATTATTGTCCTAGAAAAAGTGCTACATGTTTGAGGCATGACCCCATATACCTGTAGACAATGAAAGCGAGCGAGTACTTAACCCTGATCTCGAACCTCGTCAGGTTGTGAATTTGGCTAATGTGCTGCAATGCATTTTAGAAAGCATATAGTTTTACACTAAGTATTATCTGCGGCGATTGCACATGGATTACGAATACCACCTCTCGAGCTATTAAAATGGATAGTGATATTTGTGCTTACATTTATAAAACAATTATTGCCGACCCCCCTCCCCCACCACCATCTCTCGACGCCTCGCACTTCAATGCTGCTGAGCAGACGATTAGAGTCTGGACTTGTTTTTGACTATTTCACAACATACCTTGATGTAACATATCAAAAGCGTGTGCAAATGTTAAACAAAGTGATGCATTTATAAAGATCTTTGCCTTGAATAGGACTTGGAAGAGCCTAAGGAGAAGGACCCTGTGTCCTGGTCAAGTGGATATGAACTGCAGGGAGAGTAAGGGACAGAACAGCAAGGGACAATGGCCATGGCGCCCAGCTCCTGCTACACACTGCAGTACATATCCAAGCGACAAGGGCATGGCGCCCGTCTACTTCTAGCAAAACGATAAGGTGATGGCTGGAAGGTTTTGAATAAATCATAACCACGGGCAAAGCTCTGGGCAACCCTCCAGACCATCGTTTTTCAGTCTGCCAAGCCATTACAGAAGGGGAAAAACCATATGCAAATCAGGCATGGACCTACCCCCAAAGGGGCAGTCCAGCCCGAACTGCCAGGTCACATCCCCTCTGCACGAGACCACAAGCATCCCCAGACATGTTTCAGCCTTGTTGGGCGTCATCAGTGAGGAGTAGCCTGGGTCTCTAGGCCCGGCAGACTCGGGACCCACGTCTGGGCATACCCGTCCCACTCGGGGTGACTTTAGCAAAACGAAAAGGTGATGGCTGGAAGGTTTTGAATAAATCATAACCACGGGCAAAGCTCTGGGCAACCCTCCAGACCATCGTTTTTCAGTCTGCCAAGCCATTACAGAAGGGGAAAAACCATATGCAAATCAGGCATGGACCTACCCCCAAAGGGGCAGTCCAGCCCGAACTGCCAGGTCACATCCCCTCTGCACGAGACCACAAGCATCCCCAGACATGTTTCAGCCTTGTTGGGCGTCATCAGTGAGGAGTAGCCTGGGTCTCTAGGCCCGGCAGACTCGGGACCCACGTCTGGGCATACCCGTCCCACTCGGGGTGACTTTAGCAAAACGAAAAGGTGATGGCTGGAAGGTTTTGAATAAATCATAACCACGGGCAAAGCTCTGGGCAACCCTCCAGCCCGTCTACTTCTACTCACTGCAGTTCATACCAGAAGGAACAAGGACATGGCGCCCGGCTCCTCCTACTCACGGTGCCCGGCTCCTCCTACTCACTGCAGTTCATATCCAAGTGAAAAGGACATGATGTCCAGCTCCTTCCACTTACCGCAGTTCATAACCACGGGACAAGGACATGATGCCCAGCTGATTCTACTCACTGCCAGGAAACAGCCTCTGCCCCACCAATCTTCATGCTCACTACACGCCATCACCAAGACCCTAAGACACGGCACCCTGCTCTTTATGCCCACTGAACCTTAGTCCTGCAGCTCATCAGATATGTTATGCTTGGTGAGGGGCATAAGGAGGGGTAGAATAGTCTCTAGAAGAATCTGGCTGTGGGAGCTGATGGATGAGGCTTTCAACACCTCATTGTGGGAAAGGGAACATGGTTTGCCAGCCAGTATTGTTGGGCAGTGGTGTGATTGTAATGTGGACTCCGAGAAGGAGACAGTCACCCATGCCGCAGTGACCAAGATGACCCAAATAAAGTGCCAAGATACTACCACCGTCTGGCTGAGAGCAATGATTGTGCCACTGAGGAAGAGGCCCTGCAATTGAAGGTGCTGCGATTGTACACAAGTTACTAGAAACGAAGGTTAGGAAGCATAGCAGGTGCAGCTAGTTTATTTCTCACCAGAGATCCAAATAAGATTTGGAAGGGGTAGAACTTTACTCAATATGTTATCTTTGCTGGGAGTAAATTGGTATTTTCGTAAGTAAAACAAATAATTACAATTCTTTCTGTACATAATGTTTAGCAAATGAGGCTGGCCTGGAAAACTACTCATCAGGCCCACCCATACAGGATGTGGTACTGGTCCTGTCTGGGGCGGGAAACCAGCTTAAGCCACTCTAAACCGTAGAGGGTGAAGGTCTGAGCCCAGGTTGGCAAAACATACATTGTAGGTCAGCCTTGTGGCCCCCACGGGCAAAGGCATGACACAAATCAAAACGGCGAGGAGTAGGGCTTCAATAATGCATTAGTACCCCAAAGCTACCCTACTGGTAGAAAAGGCTAATATGCAGCGAAATCGGTAAGGTACAGCTGCCATCAGCCTACTCCACATGATAGAATCATCCTGGTGCCACAATTGGCTTTGTCTAGGAGCCAGATAAGCTTCTATAGGATAGGACAGCACATCAGGAATGGTAGAAATTACAAGGGGACTTAATTAGAAGTCCATATAATACTAACATTTTAGGAGTCCCATCAAATGGGGCAGCAGACACCCTCACAACCCCCCTAAAAATTGAAGTTCTGCCCGTACAATACAATTATGAGGATATGAAAACTGAAAAAACAAGAAGCAGTGCAGTGCCGAGTTAGAAATGATATGCTCACTAGCACTTTTAACAGTTGAAACTCATTTATAAGCTCTGGCTCTGTATCAGAGTTACTTGCTCAAAGACTGCAGAGGCTAGCATCCCTGTCCTAGCTCTAGGACTGGAGAGGCTAGCATCCCTGCCCTAAGCTCTAGCACTGGAGAGGCTTGCAACGCTGCCCTAAGATCTAGGACTTCAGAGGCTAGCATCCCTGGCCCTAAGCTCTAGGACTGCAGAGGCTAGCATCCCTGCCCTAAGATCTAGGACTTCAGAGGCTAGCATCCCTGCCCTAAGCTCTACGACTGCAGAGGCTAGCATCCCTGTCCTAGCTCTAGGACTGCAGAGGCTAGCATCCCTGTCCTAGCTGTAGGACTGCAGAGGCTAGCATCCCTGTCCTAGCTCTAGCACTGGAGAGGCTAGCAACCCTGCCCTAAGCTCTAGGACTGAAGAGGCTAGCATCCCTGTCCTAGCTCTAGGACTGCAGAGGCTAGCATCCCTGTCCTAGCTGTAGGACTGGAGAGGCTAGCATCCCTGTCCTAGCTGTAGGACTGCAGAGGCTAGCATCCCTGCCCTAAGCTCTAACACTGCAGAGGCTAGAATCCCTGTCCTAGCTCTAGGACTGGAGAGGCTAGCCCCCCTGCCCCAGCTCTAGCACTGGAGAGGCTTGCAACCCTGCCCTAAGCTCTAGGACTGCAGACGCTAGCATCCCTGCCCTAAGATCTAGGACTGCAGAGGCTAGCATCCCTGCCCTAAGCTCTAGGACTGCAGAGGCTAGCATCCCTGTCCTAGCTCTAGGACTGCAGAGGCTAGCATCCCTGCCCTAAGCTCTAGGACTGCAGAGGCTAGCATCCCTGTCCTAGCTCTAGGACTGCAGAGGCTAGCATCCCTGTCCTAGCTGTAGGACTGCAGAGGCTAGCATCCCTGTCCTAGCTGTAGGACTGCAGAGGCTAGCATCCCTGTCCTAGCTCTAGCACTGGAGAGGCTAGCAACCCTGTCCTAAGCTCTAGGACCGCAGAGGCTAGCATCCCTGCCCTAAGCTCTAGGACTGCAGAGGCTAGCATCCCTGCCCTAAGCTCTAGGACTGCAGAGGCTAGCATCCCTGCCCTAAGCTCTAACACTGGAGAGGCTAGCATCCCTGTCCTAGCTCTAGGACTGCAGAGGCTAGCATCCCTGTCCTAGCTGTAGGACTGCAGATGCTAGCATCCCTGCCCTAGCTCTAGCACTGGAGAGGCTAGCCCCCCTGCCCTAGCTCTAGCACTGGAGAGGCTTGCATCCCTGCCCTAAGATCTAGGACTGCAGCGGCTAGCATCCCTGCCCTAAGCTCTAGGACTGGAGAGGCTAGCATCACTGCCCTAAGCTCTAGGACTGAGAGGCTAGCATCCCTGCCCTAAGCTCCAGCACTGGAGAGGCTAGCATCCCTGTCCTAGCTCTAGGACTGCAGATGCTAGCATCCCTGCCCTAAGCTCTAGCACTGGAGAGGCTAGCATCCCTGTCCTAGCTCTAGGACTGCAGAGGCTAGCATCCCTGCCCTACGCTCTAGGACTGCAGAGGCTAGCATCCCTGTCCTAGCTCTAGCACTGGAGAGGCTAGCATCCCTGCCGTAGCTCTAGCACTGGAGAGGCTAGCATCCCTCTCCTAGCTCTAGCACTGGAGAGGCTAGCATCCCTGTCCTAGCTCTAGCACTGGAGAGGCTAGCATCCCTGCCGTAGCTCTAGCACTGGAGAGGGTAGCATCCCTGCCCTAAGCTCTAGGACTGCAGAGGCTAGCCTCCCCCCCGCCCTAGCTCTATCTCTGGAGAGGCTTGCATCCCTGCCCTAAACTCTAGGACTGCCGAGGCTTGCATCCCTGCCCTAAGCTCTAGGACTGCAGAGGCTTGCATCCCTGCCCTAAGCTCTAGGACTGCAGAGGCAAGCATCCCTGCCCTAAGCTCTAGGACTGCAGAGGCAAGCATCCCTGCCCTAAGCTCTAGGACTGCAGAGGCAACCATACCTGCCCTAAGCTCCAGGACTGCAGAGGCTAGCATCCCTGCCCTAAGCTCTAGGACTGCAGAGGCTAGCATCCCTGCCCTAAGCTCTAGGACTGCAGAGGCTAGCATCCCTGCCCTAAGCTCTAGGACTGCAGAGGCTAGCATCCCTGCCGTAGCTCTAGCACTGGAGAGGCTAGCATCCCTGCCGTAGCTCTAGAACTGGAGAGGCTAGCATCCCTGCCCTAGCTCTAGCACTGGAGAGGCTAGCATCCCTGTCCTAGCTCTAGCACTGGAGAGGCTAGCATCCCTGTCCTAGCTCTAGGACTGGAGAGGCTAGCATCCTTGCCGTAGCTCTAGCACTGGAGAGGCTAGCATCCCTGCCCTAGCTCTAGCACTGGAGAGGCTAGAATCCCCGTCCTAGCTCTAGGACTGGAGAGGCTAGCATCCCTGCCGTAGCTCTAGGACTGGAGAGGCTAGCCCCCCTGCCGTAGCTCTAGGACTGGAGAGGCTAGCATCCCTGCCGTAGTTCTAGGACTGTAAGGGATAGTGTCGCATTGGGACAGGCGCATTCAAAATGGCTGCCTGGCACAAAGCACAGCACACTCAAGATAGCGAGTCTTGAATAATAAATCCTGAACCTTGACAATGAAAAAAACGATTCCGAATTCTTATTCAATATACAACTGTAGGCTGTAGAGTTCTCGTACACAAGAGAAGTAGTTTCATATATATATATATATATATATATATATATATATATATATGATACATTACTCACCGTAATCGTATTTCTGATGCTTGTATCTGCTTAGATTCACATGCTGTGCATAGGCCGACATCTAGTGGAAGCTGCGGAGTATTACAGTTTGTTTTTCGAAACTCGAAAATGGGCGTCGACACAGGCGCGCCAGTAATACTATCCCTAGTGTGACGTCCACTGTACCCAAGATCCCTCACGCGTCTAGGATCCTCAGATTGTATTTTTTCTGACATGAGGAAGCATGAGGAGTAGCGCGAGTACAGATAATCCAAGCAGATAGACAGAAAGGTAAGACTACAAGCAATCATGCGCCTTCTCTCGGAGGGGAGGAAGGGTGGGTCGCATGTGAATCTAAGCAGATACAAGCATCAGAAATACGATTACGGTGAGTAATGTATCCCTTCTGAGGCTTGTGGAATCTGCTTAGATCGCATGCTGTGCATAGATTAGCGAGCAGTACCAGAAGAAGGAGGTGGGATGTGAGAAGGGTCATGAGCAAACAGGTGTCTTAGAACCGCTTGTCCCACTTGTGTATCTGTCTTGGAATGAGTGTCAATGCAGTAATGCTGAGTAAAAGTGTGAATAGAGCTCCAAGTAGCTGCTTTGCAAATGGTGTCGAGGGGAACATTTGCAATGAAAGCCAGAGTGGCCCCAATGCCTCTAGTAGAATGGGCCCTTGGCGTAAAAGGCAGAGTTTTTTCAGAAAGAGAGTAACACAGCTGTATACAGTTGATAATCCACTTCGAGATCGCGCCTTTAGAGATGCGATCCCCCTCTCTGCCTGTAGCTACGGAGACAAACAGTTGATCTGTTTTCCTTAGCGGTCTGGTTTTATTTACATAGTAGAGGACCGCCCTACGCACATCAAGGGTGTGTAGTTTCACCTCAGCTGAGCTTTGCGGGTTCTGGAAGAAAGCCGGAAGCTCGATGGACTGGTTTACATGGAACTTAGATATAAATTTAGGTGAGAACCTAGGGTGTGTGCGTAAAACCAGTTTGTCTTTGTGGATAGTAAAGAAAGGATCCTGCACTGACAGAGCCTGAATTTCACTGACCCTTCTTATAGAGGTAATGGCTACTAAGAAGGCCGTTTTATAAGTCAGGTGTTTGAGACTACTTTTATGCATGGGTTCGAAAGGGGGGCCCATGAGCTTAGCTAGCACCACATTGAGGTTCCATCCTGGCGGTGGGTTCGAAATAGGAGGGTGAAGTCTCTTTACTCCTTCCATGAAGGCTTTAACTACTGGTACTTTCCACCACGATACTTTGTTATGGGATGTGGTGTAAGCCGAGAGGGCTGCCAGGTGTACCTTCAGAGAGTTAAAAACCAAACCTGCGTCCAGCAGGTGGAGCATGTATGTTACAACGTTGGAAGGAGTGCAATCAACTGGGTTGATTTGTTTATTCTGGCACCAAATAACGAATCTCTTCCACTTGTCAAAGTAACAGTGCCTTGTGTTTGGTTTCCTGGATTCTTTTAGGATGTCCATACACCTCTGTGGTAAATTGAGATGCCCAAACTCTATGACCTCAGGAGCCATGCTGGCAGGTTCATTGAGTTGGGTTCCTGGTGCACTGTTTGACCTTGTTGCTGGGACAGTAGGTTGTACCAGGCTGGGAGTTCGATGGGCTCGCACACCGCCATCCTGCGTAGGTGTGGAAACCATGGTTGTCTCGCCCACATGGGAGCAACTAGGATGAGCGTCATCGATTCCTTGTTCATCTTGTACACCACCTTCCTGATGAGAGGAGTTGGTGGAAAAGCGTACGCAAACATCCCTGACCAGTTCATCCACAGGGCGTTCCCTTGGGAGTCTGTCTGGGGGAACCTGGATGCAAATCCTGGGCATTGTTTGTTTTCGCTTGTGGCGAATAGGTCTATAGTGGGGAAACCCCACTGAGAGAAGAGATCTTCTACGATATCTCTGTGAAGGACCCATTCGTGTTCTTCTGGGAGGGAGTCTCTGCTTAGGGCATCCGCTAGGGAATTGAGCTCCCCTGGAACATGTTGTGATGACAGGAAGATGTTCCGTCTGAGTGCCCATATCCAGATTTTCTGGGCAAGCTTGGACAGATTTGGCGAACGAGTCCCTCCTTGTTTGTTCAGATAGAACATGGCTGTCGTGCTGTCCGTCCGGATCTGCACCGACAAGTTTAGCAGATGGGGCTCGAACGCCCGAAGCGCTCGGAATACTGCCAGAAGCTCTAGCAGGTTGATGTGGTTCTTGGCTACTGAGTGAGACCAGAGACCCTGAGCTGTGTGGTGGAGATGGTGAGCTCCCCACCCAGTCAGGCATGCATCTGTAGTCACCACTGCCTGTACTTCGGGATCGTAAAAGGGTTTTCCCCTTGCGAGATTCTCTCTTGTCCACCAGTGTAAGCTCTGTACGAGTGTTGGCGAAACGACCACTAGATCGTCCCACTGACCACTTGCCTGAGACCACTGTTTCGCCAACCATTCCTGCATGGGACGCATGCGCAGACGCGCGTGGGGGACCAGGTAAATGCATGACGCCATCATGCCCAGTAACCGCATTGCTTTGCGTACCGTTATTTGTTGACCTGACTGATAATGTGGAATTTGCAGTAGTATATTCCGAATTCTCTCTTCCGAAGGGAAGGTCAACCCTTTCTGAGTATCTAGGATTGCTCCTAGGAACTGTTTTGAGGTGCTTGGCACCAGACTTGACTTCTTCTCGTTGATAGAGAAGCCTAATTCGTGGAGGAGGTCGATAGTCCTCTGAATGTTTGACCTGCAAATTCCTGGGGTTTCCCCCGTTATGAGCCAGTCGTCCAGATAAGGGTACACTGGGATTGCCTCCCTGCGTAGGTGTGCAGCTGCCACCGCCAGTACCTTGGTGAATACCCTTGGTGCTGAAGCTATCCCGAAGGGCAGTACCTTGAATTGGTAGTGGCGACTGTCCACCTTGAAGCGCAAGTATTTTCTGTGCGCTGGGAGCATGGAAATATGAAAATAAGCATCTTTCATATCCAAGGTTGCCATGTAATCCCCCTTTTTTAGGAGGGGGATTACCTCTTGTAGCGTGGTCATACGGAATTTTTGGGGCTTGACATACTTGTTGGCAGGCCGTAAATCCAATACTGGGCGCATTGTCAAATCTTTCTTTGGCACAAGGAAGTAAGTTGAATAGATACCCTTGTTTACCTGGTGTCCTGGGACGAGTTCTATCGCGTCCTTTTCTAGCAGAATGGCGATCTCCTCGAGAAGGATCTTCTGATGTTCTAAGGAGTGTATTCTTTGTCGTGGAGGGTGGTTCCGGGGACGCTGCAGTAATTCTATACAATATCCTGTGGACACTGTTGACAGCACCCATCTGTCTGAGGTGATCCCTTCCCAAGCCTGGGTGAAGTTGGAAATGCGTCCCCCTACTGGGGTTGCGTGAGAAGGGACCCTGAACTGAGCGTCACTGCTTTGGTGGAGGCGTGCCACCTCCCTTGTTGGGGCTGCCTCTGCCTCTTCCACGACCTCTCTTGTTACCCCTGCCGTAACTTTGGGTAGACTGCTGGTTGTTGTTCCATTGTGTACCCTGTCCTTGGGCATAGTTGCCTCTTTGTGAATTTTGGCCGCGTGGGCGACGAAAATTACTGTTCCCCCTCTGGTTAGGGGGTTTGTTGGTAAGCTGGCCAAGGGATTTGAGAGTCTCGTATTCGTCCTTGGCATTCTTAAGTGCGTCTTCGACCGCTTTCCCAAACAATAGATCGGGTTCCACCGGCTTGTCTATTAATGAAGCCTGGGTTTCTGTTTTGAACCCCGACTGCCGTAACCACGCATGTCTCTTGATAACAGTACCTTCCGCTATCAATCTTCCTGCGTTGTCCGCGGCGTCGAAAGTTGCTTTTAATATGCAACCAGACACAGCTCTCCCTTCTGCCGAGATCCGAGCCAACTGGCCCTTTAACGGTTCAGGAGCAAAGGCTATGAGCGCCGCAACCTCTTCCCATTGATGGCAGTTGTAACTTGCCAACAGGGTGGTGGAGTTTGCAATCCTTGCTTGGTAGGCGGACGTTGAGGCTACCTTCCTGCCAAACCCGTACAGTTTTTTGATCTCCTTGTCGGGAGGAGCTTCTGACGACGATAAGGGTGTCCCAGCCCTCTTCCGAGTGTTGGTAACCACTAGGGAGTCTGGTTTAAGATGTCCTCTTATATAAAGAGGGTCAGACTGGGCTGCCCGAAAAAAGTTTTTCGACTCTGGGGTTGACGGCTCTGGTGAGGTTAGGATTCACCAGGGATGGATCTATTCTACGTTGGATGGATTTAAGGATAGGGATGGTCTGAGCGACCGGCCTCCTCTCTCCCACCAAGTCCCTTTCCTCCTGTACACCGTGGGTGTCGATGTGAAAATGTTCTGCTGCGCGAGCGAGAACTTCATTAAGGAGGGGCTGGTTATCAACTGGCGAGTCGGTAACTGGGGCTTCGCTCTCTACCGGGGAATCTACTCTGTAAATTTCCTGCTCATCTTCTACCTCCTCCAGGTCCTCATCATCCGCATAGTATTCAGTCCCGGTTTGTTCCTCCATAATTTTAAACTCCTGGTCCCCTTCAGGGAAAGGCTGTCCTTGGTATCTGGGGTGTGGAGTAGAGTATGGAGTAGAGTAAGGCTGCACCTCGAAGGGTTCAGGTCTTTCGAACCGGGCCTTTTTACTTAGGGGGATAGGATCAGAGGAGCCTGAGGGTGTGGCCCCTTGAGGGTCATACGAAAGGAAATGTTCTGGGTTTTTGTCATAAAAATCAGCTAAGGAAGACATCCTTGACATGACCCTGTCTATGTCTTCACTGGACCATTCTTTGGAACAGGGTATGACTTTAGTAGGCAACTTAGAGGACTTATCAAGGGTACCCTTGCTGGATGTTGATGTCCCAGTAGATTTGTGTTTGTCTGTCTGCTTAGGGTGGAAGGATGGTCTTACAGGAGTGGAAGGCTGTGCTTTCCGCTGTTTCCCCCCCTCCCCGTGCGTGGAAAAATGTTTTCCCTGCCCCTTGGAGGCCCCAGAGACTTTCGACGCCTGGCGTCGAGGGTCGGGAGAGGTATCTGTGTGTTTCGAGCGTGGGGCCTCGCTGGTGTTAACTGCGGCCTCGGTCTCCTGGAGCGCGGCCTGGGGGTGGAAGTCGTCTTCGTCTTCCGACGATCGAACTTCCGTTAATCTAGGGAGCGAGGCACTCTTGGCAAGAGTGGATGATTGCCTTGCGTCATGAGGCGATCTCGATCGAGAGCGCCCAGAGGACACCGAGTCGGACCGTTCTATCTGTGCCTCTTTCCGAGAAGTCGACGTCGTCGAGGTTCGGTTGGACTTAGTGTGCTTAGTGTGTGTAGGGTGTGTAGCGCTTGCGTCGCCGGGGGTCTTCCCCATAGCCGCCCTGCCGGACAACCTTCCGAGGTCGGGGACCTGCGCTCGGCAGTCTTTCGACGCCGTAATGCCCTCGCCGTCCGAAAGTACGGCGTTGCTGCCATCGCTGAAGGCGCCCTCCGCTGCCATGGCCGCCTGCCTGGCGTGGTGGGCCCAACGCTTTGTCGAACGGTCCTTAAGTGTCTTAGGCTTAAACCTACTACACGCTCTGCAGTTCGCTTCGGGGTGGTCCCTCGGCAAGCAGAGATTGCACGTGGCGTGCCTGTCGACCCAAGGGTATTTGCGGTTGCACTTGGGGCAGAATTGGAAAGGGGTACCCTCCATACGCACCTTGAGGCAGCGGGCTGGTAAGTGTTGGAAATATATAAGGTGTACCTATATACCAAGAGTGAAGAGTATGTACCACCCCCCACTCTCCCTACTTGCAGGGCCGAGGCCAGCGGCCTACTAGGCCCGGGCCGAGGCCAGCGGCCTTCCGAGGCCCAGATCCGTCGTGCAGCAGCCGACAGTCGATGTCTTCTCCAGCCGTCGTCGAGTGTCGAGGGTCGATGTTGGGGTGGGGAAGGATGTCAATAAATAATTTTAAACTTCAATAATTAGCAAAAGTAAGGCTAAGGCCAGGGGACTCCGCAAGATGCTTCCGACCAGTATGGCGGAAAAAACAATCTGAGGATCCTAGACGCGTGAGGGATCTTGGGTACAGTGGACGTCACACTAGGGATAGTATTACTGGCACGCCTGTGTCGACGCCCATTTTCGAGTTTCGAAAAACAAACTGTAATACTCCGCAGCTTCCACTAGATGTCGGCCTATGCACAGCATGTGATCTAAGCAGATTCCACAAGCCTCAGAAATATATATATATATATATATAACCTGGCTAATCCCCATTAGCAGAGCTCTAAAAAACGATGCATTATTTGCGGTCTCTGCCCATTGCATGGCAAGGCTTTCTGCATTGGCTGCACTGGAATATTCAATAAACATTTATTCCCCAACAGTTGACAGCACATTGCTGTATTTTCAAAAGGTTGTCAGGTTCTTAATTCATATAAACTAGTCATGGCACTGTTACTTCGAGAAGCAAACCTTCTCGCCCTAGAACTTTCGCAAGGTACTAAAGCATTAGGGCAACTTCTTTCTACCCACCGATAACCTTACCTCACAATATCAATAAAGGTCAACTAAGGCTCATCATCCTTTACAGACTTTACATCCGCTAACATCATAGTGTGTGCAAATGTCCTTACATCGGATTCTTGCATGGGTTGTATGTGGTCTTCATGCGTGTAGACATCATTTGGAAACATCACAGAGTGCTGAATTTATGCCTCAATGGTTAAGATTCAAAATAAGTCAAGGATAGTGACATATCACTCACTAATCAAGACATACTGAGCACCAGGGCTCGACTAAATGGACCATGGCCGAGTCTCCAAAATCAGGTAGTGTGTGCCCATTGCTAACCAGCCTGTTAGGCAGAAACCTGTGCAGTTCCCTTAGGGACCACTGCAAAAAGTTTAAGACTACAGGTGTTAGCAGTAAACCCAATTGGTAGCAGTCTGTACCACCCAGATTTACCTGTGGCTGAGCAGTCAGACTTCTCTTAAGAAGAGTTAGGTAGTATATAGAGTATACATAATAGGGCCAAAAAATACAGTAGCACAAGCAAACACTGACCAGAGCTTTGGGTATAAAAGTATATACTTATTTATTTAAAAACACACTTGTAAAAATACACTGGCACTAATATGTCAAGCAAGTTCCAACAAAGTCATTAGAAGTATATACACCTCCCTGATTAATTATTCGACAAGTCTTAGAAAAAGAACACCACTTACTATCAACACAGAGGTGAGCGCTTAACCAAGATGGCACTCCAATAATTTGTTTAAAAAGGGAGAGAAAAGGTAGAGTATAGAAATAACACAGTACCAACACTTAAGTACCCACAGATAGTTAGAAAATGCAGGGTCTACTGTAGAGCAAAACGTTCATAGGCCAGGACCACTCTTGGACAGCAAGGCTGAATGTGCCCAAGATCACACAGTTTAAAAGTCTTTGCAGATAGTTCAAAAAGAAGTTGGATCAGTTCAGAAAAGGAATGTTAACAGGTCCGAGGTCACCCCAGGATAGAGAGTCAAGGATTTACGGGACACCTTGAACAGTCTGTTGCAAGGGAGACCAGGCGGGATACAGTACCTGAAATGGTGAGAAAGCTCCAGCGGGGGCAGTTGTTCCTGGCAGCGGGTGCAAGTCGGTGCTTCGCCCAGGGGAAGAGAAGATTTCGACGTGGAGGAAAGCTGGAGGTCGTTGCACTGCCAGGGAAGAAACCAGCCACTGAGTTTCCCGGTTAAAAGGTACTACCCTTATTCGCGGTAGTGGTGAAGCGTGGCTATCCGGCTGCCGGGGTGCTTGGCACGGGCGATTCGACCACGAGACGATCCAGGAAGGTGAAAAAGGGGAACTGGTTAACCCCACCAGCTCAAAGGAAGAGGAATCTCCAGGAAGATCTTCTCTGTCGTCGGGAAGTGGTGAGTTCGGTTCAGCAGGGCTCCACCAGTGGTGTCGTCGTTGCAGGTCGGCTCAGCGTCTCCCTCTTTGGATTCTTTAGGTCCTGTGGCGACTTCTGAAGTTCCAGTCCCCAAAGCCCTGCTTTTATGCAGAAAACCCCATTCATCATTCCTAGCTGTCACTCAAACATGCTAAGTGGTAAGTGGTGAGCCGGGCGGCTCACCACTGGGCCAATTACACAAGAGTGTGACTTGAGTTGCCGAGGCAACTCAGTCCAGGGTGCCTATTCCCCCCCCTCCCACACATCCTGTAGACCCAGACAGAGTGGTACCACTTTTGGAGGCTTCTGTGCAGAAGCCCGCCAAAAGTGGAACAAAGGGCTCGACTTGGGTTGGAGTTACAGAGGCGAACACAAACGCCATTTTAAAACCGAGTCCTGGCAAAAAGACCCAACCGGGGAAATGAATGGGAAAATCCCATAGGAAATATTCCGGTGGAATATTTCGCATGGTAACCACTGCCACCAGCCAGAAACTCGACAAGGGGGAACTGGATAGTTCCCCCTTGAAAAACAGACCCAGGGGCAATCGAATTACCCCTACCAGTACTTCCACAATATGATGGTTTGTACTGGTTCTGTTCACAAATTAAGACTAGTAAAGTCAATGGTGACTTTACATGCCCTTGGAGACAGTAGTCAGACCCTGGATATGGAGTCTATGTTTGGGGGCCACTATGACACCCCTGTGTTACTGCACTTAGGGTGCTGTGTAACACACTTACCAAAAACACTTGAAGCCCTATGGAGTAAAAGACCCCATAGACCATAAAACACATTACAAAGTCAAAGGACATTCTCAAATCATGCCTAAGAGTGGGAGAAAAAGAGTCTCGCTCTTAGCAGGAGAAAAAATTAAACCCCAAAAATCCAGCAAAGCTGCTGGGGGACTCACTAGGTTTGGGAAATTAGCCTCTACAGAGAATTCTCCCCAACACAGCCCTGGCCCACAGAATGATGCCCGCTTCCCTCTCCTACACAGGCATCCTCCCGATTGTCCGTTCTTCCTGAACACTGGCATCACTACCTTGAATCCTCATCCCTGCCTTGTGCAGTATTTTATGTATATGTGTTCTACAAACTCTTCAGTTAAGCCTAAAACTGCAGAACTAGCCCGCTAAATAGACCCATACCATAGTCGGTCAGAACTATCCACCTAAATTGCATCTATTGTACCTGCTCATGGTCCCGACAGCTGAGCCAGCCCCCTAAATCACATGTCTTGCACAGTACATGGTCAGGCTACAGGCAGATGAGATATCCACTAAAATCGTACATCATGCAGCATGCAAGGTCAGGCTTCAGACAAAAGCTATCCCCCTAAACCAAAAGCCCTTACGCCACAAGGAGGTAGAAAACGGCCAGGCAACCAAAGGGAGCACACTTCACCACGACATGTGTTTACACACAACTACACAAACAATTCTCTCACTTTCATCCTCCGAATCATACCTTTTTATGTAAAAGGTGTAAATAATACAGGCACCAATCAGTCAACAGCCCCAAATCCAGAAAGGCAGCCTCTCTCTCTCCCCTTCCCCTTTGTACTGTAAATATCTGTTAATGGCTGAGGGGGTACCTTCCTAGCTCCAGGAGACACCCTTTGTGGGAACAGCTCACAACTTGTGCATATGCCAATCCCGGACAGTCGATACCTCACCCTTGGAAAGACAGACCTTAAAATCTGGATGAATAAAGCATGGCCGTTTTAACCCTGTAAGGAACTCGAGCAGAGACCTTACCTAGAAAGGGGCCAGTGAGACTGCAAACTCGAGATTGCACTGTTAATGGACTGTCCAACACTCCCCCCACCCAAACCCTGTTTCTTTCGCTGCTAGCATGCTTCTCTTGGACCTTACTGCAGACATCACGCCCCCTTTAGGACAGGGTGGGCCCCCTGGGGAATGCATACTCCAGCTATCTTTTCTGCTCCTCGTTTCCTCGGATTTATGTGAACACTGCGCAGCCCATAATGTCAACTTTCATATTGCCAACTTCCATTATGGTGCAGCGCAGTGATCACATAGATCACTGTGTCCCGCATCCCCATACCCGCCCCCCATCCACCTTTTCGGCGGCACACTTTTGTGGCGAGTGCAAATTCTGCACCCTGCTCCTTCTAGCACATCAAAATCCCTGCATAGATGGACTCCTGAGGCCTAGTCATTAGCATATCAACACTAATCGAACCGTGGCTAATCTCCCCTTTAGCCCCATCACACTCCCATATCGGCGTCTTACCAGACCCAAAGCACTGCATCTTATTAGATCTTGGGTTCTTCCCTACAGTTTACAAACGCCCAAGTTTCTCTGCAAAATCCATAGAAAGAAGGTTGGCGACCCAGGCACTTTCAACCTGCACCCAGTATCACCACAGGTTTTGCACCTGCTTCCCCCCACTGTCTTACAGTCCCCCCTTTTTTCTTACAGTGCCATGTGCAGCAATGCCCCCAAAAGTGGCAGAAAAGCAGTACACAAGACCACTTCCATTACATACATTATTATTAGGATCTTTTTGTAAGGCAACAAAAGCCCCAAAAAAAGTGGCAAAAATATGGCTCCAGGAAGTCAAAGACTTCCACCGATCTCAATGTGTTTAAAAAAGGACTTCACTCCACTCCCTGTAGCCAGTTTTGGGCGTTTACGAATCCACTTGCTACTGAAGTCATCCATTTTGTTCTCGGCCTTGAAGACACAGATGGCAAGATCATTCTACCCACCTACTGACTGACATGTTGCAGTCATGAAAGTAATTTGCTCTCTCAAACCTCTGAGCATGGAAGTGTTTGGACTTCCCAACAAACACAAGTTCCAGGGGGAGAGTCCAAACACGGAAGCAACCTCCTCCATTGTTGGAGAGTCAAAAACGGGGTACAGAGTGATATTCAGTAAAGAAGACTTTGCTACCTAGGTTGGCTACTGGGCAGTCATCACACATCCCCAAAAGTGAGGAATGTGTGTTCTGTGTACTGATACTCTATCATTCAAACACCCAGTGTGACTCCCACCAGTAGATAACTGATAGACTAACTGAGCTCCGAGATCAGTCCCACTAAGGATGTCTACAGAACAAACAGGGTTCAAATAGATCGACTCTATGACGCAGGTCAAAGGCATCTTGGGAGACTAGAACAGAAACACAGAGTACCATTGTGCAAGACCAAAAGTGACAACACAGAGTTTTGTTGCCAAATAGCGCATGTACAGTAATCACATCTGAAAATGTGACATGAAGGAACACGTTTATTGTTGAAGGTCGAAGCGTAATGACAAAGGCAGCGGACTAGTTTCCTGCACCGGAACATGGAAATGGCCAATGGACAAAGGTTTGTGAGGGAACGGCTACCAGGCGTTGGCCAATAGAGAGCTGTACAAGATGGACACCAAAAAAAGAGCAAACGGCAAGACGGACAAAACGAGCCCAGGACACACTTTACAGGGGAGACAACAAACACGTGCCAACTTTGAATTCCTTCCACCACAAGAAACCCAACACACAAACAATGTCACTATTACGAAACAGGGTGTGTTTATGGCAACTATGGCCCCGCAGAAGGGCACTGTTCCAACAGAAGGCAATGCACAAACGAGGGCACAGGTCGAGGATACAGGACGGTGAACAGCATCTAAACTTTTTCAGAGGGAAGGCGCTGTCTCATCTGGGTGTTTTTAGAGACCGGCAGTAAGCTTGTTGCATTTAACCGAATGAAGGATTTCGTTTGTGTTTGCGAACCGTGCTGACACTGGGACTTGCACAGCAATCGTCAGATTCCCAGGCCAGGCACTTTTTCACAAGATCACATGAAAGGCTGCAGTAGAATGTCTCATTGAAACTTTTATCTTCAGAGACTATTAGGAGACCAATTCGTGGGCTTAAAAGGTGAGCACCTTTCATACTTGCAAGCAAATCTCTACGCAAAGATCCACTCTGGCTATTGTCCTTGGGCCGATGACTTCCTGTATGGGAAATGCTCATTCGATCTGTGCACTGTCTTCCATTAGACAAGGCCAATTGCATGAATCGTGCATATTTCAATTTAGTTTCTGTGCCGTCACTTCCCATTGCACGTGTTTATAAGCCACCTCCCTACCCCTACCCCCACCCCTACACTTTTTGTGTTGCACTTGTGCCCCATTAAGGTTGATTCAGGGGCCAATGTGTAAATAGGGCCACGAATGTAAACGTTGGGGGCCACCGTTTGGATGCCGGCACCAACAATTTTCGGCTGGTAGCCCTGACCGAGTAAAAAAGTTAGCACATATCAGCACTGTTGTATACTCAAAACGTATCCGTGGCGACTAGGAGACTGCAACCAAGCAATCACTTGCATTCTCAACTTACATGTCGTCATATTAGGAGTATCCCATTCAAATCCCATGCCTTGATCACCAGGCCCAAGAAACTATTCCAGAAAACAACACCCATGTAGAGTGCTGCTTCAAGAGGAAGACAAAGGGCACAGGTATGACACAGGAGCCGGCAGGTACACAATCCAACCGTACTTTATGTTTCAGGGTGTAGGTTATAAGAAGAGGGGGTGGGGGGGCATAGGGAACATCCCCTTCTCAGTTGTGTCTCCCATGCTGAAAGACTGCCATCCATGGAACCCTGGGTTCAACCACTAGCCAAGATTCCATGGCTTGCATTGCATAGACAATGCAAGCCCCACACTACACCCCCTCCTACTCTAAAGCATCACAAAGCCAGAGGCTGATGTTTGAGAGGTTTATACTCTGGCCATTTCTGCTCTTCCACAGATGGGACGTCCCCCTCCCCCCCGGTTGAATATTTCGGGAAGGCACCATGGCCTTTGGCAGAGATCCAGGTGCAGAGGACCACTGGGCAGGCCCCCGACTGTTCCATACATTGTGCGCAGGGGCACTTGGTAGATGGAGGAGGTCAAAAGAAAAAAATGCAGTCTTGACACATACTTAACTCGGCATAATTTAGGTCCATTTATGACATTAACATGACATGCGAGTGGGGGTACAATGTAGAGGGTAGCATAAAAACAATAGCACATGTGATCTTCTTCCTACTGGAAGCAGATCAGCGAAGATGCATCAAGATATTACACACTATCTTTTCTAATCTTGTGATGTCCTCAGTGCAGAAAAGGGTGCGAAAAAACACACAAAGCAATGGTAGAGAAAGCGGGAGAACAAATACTAAGATTACTGCATCCCACCCAGGTGTGAGGTTAAGCGACCCGACCATGGGCTGCCTTCTAGAAGTGGGGTGCCGTCTTGCAAACAGTGCCGTGACATGACCTGCGCAATACACCTCAGAGGGCGAGGACTAAAGGCTTGGACAATGTATACTGGAATGACCTAGTCTATGGATTCTAATGGAGGCATGGCCTCTGCAACGCATAGCATAGCATAGCTTGGGGTGGGCTGGAAAGACCCGTTTTAAAATTGAACAAGAGTACATTGCACTTTGTAAAAAGTTTCTTGCACAGCACGTTCCACAAATGTTCTGATAACAGCCGTTCCAAATTCAGTAGTAAACAATCTATCATTGATAAGGATCAATGCCTCTGCCAGGGTTAAAATCTACACCATGTATGTTCAATAGGAATCTCAGCAGGAAGCACTTTACTCACTGAGCCATCTCCCAAGGTGGGCAGGTGATGTGCAAGATATAGTATAGAAGTAGAACTGTCTATGCTGACTTGCAAGAATATAGTCTCTACCATGGCCACGTGCACATCCCTGTACACCTGCATGGGGCTAGGAGGGTGAGCAGGGCACCCCTGCACCGAGAACGTTGGGCACACCTGGCGAGCGGCTAGCTCGCGCCCAGCTCCCTCGTTCTAGAACACAGCCCTTTCTGGAATGTAGGAGCTAGGAGGGTGCACCATCTTCCCTGGAACCTTGAGGACTGCCATATAGTGCGCCATGGTGCTTATGGTACTGGTCTGGCGCGGTGGAGGCCTTACTAGGAGGATGCAGCCATTCAGCGGATCCAAAGAGCTTAGAACGGCAGATTGGGGCACAGATACATTTCGTGATACGCTGATGGCAAAACTAAAGGGGCTATGGCTGAAAGGTTTAGAATTAATCTTAACCTCTGGCATTGCTCTGGGCAACCCTCCAGACCATTGTTCTTCGCCTGCCAAGCCATTACAAAAGGGGAAAGACCATATGCAAATCGGGCTGGATCCCACCCCAAAAGGCGGAGTCCAGCCCAAACCGCTATGGCGCATCTCTTCTGCACGACACCACACGCATCAGCAGACATGCTTCGGCCTGGTCGGGTCATTCGCAGATGCTCATACTAGTGCAACATGTTCTAACCCAGCCTGGGCATAGGCCTTTTTTGCATCAGTGAGTGACCAAGTGGCATACGATAGGATGTCCATTGGCGCGTCTATGCCAGGAGCCCGTTGGGCCAGTATGGCTCATCATTTTACTGCCCATGCTTCTTTGTGGGGTTCTGTACAAATGGATGAATATCAACACTCCATGTATTCGCCATTGGCTGAAATATGTTGGATGCGAGCCGATGCTTACTGGCCTTCTGGGGCCTATTCAGAATCCTCATCACTCGCCCACTTTGCAAACTTTAAAGTTTCACAGTGAATATCTTGCACATCCGAAGGACGCGGAAGGCAATGAAAAGACCCAAATGTTTGCATTTTATTAGGACTAAAGGCATGAACACAGACCACATCAGAGCAGGCCTCCATGCCTACACTGGAGACGATTCCATGTCATTTTATCGCGAGAATAACCATTGCAGGGTTTTTCTCTGCAGAAATTCCATCGAAAAAACTCATAGAATTTTTTTCTTTTTGGGAGGGCCCCCCACCCCCAAAACCCCAATCCCCTTTCATGTTTTTATATACTCAAATACCCACAGCCCATATATATTTATTTGTAGCCCCCCCAAAAATTCGATTTTCTTTCAGTGGATCATTGTTTAGTGGATTTTATTTCAGTCTCATCCCCATCTCGCCAGTTCCCTCCTGCACCTACCGGTCCAGTCTCTTCCTTGATCCCTTCTCGTCACCTTTGCCACCGCTGGCTTCCTTTTCTGGGACCCCTGGTCCTCCCTTTGTTTTTGTTTTCTTCTGCGGGTTCTGGCACAGCTCCTAAAAGCCACCTTGGACACGACCATCTTGCTTCTGCAGCGGGGGTTCCCACTTTCCCCCTAAACCGTAATCCAGGAGCTGACTTTCACACGAGGCCAAACCCTCTTCCTACTCTGTGACCCGGTCAATTTTTAGGTTTGGTCCCCCAAAGCCTCAAGAACTTGAAAAGAAGGGTTGCGTATGCAAGGAGCACCTGGCTTGAACTGAGCCTCAGGCTGCGGCCCAGTTCAGCCTAGGCACCCACAGAGGAGGGCATGTCAGCCCACCAGTGTCTGAGGGCTAGGCAACCCCAAAAGATCACGTCCCAGTCCGTGTGTGCGGGAATGACTGGGAACCCAAACGGCCACAGCATGGATCGTCCTGGAATAAGTGTGGCTTGGAAGAAGTAAAACCCCAAGGCCACCTAGGGGTGGAGGCCAAGGTGACATCAGGGCTACCTAGCCAGATCTGAGCTAGCAGGACCGCCTGACACCAGACATCGCAGCGGTGTGTGCCGACTGCTTGCCCCGGGACCAGTTGGGGAAGGCCAGGAAAATGTATGCTCCGGGGCCGCTTGAGAAGGATGGCCTGGGAGTTAGAGGAGTGCCGCCGGTACTCGAGGTATATGTGTTGGTATGGGGTCTTCATCCCTGGATGAGGAGTTGGGTTGGCGCTTATCGAGGAATAGTCTGATTTTGCCTTTAGATAGTTTCCGTGGAACAGGCACAAAGAGCAAAAGTCAGGGAGTTGTTCAATCTTGTACAAGGAGGCACTGGATTTCTTCCACTGGTTTCGGGCTTTTGAGGGGAGCTACTCAATAGTGCTCTGCTACAGACTTGACTGATTTGCATCGTGTCCGTCCTTCAGTCTTTCCAATGCATGAAAAAAATGGGGTAGTATAAATTCACCATCAGTCAATACTGTATGCTGATAAACCCCATCAGAAAAGCAGCCCTGAAACAGAGGTACTCATGAACATTTTTCTAAGTTGACGGTCATGTCCGTACCATATGGATAAATGTATGTTTGTGAGCGAATGATGCCAAGGCAAAGGAGCATGTTCCTTCACAATCATGTCGAAAACAACAAGAAACGTCACAGAATCCCATTGCTTGCATCGCAATAGTCCGCACTTGGCCTACTTTCTGCTCATTCTCTTTAGGTCATGGATTGTGAAAATGGGCCCCCTAGATTGTCAGATGATAGTGGAAGACATCTTGGTACAACTACAGCTTATGGTCCGTTGACGTCACGCCAGCATTTCACCTTGATCTTGCGGAGCATTGAGTAAAAATAAAGTGTGTTCCTTTATCGTGCTTCATAACGGAGTCCAGCCTTTAAGTGCAGGAGCGGGTTTCAAAAGTGTGCTGCTCGGTGTGGTCTTGCTTCCAAGACAAGCACGTTGCCCGTGAGCTATCCTCCAGGCATAATGACATTTCCTTTACTTTCTATTTATTCCCTTTTAATGAGCAGTAGGCATCCTGGCATCCTGAGAACCAGGGGTGTTTCTAGGTCTGGAAAAGATCCTGGGCTATGCTAATGTCAGGACTGTCGGGACCCGGGGCTAGCTAGCCTTTTGGTTGTATCCCCTGAGCTAATATTCAGGGCTACAACCAAAAGACCCGGGTCTATAGCCCTTAAGCCCCCCTTAGCAACGCCTCTGCTGAGAAAGATGTTCTCAGCCGCTGGCCAGAGACATTGCCAGATGACCAGTCACTCACTATGAAGATGGTGGAACCTTTGGTCATATGGATAGCATTTGCATTAAGTGATCGGCTGGGTTCTCTGAAACTGCATGTGCTTTATGGTGCATAGGCATTCATATTGAATGTCCGCAGTGGAAACCGCATGGCCATGGCTGATCAATAATAATAATGCATTGCTGATCTATCGCTACACTCGCATAGGTCTCAGAGCAGTGAAATAACAGAAGATATTATCCCACAGATTGGTCCTCAATTTATCAACCTTAGAAGGATGAAAGGCTGAGTTGACCCTGTCGGCATTCAAACCTGCCACAGCAGGCTCTGCAAAGATATCTGGGGAGAGCGCTTAGCTCACTGTTCTCAAAACCTTCCTTTTCGCTTCTGTGTGTTCTCTCTCCCTCTCTCTCTAACTCCCTCTCTCCATCCCCCTCCCCCCGCTGACCTACCTGTTGGCTGTGCTGACTGGTTGCCTGGCTACCCTCAGAACCTCCATGGGCATCAGGCTCCTCCACGACCAGTAGCCCCTGCACTGCCTCTGGGCCTTCTACGCACTTAGGGGCTGTATCTGTAGCACTAGTACAGTCCCCTATCTCCTTTGCACTTACTCAGACCCTGGCCGCACTTACTTAGAGCAATGTTGCCATGATTGCACTTCCCCTTGCCCCCTGGCACTTCTCTCCCTCTCCCCTCTGCACTTGCACGATCTGAATGACACAAGGCCTAGTAAAATCGTTTATTTTGTCCTCCCTCTGGCTTCCCCACCTAGTCTTGTGTACAGGCACGTTATAAATGCTCATTTTATCTATCTGACCAGCTTCATAATGCCTATTGGCGATAATTAGGGATAAAAAAGTCATGCTGCAAGGGATAAAAGTCACTCAACGTATTAGTTCTCCACATGCACACTGCACGCCATTTCTCACTCGCCAATAGTCACTCATCAGTTGCCAATGACTGGCGGTGAAAGCAGGCTCGGACTTGCCTACAGGGCAATAGACCCATGACCGAACCAAAAACAAATGCTAGTGTGGGCTAGTGTTTTTGGTCAAAGTGGGCCACTTTTTTGGCCAAATGGCTGAATTGGCGGCTAGTGGTTTTGGCTAGTGTCGCTGAAGAAATATTATTTAAAGTGTACAATTTGCATCACACTATCAAGAAACTCCCCCTTGGTTACTATTCAAACAGAATCACAAAAGGCATGAAAAGCCATTTGCAACTGTGGGACACTTTTTCACTAGACCACAGACAATTTCATGGCCCAGTCCGACCCTGGGTGAAAGCACATTTTGAGGTCTGCAGTACAAGAATAGTTCTCGCCTGAAAAAAAAAAGAGCCCTTAAAGCCAGATATGACCTGACACTTAAGCGCAACTACATTGAGGAACATGTCAAAATCCCAGCCCTTTAAGTGAGCTTTCAGTCTCGTCATAATGTTTCCCTCAGGTTTCCAGACATGCTTGGTAGGGAAAAATAGAAGCGGGATTCCTTTAGTTTGGCCAACATGTGGTATAATAATAATACAAATCAATGCTAATGTTACACTCGTCTGTCCCCAAGCACTGCATCAGGAATCCCTATTTTCGACATGCTTCTTTCAGCTCAGTAGCTACTAGAGGCATGCACACCTTTACCTGGGGCCTGGAGTTCTGGATTCGAAATGCAGCAGAGTGTGTAATGTTAGCGACTCCATGCCTTGGCCAGGGAGGGAGAGTACGGAGGAAGAACGCCCAGAATGGGGAAAAACAAGGGGTCAGCGGTGTCCAAGGTCGCTCAAAAGGAGTCTAACAAATATACAACGACCTAACGATAAACCCATGGATTCCAGGTCGGTACAGACGCTATGTCGCAGAGACATAGCGTCACTACTTGGGCACCACTGATATACATATTCGATGAGCCTCAGCTTTGCCTCGCATGTATTCAATATGGAGGTAGATAAGCGTTCTCTAGTCAGGAACATTTTTGGAAGAAAAGCAACACAGAAGGATTATAAACATTATTTTAGACTTTTATTAACCCTGTTTTTTTTTGGGGGGGGGGTTATTCACAACCGCCCCACAACTCAATCTCATTTGGAGGAAAATACCCTGTGAAGGAGTCTCGGGTCTCATTTTCACTTTCAGTTAAAAGCCCCAAGCCCCTCAAACGTCGCTAGAGTTACTCTCCCTGAAACTTTAATCAACCAATCAAATAAGTTATTGTCCACTGACTAGAATGGAATCCCTGTCCAAAACCATTTGCTCCCCCCTCTTCTGCAATTCAACAGATTAGGAGGAATGCCACCTGACCATCTTTGGGAGGAAACCTCTTTTACCCCAAAAGTGCCCATTATGCTCTGACAGTGAGGTTGCAGGGTACCAGATGGAGAATAGGGCACCCCATGTGTGCATTTGCTCTCCTTTGCGGGAGTAAAGGAGGCAGGCCTTCTAGAGTGCTATGCGGTCTGGGTACTAACAGTAAAACCAGGATTGATCCTTCACTTAGTTACCTCTACTAAGTCCAAAGAGGATAAATCCTGGACTGTCCAGGATCAATCAAAGGCGGTGGAGAGAAAGCACATGCGCAGACTCACACAGGCATGGCCAACGGGTGCGAGATGCTCGCAGAGAAGGCCCGCAGGCACAACACTCAGACAAGCCATATGGCACAACGCGATAATTCCTGGTGCAAACAGGTCTTTTTTAGCAGTCGGCACACCCTGCAGCAGTTTTACCTTCAAGCACAAAGATTTAAATTCTGCTCATATCAAAAACATTCCCCCCCCTCATCAAGAGAAATAAAGGGCTGCACCCGACGGGAGGAGGAGTGCTGGGTGAAGGTTTGTCAGTGCCCGTGGGGGCCCATTTCAATATGTTTGCCCCCCTCTTGCCTACTCTTTGGGAAAACAGTCTGAGGAACCCGTGGGGTACTTAAATAAAAATGGATACCAAGGAATGCAGCGAGGATGTTAATCGCTGCAGATTATCACGGGCAGGCAGCCAGCGAAGAGCGAGCGGATGCCCACTTAAAAATCGCTCTTTGACAGGAAGGTGCTAATGCAGACCAAATCGGAGTAAAATGCAACGAGATGATAACGCTGTTGGATGCCAGAAGAGGCAGCCTGTAATGTGCACACTGCAAAGCGCACGTTTAGCGTACTGAAACAACGTTACAGCAGCCCACAGAGGCAGCCGGTGACATAGCATACCTCTGTTGCTGTGCAATAAGACGGCCAAAATTCAGGCAGCTGATCGAGGACCCTCCAAAGTCGCAGCGCCCATTTCAAGTAAAAAGGATTGAAAGGCCATGAAGCTTCCTGCCCCTGGGGAGGAGGTGTTGCGTTAAAGAAGACATTAACACTGATTGATGTTATTATTTGCGTGAAAAAGGCAGATTTGCGCGCCTTTCTGCCTGAAAATCCCTGTTTGACGTATGGGGATTTTCGGGCAGAAAGGCGCACAAATCTGCGTTTTTCATGCAAATAATTCCATGAATCAGGCGGATTGTGTGTTTCTTACACATTGAATAAGAGACCCATGTGACCTTGGAAGCTACAAGACAAACATGAGTTAACCTAGTAAAAGTAGCTGTGCAAAATCCAGTGTTGCTTGCCTTTTAGAAAAAAAAAGAAAAAAAAAGAAAAAAAAGACTAGCGGCGTGACAGAAATATAAAGTGTGCTTGTTAGTTGGCAAGGCATCCACTTTTTTCTGTGGTTTTGCCCATTCCCTTGGTGACGTACATGTTCACCTCCTGCACAGATTATGACGTGCACGAATGCCCTCCTTTGCCGCCCGAAACAGTTCTCCATTTCACGAGACATTTGTTGAAAAGGGGAATTCCACGGGTTCCAATTCTGCGCACGGATCTGCGGATGGAAACGCATGCTGGTTAATGGGTTATTTTTCCGGGGCGTGGTTCCCGCTGCGAGCTTGCAGAGAGCAGAAGCCGCCAAGGTTCAGCTTTGCAAAAAACCGACTCACAGACAAAGTGTATCCTGCCCCAACATCAGATGAATGCCAGCCACGGCCCCCGGCCAGGATTCTCTCCCAGCCGCAGTGCAACCCCGGGAGACCAGAAAATGAGTCCCACTAGACAAGGCGGCCACTGGCTCCGTTCCACATTCCTGTCTGCTCGCTGCTGAAGCAAGGCAGCGCGCAGGCCGGCTAGAGTTTCCCAAAACCCCGGCGCTTGCTGGGGACTGAACCAGAATCCTCCCGTCACCAAATTCCCATGACATTCCTGACAGAGCAATTAGCATTTTAAATACCGAGAAACCCCAAAATCGATACAGCCGTGATTTGGACCCTTGGAACACAGGAACATCGTGTGCATTTTTCTTCACTGCCCCTTAATGGCCCTGCTTTCAGATTGTGTGACCTTTAAGGATTCCCCCCACCATGAAGACGCCGGGGGCTGCATTACAAGCAAGCATGCGATGTATATAGCGCAAGCCTAGCTAGACAGTTAATGAGCCCTGTACAACAAAAAGAAAAGATTACAGGGACAGAAGGGAAGAGGGGGAGCGAAAACAGCCCGTTTCTTGGCCCGGGCGAAGCGGGCGACTGCCCAGGGCGCAATCGCCCACCCTGAGGGCTCGAATTGCCCTAGGGGCGCATTTACCTCAGGCGCGATTGCTCGAGTAGAGGCAGCAGGTGCTGGCGCCGCCTCTGATGTGCTCACGTTAGGTGCCGGCACATCAGAGGCAAGCAGCACTAATACCTGCTGCCTCTACTCTAGCAATCACTAACAAACGACCTCCAGTTAACTCCCCGCCCGCCTTCATTTCAATCCCCGCTGCGGCGCCAGGACCCCTGCGGCTACCTTTCATTAGCAGCAGGGGTCACTATCAGACTCGGCAGCGGGTGAAGTGAAGAAACAATAAGCCACGGGGAAGTTGACTCCTTTTTCAATCATGTTAGGAGTTGACTTGCCCGTGGCTTATCAGCGGCGCAGCACTGCTGCAAAGTTCCATGGGCTCTATAACAAGTGTGCGCAAATAAACAATGCCAACAGGAAATGCTGTTTTGAAGAAATTAAATACTTTTTGTATTACAGGGTACAGTGTGTTGTGCGTTATAGTAAGTTACTGTGGCAGTGTTTATAATAGTTAATGCGCCCCTGGACTAGTAGAAAGTGAACTTTGTGTGTCTGATTCTAGTTCCTAGGTGTGGTTCTAGGCTTGGTGTATGTATGTACCAGGAGCGTGGGGCAGGCTCCAGTGGCACGCTCTTCCGTGTGCTGCTGTCAGTTTTGTATAGTTTTTATCATTACAACGTTGGCGTGGCTATAGTGTCGCTGAGTTGCCTTCCAGGGCTAATCTAGCGCGTGTTTCCGGGGCCGCCGTGACTCTCAACCCAATGGTGATGCGACGCCTGCGCAGACTTAGACGTGGCACTCTTCAAGGGCACGGGAGGCACTGGCCTAAAGATCGCGGTATTAATTGGCCCATTCAATCACAAATTCCCTTTACCAGTCCCTCCAAAATCTTGTGCACATTCACGCAAAAGTTCACTGATATATAGAAACAAATGACGCCACCACGAAAGCATGCTGCCCGGCCGCGCAAGTGGTAATTACAGCCATAGGTTTGCCAGGTGGCTTCTGTCCCCATGCATATTTAAAAACTGCCATCAAACTTTGCACTTAAAGTGACGGCCAGTGTTTTTTCAAAGCAGTCTTGTGAAGGTCAGCAACTTAACTGGAGCTGTAAACCCACTACTGTAGCAATACAATTGTCAACTAGAGCCGCCTTCAGCCATTCAGTGTATACGCACTATGCGAAAACTTAACACACAGGGCCGGCAGAAAAGACGTCCGGCCTCGTGGGGCACACGGGGGACGGGCCTGTCTACCTCGTCCAATGGAGGTAGAGGAAAGGGGTTAATAGGTTCAGAGTATCACTGGGACAGTCAGCCAGGGAGCGCTAAAACACTAAGGGCCGGATCCACAATGGGTGCACCCCACTGTAAATCAGCCCCTGAATGTCCACTGAAAAGCGAATTAGCACCTTCTTGACAGAAAGCGATAATGCAGATGAAACCGGGGTAAAAGGGCAACGAGGTGATGATAACGTTATTAGACGCCATGAGAAGCCGAGGCGACGGAATCCGGGTGGCAACAAGGCAGCCTGTAACGTGCGCGCCATTTCAAAGAATTTGTTTCTGTATTGGCTCAGGGCCTATTTCTACCGAAAAGGTCGAGAGGCCCAGATGCCTTCCCTGCCTACAGAATACCTGCCGGACACAAAAAAGTCAATGCTGCTGCTTTCCACATGTTTGCCATCAGGCACACCTTGGAATTATGGCGAAGCATTACACAGCAGTATATTGCCTGATCTGCACTAGGTGGGACTAGTGCAGACTGCTGAGGACAATGACAGTGGGAGGGGGGAGGGGTCTAAGTGGGGGGAGGGGTCTAAGTGGGGGGAGTGCACACAGTGTCTCTTTTGCAGGTAACTTCAGGGTTTTCTGAAGGCCCCAAACACTTACTATGAAGTTGTAAAGGTGGTGGGGTGCATTGAGCAAGTACACTCATCAGCATCCAATAGCATTGCCCCCCCTTCCCCTCCCGCCACTTTTCGGCTTGTCAGTCCTTCGCTACAGGACTGCCGTTAACAAATGAAGTGTAAACTGGACCAATGGAAGGAGCAGCAAGTTTTGCAAACGGAGAGTGACCCTTCACTGTGCCAGACTCAATGGAAATTGTCCTGTGCTCACCACAATGAAGAGGCAGGCCCAAATTGAGTAATCTGGCAGGGGAGATGAACAGCTCAGCCTATTTGTGTACATACAAAGTGTGTTTATCAGGAAAACACTGCAAGCCAGGACAGGATAACAAACTCATGCACAGTGGCTCAAAATGAATGAATTGCAGAAATGTGAACTAGGAAATATTCTTAATCCATGGTCCGCTCACAGTGTGTTCTTCCACGAGAACTACATCAATTTTCCATGATTGTTTTTTATATTATTCACTTTGTCGTAGAACTATATTAAAGTTCAATTTGCAGACGTTTTTGTAAAACAATTTCAGGTTTTAATCACAAAGCAGAATGCATCTCCAGATCAATGGCGTGGCACAAAAAACCAATGCATTTCAGATTATTCCATCATCAGGGCTAAGCACCACATTTCTGATCTTTTTCTGATTACAGACCCCCTGAATGAATAAATGAATGTATGAATGAACACCTGCCAACGCTGAATGTGAATTTGTGGGTCAGTATCAAACACCTTGGACTGCAAAGGGGGCATGGATGACAGTACTGAGCGCATTGATCTATTCCAGTCTTTTTTGGTATCATACTATATAAGGCAATATGATACTAGGTTGCATGGGTGACCTTCCCCTTACATGGGCTGATCTGAACCAGAGAACCTCGCATTCATTCCACAGTCACTCACCAGGAAGCAACCATCACAATACACGGTAAAAAGACTATACCTCTTGGTACTCCAGGTATATTTGTGTATACGCATGCATGCATTTTTTTTAATACTGCAAACCTAGACTGTTTTGGGAATGGGGTTAAAGGTGCCAATTCGTATGTCAATGTCCAACCAAGTATTCTTTCACGAACAGGATCTTGTGCTATAGGGAGTGATCGCCAGTGGTACTTTGGTCATTATGCGCGAGAGGTAGCAGGTAGTCCGTTTTTGCATTTTCAGCTTTTTGCATTTACTGGACTAGTGCCAGATGATGACGTTGCTACTGGTGGAGCATTGGCCTCCTGAGATGGTGATTCTTTTCTGCGGGACAAGGTGCATTATCTATCATACCAGATCTATCCATCTATATATTTTATGTATAGCGCCGCGCCAAACACCCAAAGGCCTCAGAGCGCCAACAAGACCAACAACAGAAAAACATGTACTTTCGGCTATTATGACCCCAACCTCCTTATCCTTTGCCTTTATCCAAGATGCAAGCCGACTTGAAGAGGCTGCCGAAGCGTAGCTCCTGTGTGTTGGAGATAGTACGATAGAACCTCGGACCAGTGTTGAGGCCGGCTGCAGCATGGTGTATTACCCCGATAGGTGCCAGAGTGGATGCATGCACCCTAGAGTGAAGGACGTCACCCACCCATCCAGGTGGGAGAGGAGCTGCGTGTAGCGGAGAATAAAAGAGAGATGGAGATTGGACCTTTCTAGAGCGAGGTGCCAGAATAATGCCTCGTTTCATTCACATGTTGCGCTTCTCGTCAGCTACCAGGAAAAGGGTGCACCTGTGGGATGCATGTATCCGAGGGATGGCACCTGAAGACATACTGTGTAGATTTGCCACACACCAGGAACATTTCTTTGAACTGCGAAAATGCACTCAGGGGGTCGGGAGGGATGCAGAGTAATGGAATGTCAGTTTTCAGTTAACATATGGCAGGATTTAGCAACACTTGAGGATCCTAATACGGAAGTTAAGGAATAGCAGCGGAGATCTCACATTCACCCATTGACATAAGAATAGGGGAATAACCACGTTTATTGCAATAAAAAGGAAAACCTATATCAAATACTTCCAGAAAACGGGGGAGTATAAGAATTTCATTTAAGTTATAGGGGGGGTTGTGGTAAAGTGGTTTCTTTTGCAGAAACTTAGAAAAATCCTCTTTTTGCAGCAGTTCTTGGCCTCTTGCTCTTTGCACGGAGAGAGAGAGAGGGTGGGGCGTGCACTCTGCTGATGTGCAGCGCCAGCAAGCTCTGCATCCATTCTGAAAATACTCTCCAGCCGGATGGGCCCCAGAGTCCGGCTTATGGAACACACCCTCTTCCTCTCTGTCCACGCCAGGGCTGAAACGTCATCAAAGATGCTGGCAGCAGTCGGCGCCAGTGTTTCCAGGCATGTCAGGAGGCCGTGCAAGGAAAGAAGATCATGGCGTGGTGACACCACCGCGCAGTCCACACTGGGCGGGTGACGTGCCCCTCGCCCGGCACCTGGTGGTTTCCTACCAAGAGGAAATCCACCGGGAACAGCATGACCAAAACATGGTCAATCATGGAGATACCACACATCACCAGGGGTTTTCCCGGATACTTTTGTGACCAGGCTGCTGGCACGGCCCCACTTGCCCTATGCTGTTCAAATATTGCACAATACGAAGGAAAGATGTGCAGAACATGTGAAAAGTATAAAATGTTAACATTCCGTGCACATATGACCCATCCAGACTCTTAAAAGCGTAGATGCCGACCGGCCACCTGTCATATGTGCCCTTCCAGGCAGATGTACCATCCAAACAACAGTACCTGGCCTTCATGGACTTGTTCTCTTTTACTGTTTACAGGTAACATGGCGGATATGTCAGGATTGTCATGTTGGAAATATTACTTGCATGTGTTGGGTTTTAAGAGGAGTACTTACAACACAGGGATATGATAATAGCGATACAATTAGTTGGCTAAAATATTAAAATTACAGAAGTGTAAGGAGAGAGGGGATACAGAGGGTCACAGGCAGAGGGATACAGGTTAAGAAGGCAACACAGACACAGTGGGGGCCACTAAGAGTTTAGCTGTGCAGTATATTTTTGGTGGTCATTTCTGTATTGCCACTTTTTTGTTGTTTGTCGGTCAAGGAATTGCCACACTGGCAAACTCCAACTCATTTACCATAGCAGAATTACAGCTAACAGTAAATCTTCCAAACTACCCTTTGTGAAGGCATCATGAAGCAAGACACAGACAACAGACTAAAGTTCAAAATAAGATAATTTATTAAAGCAAATGTCAGGATGGTTGAAGGCCTAACTTGCCCTATGCGAAGGTGGGATTTCCCTACCTGCACGAAACTAAGGAAATTCGGAGTCAAAGAGTTCAACTTAAAAGTCTGTGTCCAAAACCTATTCTTGCCATCACAACTAAAGCCAAACAACGTGTAGGGATGTCAATAATCAAAGAAATAGTGTTTAACACAAAGTCTGCGCTTTTCCCAGCTCTTAGCATCCTTTTTCGTCTCCCCTTTCCCAAGTTCAAGGAAGTTCCACAGAAGTCTTAAGATTACTTTTCTCACGCTCAAGGCAATACAATTCTGCAGTCCTCTGGGTTCCCTTGCCCAAATTCCAAGCAACACAGTTCAAAAGAAAAGGGTCTTGATGCTCTGTCCTCAAGACATCGTTTGTAGTTCTTCAGTTCTCAGGGTTCTCTTCCCCAAGACTTCAAAACCACAACTGATATTTCTTTCAGTCTTTCAACGTTCAACACAAATCCAGGTCAACTTGACCCTCCTTTTGGTTTGCTTCACCAGCTTACTTTTAGTGCCTCTTCTGGATATATTTCACAACGTCTTTGGCTTTCACACTTCAGGGTTCCCTGGTCTAGGCGCCGTTGTCAGACCACATGGTACAGCCATCACAAGTCGCGCAACCAGGAACCCAGGGCTCTTTAGCACACACAGGTTCTTCCGTTTTACCCCTCTCTACAGATTCACCTTCACTTGACTTGTCTTTGTCGGATTCGGAGCTTTATTCACACTTTCCTGGCTTCTCTTTGTCAGCCCCTTTACTCTGCCATTATGTGTTATACACCTCTGTGCCAGTCGCTGACCTTTTAGCACTATACTCATTCATAATGTTAACTGTATTGCATTCATAATGTTAACTGTATTGAGGTGGTCTGGTTCCTTCCCCACCTTTCTGTGATTATATTTTACACTTGCGCTCTTTTATGAATGTTGCGTTTAATTGGTCACTTTCCCTTTTATCCACTGTAAGTTTTGCCCATATTCAATTTGCATAACTTGTTCTTGTTTCACGTTTTCATTCAGTTCGGTATTCAATATATATATGTATATATAGAGTTCAATGTTGGTTCGAGTTTTCGTTTAGTTCAGTATTCAACATATATATTGCAGGTTTGTTCATGTTTTCATTCCGTTCGGAATTCAATAAACATTTTATGGTAGTTCATTATCTGTGTACAGCCTTTTCGAGGCCCCCCCGACTTTGAGTGACCTCCCCGACACTCACCGGCTTTTGACATCCTCTCTGGCGGCTCCTCATGCCTTCAGTCTGCTTCTCTTGCTGGCCAACTGCTTCCTGGGAGCCCTGTTCGCACTCTGTGTGTTCGCCTGCACATAACGGAGCCTATGCTTCTCAGACGCAGACAGCATCCCTTCTTTCCTGCTTGCCGGCAAGATTCGCAACACGCTTTCCAATATTGAGGCTCCCACATCTGTAGTAGCCCCACGGCTGAACAGGCTTTAGGCTCCACAGCTCCACAGGGGATCGGCCGGCTTCCTGGCTTCCTCACAGGCCCCACCATGGCCTTCTCTTCACGTCACTGATCTCCTGCTGGTTTCTTCCCCACAGGTCTCCCTGTTGCTCTCTCTGATATTCTCAATTTATACACCTGCAACCACTTGACAGGTTCCAGGTGTGGATTCCTAATTAGATTTGCCTGACTATAGTTAAAGGGACATGCCTGACCCTCACAGCTTTCTGTAGGAACGTTCTTCATCCCATGGACCAAAGTGATGAAATGGAGTTTAAGTGCGTATTGCTCTAAGTTGTCTCTTCCTTGTCCCAGTACTTTCAGGGCTCAAATGTGGGAAACTGAGGGAAGATGATTAATAATAGCCTATAAAAGGCCAGGGGCGGGCGTGTAGGTTGGTAATCAATAGGGAAAGGGGGATACCATGTGTCGCCTGTGGGCAGCCCACTCCCAATCCCCAAAGACCCTCCACCTAGGTGATCCTCCCTCGCTTCTCCACCCCGAGGGTCAGGATCTAAAAGCGATGGCCTTTCCCTGGCCAACTGAGATGAGGATCCATGGGGAGTAGGAATGATAATACCCTGTGGTTTCTCACACCTTGGAGTCCCAAGGACAAGGACGAACAGTGCTGTTACCATTCCTGTAATCCAGTGGTAATTCTGCCAGACCATGTGGTGATAATGGTTAAAAAAATTGCAACCCATTGGAGGGATCGGAACGTCTCTAGAAACAGGAGAGGGACGACCTGCAGGACCGGCAAGCTGTTTGGTGACTTTCCGATCTCTCCAACGCGATTGCTCCAGCCATCAACGCTGAACGTGGACAATTATAGCGAGACGTCTGACTAATACAGATCCATTGCCTAATCTGGCCAGTACTACGAACAGGCTGAACACATCAACTCCAAGTTCAGCTACAACATTTCAAAGGCGGCCACACAGCTTGGTCAACAAATGACCACGTCCTGATGAGTTCGGACCCTTCCCTGAATCTGCAAATCGCCAGTTCTCACTGAAGGGCTTTAACACCTCGAACTAGAAACACCAACCTGTTTGTGCCGACAACAATTGTACACTACTATTTGCAAGTAGTGTGGAGATCTGCACAAATATCTGCTACTAACCCTCACTTAAATATGGAGTTTCAATTTTTGAGTTTTTTCTGTTGGCCCCCCGGCCCCGGTGCATATATGTACCTTTTAAGGTCCTACCATGTGTATTTGGACCCACAGATTTTTAAAACATGTGTCAGTCTTGATTAAATTGATTTGTTTTTCCCCCAAAAAATCTCCAGCCTTTATGTGACCACCCCTAGCTAGTATGTATTAAACTAGCCCACTGCTCTTCATACATACCACTCAATGCGTAAGCTGAACCGGGGAAGCTGTTGACTCTGCCTCTTTCGCTATATGATATTTGTCTTCTTGAGTCAAACCCCCTTAAACAGAAAAGAGGCAACCTTCCTTTTCGCCCTACCTTTCTCCATCATCCCTAACGCGCCCCACTCTCCGCCCACGACAAGATATACACATGTTCTGCAGCTCCTCTCTTTGATTTCCCCGAGTTCTCTGGTTATTCCCACACCCTATGTCATACTATGATTTTCTTTGGCACGTGTGGGTGCTCAATTCAATTTATAATTGTTAAACAATGGGTCATTGATGTTACTTTTGCAAACAGAAGTCAACAATTCTATACAGGTTGAGTTCCTCAAGCACAAAGGGGGGGCAGAGGGTTTGCAGTGTAAGATATTTTGTTATCTTGAACACTATGGGGACTAGTCTTCCTCCGTTAAAGGCATTTCCAACGCCAGGTGGCTTCTTCAAAAAGCGAAAAATGAATCCAATCGCGTTCCTCCGCACTCCTAGTGAAAATAGTTAAACAGTATTGCCGCCGACAACCACTCGAGTCTTGGGTCAAAGTCACTATATGGTTCTGTGTCAGGTAAGTAAAAGGCCCAGAATGGGACGAAGATTCCTGAGATTTTGTGGCTGGCACGTTTCTAATAGCCATGCCCATGTACGGCTGATCATGCTGGTCAAGCAAGATTTGGTAATGGCTTAAGACAGTCTAGCCGCCTGCTGTTCTTGACAAGTCTCACACAGATGGTGGTGTCTATCATCTTTTGAGGAACACATACCTCCTGTTCAACTGACCTCAGCAGGTGGTTGTAGACCAACACCGACCTGTGGACCCTGGTGCTTAACGGGTATGTATGAAAGAACACTGGGATACAATTCAGATGCATGGCCTGAGTCATCCATGCACTGAAAACATTAACAAAAGACACATTCGGCCAACAGTTTCTCCGACACTACCACACAGGATATTGCTGACATTTGGATGGAACAGCATGGGTTGATTCTACAAATTGGACAAGACCACGGTTAAGCCTGAACACCAAAGAAAGATATTCTAGGCACTATATGGTACAGACACTGCACAAAAATAGCACCCTACCAGAAGAACACAGCCTAGCAACCCTGACTGAATTGAGCCTAAACAAGCAAACCCAGGTTGAGGTTACTATCAAGGCACACTTAAAACCTTTACAAACCCACCCGACAAGGAGTACTGGAATACTGCAAGTCTTTGGCAACTTTGTTGTGGATTGATTAACTAGATCAGTGATCCCCAACGTGTAGCTTGGGATCAACATGTTGCTCACTGCACCCTAAAATGTTGCTCGCCAGTTGCTCTGGGCCATGGAGTGGAGGCCAACAAGGAGGCGCTGAACGAATGAGACTGCAATGGCAATGTAGCCTGTGCGGGAAAGCTAGCCAAACAACCTCCTCTGGAAGACAGACCCGATATGCCATTGGTTGTTGAATCATCACCACCGTGGGTTAAAGGGTAGAAAGGGATGTGTAGGTTTAAAGTACACAAGGAGCAGGGGGGGGGGGGCTCATTGAGTTGATTCTTAAGGAGCCAGAAGAGACGAGCCCCATGATGACCATGGCAGTGCAATTGAAAGCAGAAGTAGGTCTATTGTTGCCCCCACACTGGTCCGTCAATCTTATGTTATCTTGCATTTGTATAGTGCCTCCTGCCATAGGTTATGGTATCAAAGAACTTTGCCTGTCAAAAAGGCAATAGGAGTATAATAGAACATTCAGTAATGATAGGGAGGAGCAAAGTCAAGTAGATAGTTGGGACGAGGGCGAGGACTGTGGGCATACAAAGTAACTAGACTTACCATGCAAAACAATGATTGAGGCATACATGAGGGCCAGAAATAGGCTGGCATGGCCATCCCAGTGCAGACCATAAAACTGCTGCTGCAATCATTACAAATCCCCTTCAGTGAATCAGCACCCATTAGACCAGATCCACTCTACGGTTATTGCGCCACCGTAACACACTAATAGGTCAGCTGCTGGTTGCAAAAGGTACACAATCGGCCAGCAACTGTTGAAATCAACCAAGTATTCCAATGCTGCATTTAAGAAGGTTGCAATGGGGCTGGTCGCAGAAGTTTAGCAAGCATATAAAGGGAACATAAGTAACATGAAGGCTCAATTCTCCACAATTCAAAACTTCCAATGGACGTTTTTGTGAATGCAAAATTTGTGTGCAAATTTGTTAAAAATGTTCCATACACGTTGCACTCTCCTTGTAAATAAATTCCGATCTTCTGCTAATATGACAAGTAAACACAAAACGGCAGTACAATGAACTTTGTTTCCTGTTGAAAATGTGCCATCTTCTGTACCTTTGCTCACCTGGCAAGTGCATAATCGGAAAATAAGTGACATGCATGTCCACATTTTCTTTATTAAATCAATTGCATATGCTGATTTTTTAACTAGTAAAGTTTGTGTTTGATGGCGTCACGTAAGATGTCAGAAATGTTACACACTCAATATAGTATCCTGGCTGAAAAATTGAAATGTTCTACCTACTTTGCAATCTGGCATGTGGATAATAGGCAAATAAAGTAAATGCATGCCAAGTTATCACGGTAATTTGCATAACGTCTGATCGAAATCCAGAAAAGTTAGTTAATAAATTGTAACGAACAAGACCATAAGTGCTGCCAAATATCAATGTAAAACACTAAACCCTTTGAAAGTGTTTTTCAAATGCTCCAAATTGTGACCAATATTATTGGCCCGATGTGCTTAAAAATATGCAACACTTCCACTACATTTACTCTGAAGATATCTCAAAGGAAGAGCCCCCAAACCCTTCAGTAAAATATTCTTTTATTCCTAATCATGTTTTGACCAATGTAACAGGCCATGCGCGCTTTAATACTGGATGCTAAATTTCACAGGAGTTCATAGGGGGAATCCCCTATCTCTCTCTCCCCCCCCAAACCTCAGTGAAAGGATCTTCATAGCCTACCACGGTTGGCAAGGGTTACTGGTGTGTTATTAACACACCATTTGCCACAATAGGTCTGGAAATTCCTTAGGGGAGAACCATAAAATCCTCATGTAATTGTTTTAAATGCTCAACTCATGGCCAGGTTCACTGTCCAGATGTGCTTAAGTAAAATACATTTGCCACTGAATGTCCTAAAGATTTCTTATGGGAGAACTCCAAGCACTCTGTAATGTTCCTTAAGTGGGGTGATGTTTAAAACCTTTGACTGGCCTCCAGTCTCTACAAATGTCTGTGTTGCCACTTCCTTTCCTAAACATTACTTGTAAAGACCAATTTAGGGTCACGAAGTTAAAGGCCATTGTAAATTGCCTGGACCTAAACTGCACTTGATCTAGATTACTGTAATCCCTGCACATTAACATAGCCTCTTAGCAGTATTAAGTTTGGTAAGGGAAAATGTGCGTTGCAACCGTGTTTCCACCAACAGAATGCTAAAATGCATCATCGAACTATGCACGTTGCTCACAACTCCATTTGATTAACACATTCTGCTCCTTGTCTATTAAAGGTTTGGGGACCCCTGAACTAGATCCATGTAGCTGCTCAAATAACAGAGTGCATTAGCTACTTTGAGTATGAAACAACCAGCCACCACGATTCTTAGTGGACAATAGGAAGGCATGAGATGAAATTCAAAGTGGCCCAAAATCTCAAACATCCACTTATGTGGATCATTGAATCTCTGAATAATATGTACTTAGATCCATAGAGTTACCAACACATTATGAGTTGGCAGGTGCGGGTAAAATGCAGCAGTAATACCGTTACTGCTGCATTACCACACCACCCACCTATGAGTTTGGTGTAAAGTTGGAGGATTCACACCCAGAGATGAGCGAGAGGTAAATCCACCCCCTTTCCACCAGATTTTGGCAGAGTTACCACAGACAGATTACCACCAGGGTAATTCCACCAAAATCGGCCATGGAGTCCTATGGACTCCAATTAAATGGGGACTAACATCGTCACAGCTACTTGTAATCCAGCGGTAATACCACAGGACCAGGTGGCGGACTTACCACCAAAACTTGCAATGAGTTTTTGTTTTCTTTTTTTTTTTTTTTGTAAACTAAAGGTGCTAAGGTGTCGGAGCCCCAGCCAAGGCTTTCACACCAGCCAGTGGGCACCAGTGAATTCTTCAAGGAGGTCAATGATTGAGAAAACTCTCGGAAATTCAGGTGCACAGTGTCCGATACCTGTGCCAGACTCAAGGTTTCCTTATGGCCATCCCTAGGCCACACCGCGCCTGTGCGATGTTAAGATTGGGTTGCGCCTTACACTCTGTCCAAGTGCAGTGGACTAATGCATCATTTAGAGTGAATAGGTATTCAAATTAAAATGATTTTGAAATTACGGAATACCAGTCTCTTGACATTTGCATTCACTAGCACAGCACAACCTCTATCTCCCAAAATGACATTTATGTGGAATCTGGACCCTGCTCAAAATAGTGAGCCTCTTACAACACTAAACCAGAAGCATTACTCGAAAGGCGGCAATAACGTTCAGGGAATTGGGAACAGCAAATTGCAATCAGACATGGGAACAGGTGGAAAAGAAAAAGCCGGCACAGCTAGGGAGGGAGTAGGGAAGTAAAGTGAGGATCGAGGTCAGTGGCAAGATAGGGGAAAAGAGCAGACGTGTGGTTAAAGGGTAGCCCATTTTTTATTGTATTGTGCATTTGTAAGGCGCTTATACAACAAGTAAAATGTGTTTCAAGTAAGAAGCACAATTAGGTAAATCTCAGGGAGAGAGTTAAGGGGCAGAGCCTCCGCAGCTATGAATAGCAGGATTTATTTGATCAACGTTAGATGCCATTATAGCAAGATCCAGAGTAGGGAACCAGCGTTAAGGGTGGACACGTGGGCACAGGGTCAAGAGAGGCAGATTTGGGAATGCAAGCAGTCACCCAGACAATGGGGGTAGAGGGGTGCAACTGTGCAGGACCAGCAAAGCAGGCTGGAGTTTTGTACACAGTCTCGCCTCACAACTCTTCCTAAGACGGGAAGTGGCAAGCACCATCAAAGAACATGCTTTTTCAGCCCTGCTGGTAATCACATCCTGTAACGACCTGGAATTATTTTGCTACACTACAGTTAACCATTGACAATCCTTCCAAGCAACACTACACTTTACATTAATATGCTTCACATTATAAAGACAGTTCCAAAAGAAGCAACCCAACAAAGCACACACAGACATTCTCTCAGACAATATCAGACCAATAAAGATTCATTTTAGAGGGAGGTGTGAATGGGATTGTTCTTTTGTTTTTTTAAAAGTTTGTAACAAACTGTAATAATAAAAAAATAAAAAAACATTCATTCGTTTTCCATTGTCCAAGAATATATTAAAAATGGACTTTAGTTCGGACGCACACAAGTCACAAAGTGAATATCTGGCGCTTACCTGGGTGCGCCATACTCTGGTGGGTGCTGGTACCGCACCATGGGTACATCAGGCCGGACATCAGACCGACCCTGTTGGCTCATGCGGTGATCCCCGTAGAAATGACCAGGATCCGGAGGTTTCCCCATTGAAGGCAGAGTTGATATGTTTTTGAAGGGGTAATCTGGAGGTGGGCCCCTGTGCTCCATCCCTTTCATGTTTGAAGGTGTAGGGGTTGGTCCAGGGTTCTTGTAAAAGTCATGGGAACTTGAATGCCTGTAAAAATCATTTGGCGGTGGCGAGAGAGGGGAAAGTGGGGCACTGGTGACAGGGGCATGGGCCTTTACACCACTTGTGGCAAGAGACAGCTGCATGAGCCTCTCGCTCAGCGAGCGGACATGTCCATGCTTTAGGTCCTTCAACGCGTCATCTTGATGAATCTTACCTAGACTGACCCTCTGAACAGTAGACCGCCCTTCAGTCCTCATCTTCTGATTAGACACGCCTGTCACATAAAATGCAGCCCCAACACTTGCATGTGGCTGGCTCCTGAAATACTGTGACTGTACTTTAGCTTCCTCATATGTCGGAAGGTCCTCACTGTTCTGAGCCCTGGCCTGCAGCTGTTTCTCCATGATGGTGTTATCCACCTGGATCTCCTGGCCTTGGGGCTCCTGGCGGGCAGCATGAGGTACGTGCTGATGGTCCTGGCCGGTCAGTGCTTCGGACTGAGATCCTGGACTACCGCTGTTGCTGAAGGGCGGTGCATTGCCCGTGGCTTGTTGATGCAAGGCCAGAATATTGCGGTTGTCATTTGGATTCCCGTATCGGAGGTGCTCTTGCAGTAGACGTTGTAGTACTGTCGTGGCCGGTTGGTCTTCCGAATTCCTCATCTCAAATGGTTCTGCCTTTAAGTTGGAAAAGCAAAGTCAGACCTCCAGCTTGTCCCTCCTCTGGAACAAAAGAAAACGATGTCAGCTCTTTGCATATAGCGAACAGATAGGCAGAACACCTAAAGGGACATAAAGTGGTTGGTTTAGTAAATGCTGAACACTAAAATTGACAATTCTCAGCACAAGAAAATGAAAGACAAGTTAATTAGTCCAGAATCACTCAAGTGGGGAAACCGAGATCTGAGCCCAAAACTCACTAGATACTGTGATGAATCTGATGGACTCATCCCCATTTTCCCGGGGGTGACCTCCTCCCATGTGTCCAGGGGATGGCAGCCGCTACCTGATCACGACCCTTAGGGCGGCTATATGAGGGAGGAGACATCTACTGGGGAGAAAGACTCTCTGACACCCAAGACCTTAATGGCCTATTGTCAGCTAACAGGTCCCCCTTCTAGTGGAAGTCAAGAAACCTTTTCTCTACAATACCCTGGCCAGGCCACCTACCTTTGACCCAAAACACTCACAACTCACACAAAACATCCTTTGCTTTCGATATGCCTTTATGTGAAATCTGAGAAAAAACATCTAAGAGTTAAAAGTGCAAGGACATCAATGGACTCAACTCCCATAAACGCTCAGGTACGGAGACGAGGAGGAGGATATGGGTGTTTGTGCAAAGTCTTCAGCGTGCCGGACATTTAAAAGGCGGCAACCACACTGTTGAATTGAGCAGTGCAGGAAAAGATGTTGAACCCCATGCTGGGGCTCATGAACGTGAGGTACACAGACAGATCTGGTGGAACGGACAAAGCAGTCACGGCAAAGTTCAAATTCAGCACCCAATAAGAAGAATGTTTGAATGCAGACAAGGCAAAGTATAAAGGCAAACCCATGTTTGAATGCAGACAAGGCAAATTATAAAGGCAAACCCCAATAAAGTACAGTGTGGGTAAAATTTGAGTAAGTTACCATAGACAGATATACCAAGCACCACACGATATATGCTATTGTGGTATAGCCATAGAAATGTGACACGTATATGAAGTCCTGGCAGACGAGTACACCAGGCAGCTGAAATTGTATAAAGATTCCTGGCAGGAGAGTGTACCAGACGATCATCAAAGTTACAAGAAATTCTACAGAAAAACTGTTACAGAACGTATTGCTTTAACAAGAACTTTGTGAGTCAGTGAAAACACAAACGAAAGGTTAGCTAAAGAGACATTTTTGGCGTCTTATTTAAGAAATATATGTCTGAGCGGAGGCACAACAAGAGCACAGTTCAGAATGGAGGGGAGCTGGGAGCTTTTTAGCTCCTGCTTGTTGCCTAGAAGAGCCTGGGTAGCTTGATATCAACATCTAACAGGAGCTACCTTTGTCTCCCAAGGCCAAATGATGCCGTACAAACACATCTATGCGAAATAAACTCTGTGCTTGAGACAATGCATAAATAAACATTAGGGCACATATACACCATTTAAAGGATAAGGGATAATAAATAATGGACAAAAATGACATGTCTCCATCTCATGTGGAAGTTAGATTTGTGGACTGTTATGTAATACCGCCATGTTTTCCAGTGGTAGCTCCTGGTTAATGGATAATGCTGGATACTGTGATTAATCCGATGGACTCATCGTCATTTTCCTGGCAGTCACCTCCTCCCATGTGGCTAGGGGACGGGAACCACTACCTAATCCTGACCCTGAGTGTGGCTCTATGAGGGAGGATCACATGGGGTGGGTGTCAACATCCAGGGATATACTCAGAGTACACTGGGTGGGATATGATAGCCCCCTTTCAGGATGAATCCGCCATTTGTAACAATCTAATGGGCCACTGTGATATCTTCCCTCTTTCACCCATAGAGAATAGTGAAAAGCATTGGTCACATCCCAAAAGCCAACTCTCAACTACCCGACCTTGTAAAATTATGAAAGAAACTTCTTCCAGCTCCAAATACTCTTCTTCCAAACATAGTTTGACTTTAAAACTTATTGCAAACATCTACACCATATTTAGAAAGCGGGACTAGTGTTCCCACAATACCCACAACACTGGGATGAAGAAGAGGGGAGGAGTAATGATGATCACTTCCCCTTGTCAGCAGTCTAGCCCTTCCCTAAATCCTATTGGCCAGCGCCAATTTAAAAAGGTAGAAAGACTCGTGTGCGAGAGGCCCTTCCTGGGGGACCTGGCTGCACAACTTGTGTGACAGAAAGGAAGGGAAAGCCAAAAGGACCAATCCCGCCCCTTCAGAAAGAAGAGGTAACCCTGGGCCTTAGCCGAGTGCTACAGCCCGAAGTTGACTGCAGGCTTCCTTACTGAAAGGGTAGCAGGGAGAGAGGTTCCTATACAGGCTGCAGCAGAGGCAGAGGGCAGGGAGGTGCAGCAAGCAGTGCAGAAGAAACGTTGCCATCCACCCTAGGGCTACTGAGCTGGCGAAGCAGAAAAGGCTGCCAGGACAGGGAGAGTGATGCCGCGTACAAGTAACGACAAACCGTGGAGATGCTGCGAGCAGTGCAGAAGCTTCTGGAGGTCGGGCTGCTCCGCGGGACAGCAGTCTTCACCCTGGGCCGCTGGAGAAAGCTGGTATGGGACTGCAGAGCCACGCTGGATGTGTGAGAAGCGCCTGCACACTCCAAACAGGAAGGCAGAAGAAGAAGCCATATCGCAGAGGCGCGACCAACGTCGGAGATGCTGGAAAAGATTAGCGAGTCTGCCCAAAGAAGCTGGGGACCCCGGGCATTCCAACAACCACACCAACAAGTGATTGAATTGTACAAGATTGCTAATGCAGAAAATATACAAAGGCAGCGTTTTTTAAAATACAGTCAAGCCAAAGTTACAAATTCAACACCCAATAAGAAGAATGATTGATGCAGCTAATATACAAAAGGCACAGTTTGTTTGAATACAGCCAAGGTAAAATACTAAAGCAAGATGCCATAAGAAGAATATTTGAATGCAGACAAGACAAAGTATAAAGGCAAACCTCAATCAAATACAGATGCATGAGATGCCAGTCAATGTGGGGGAAGAAATGAGAGCAAGTACATTGAGCAAATATTACCATAGACAGATTTACCAAGTGCCATATGGTATATGCTGAAGTTGTTTCTAAGAACTCTGAAACCTATAAAACGACATGGCAGGCGAGTACACCATACAGTCGAAAATTGTATAAAGATACCCGACCGGGGAGCATACCAGGTAGTCTGCTAAGATATTAGAACTTTTACAGAAAGACTGTCACAGAACGTTTTCCTTTGTCTTTGCAACTTGGAGAACATTTGTTGGCGTCTTTCCGAAGCTTCTGATTTTGAACACTTTTTCCTAACATCAAGTTAAAGACATTTCCTTGTACCATTTTGTTGTTTGTTTATAAGTGCGAGGGTCAGGATAGGTTGTGTTGGACACAAGGACAGCTTACAGTTACTGACATCCCGACACAGACAGATCCCTAATTTTAGTTTCTAGGTAGGGAGGTGCCTCTTTAGAATAGGGCTAGAGAGGCGTTTTCCCAACCCATTTTTATTTAATAAAAAAGTATTTACTTACGAATACAACACCCTTGTGTCCGTTTCTCATTTCTGACCCATCAACAATACCAAGGAGCTACCTTTAGCTCCCGCTCATCCAACCTTAATTTCAATCCCTGTATAGGGCTGGACCATGATCGCACAAGGTTGTACTACAATGAACCAATCCATCCCCTAGAGCCCATTGCTTTTCTTCCCTCCACATAGACCACAAGAGCTCAAAATATACTCTGGGCCAAACTATCACCAGTCTATATTGCATTATGTGCCTTTATATCGCAGTATGGAACACAGGACCTATGTGCACTTGATTGCTCAGGATCGCAATTCTGAAATGCAAAACAATCCATACACCTCCAAATGTGGATGGCTTCCTTCCCCATGAATAAAAGAGTGCAGAGTCTATGATCTGCCAATGAATGTGCGACTTGTGAAAGTTGAGAACCAACCAACCATCTCTGGCACAATCACATTGTAACGCCCGTCATACTTTGCTTTAAATCTAATGCCAAATGGCACTTTTGACTGTAAAAATCAGTTGCGAAATCAGAGTACTGTTCTCCTGTGCAATTTAAATATTTATATGATAGTCTATATTTTGGGAGGATTTATGAATCGAGATTGCATTATAATTAAGTTGAACTTATCCAATGCCTTTTTGCAGGTCAACCGTGCATTATGCAGTTTCATAACTTAACATCAAAAGGCATTTCTAATGTGTTGAATTATTGATTTATGAAGGGAATTTGGTGGTGGCGCTTAAAGCCTCATTTAAAAGACAATTATTGTTTTACATATGAAGAGCATGATAATCAACAGACAATGAAGATGTGTCAACCAGTTTTAATCCACGTCATGCTTAGTTGGCTTTCTGAATTTTGAAGAAGATCACACAGCCAGAAGCAGGGCGCATGTCAAGGCAAACCTCAAGTGACTTGGAGGGTCCTAAATGATGTACTGAAAGTTTGCATGTGGTCCATAATTCATATGTTATGCGCCACTGTTTCCATTAATAAAAAGGGAATTCCCTAGTCTGGCACACTCAGCAAGATAGTGCCACTGTGTAAGATCAAAGGTGATCCTATAATATAAAGCAGAGATTAATTCACTAGAACATACCGATAAATTGCATGTCACACAGCTCAAAGTTCAAAACACATCTGTTCGAGCTGATCACTTTATGGAAGTGTTGGTCAGAAGGAGGAAAAAGACAGGATTTGGCATCAAGTGACTGACTTGAACACATTTCTCCCTTAGTATCAGAAAACATCTGTAGGTCAGGAAAAGCGGAGGAGTATAAATTGAGGGGAATACAACCAATCTTTCCTCGAGTAAGGTTTAGAGAACATGCCCCCGACCCCCACCGTTTAAGACTTTGCTCAGGATGAAGGCAGATCTATCTGTAAGATATGCCTTTTCTCTTGCTAAGTTGCTATGAGGAAGGATTGCTGGCCAGAAATTAACCTGAAGCAGAATTGGGTCAGATTCCAGTTTTGGAGCAACTTCCCAGAGCGATGTTATTCAATATTGGAAGCTGTGAGACAGAGTCACAAGTATTTGGCACACATGTGCCCTAGTGTGACCCAGTGGCTGCTGCTCCACTGGCTAATATTCCAGTGGGAAGAAGCACCTGATCTGGAGCACATCTTATCAACGCCAGGCTTGTTGCTAATTGGTTACTATGCATGGCAGCTGTGGAGTACTAAAGCCGTCCAGAATCAAACACCAGAATACAGATGGAGAAGGAGCCCGAATTGGCCTAGCGTTGTGGCAGAACGGTTCCATCTCCTCTGGAGCTAAACCAACGTGATCAAGCAGTAGCACAGCCAGCTTATAGATCCAATACTTTCATGCACATTTCTTTGGCTACAAATATTCCTCCAATGTTGCCAAAACCTGTAGCCTCTGTGACACAAAAGTGGTGTTTCTTCCCACAGAGGCTGGGGTTGGAGGCCGGGCATGCCATAGGCGATACCTCCATTTATGAAGTCATTAGAAAAATCCATTTAGCTGTGAACTCTATGAAACCCAAGGTTGGGGCGAAAACAATGTTGCTCTCACTTCAGACCAAGTGGGGACCAAATTGAGACCAAGAGAGACTGTTGCCCTAAATGAAAATAGGAAATGCACCCCTTAATGCAGTGCCATCTTTCAGGATCTCATCCAGGTTTGAGCAAAACCTCAGTCAGTGTCGCGGTTTCATACAAGGGCTGTTGCACAGAGGTCACCTCCCATGTACTGGGCCAAAGAGTCATGTCACCAGCGCTAACTTGTTCTTTACAGCGTACAGCTGAAGAAACCATGCCGGGAGCCTACTCTCTTCCGTTGGAATAGCCTTCAAAAAGGGGTGGGACACATATTTCCCTCTACAATGGGCCTCCAACGTGCTAACCATGCTCCCCAACCCAATCCAACAGTGTGCAAATATATCATTTATTTAAATACACTAGCGGCGAAACAAGGAACATAAGAGGATTGTCAAAGATTGCAATAATAAGCTTCCGGGGGCTGGATCAGTTCTATACGTGTTGCAGGATGCTGCAGAGGTCTGGAAAGGCATTAACAGAGATAACGTCCACCCCTCATGAATAAATCCCAAAGGAATAACATCCTACTAGGACGGTCCCCAACTCCCAAAAATAACTCTTACCACTTCCAGCTGCCGAGTCACGTATCCAGCTCAGACAGGCCGCTTGGCATGTAATGAGCACAGACCAGTGCTGCTCAGCTGCCACTGATGGTCAGTGATCGCGCAATGGCTTATGCCTCGATCAGCATATTCGAACCGCACTGACACTCTCGGATCGAAACACACGAATCACAAGATCACTAGCCACCACGCTGGAATCACGAGATCACTAGCCACCACGCTCCATCACAAGAGTCTGTGTGCATGGCTGCAAACCCCTCAGCTGCGGCTGGCGAGCAGCAATTTCAAGGAGTACACTTGTTGGAATGTTGCAAGCCGGCCAGCTATTGGGAATACTCCGAATGCAGTTGGGAACCACTAGTTTAGGCCCCTCTGGAATTAATGTCTATGCAGAGCAGAGCGCGAAGGGAATAAGAAGGTGCGAGCGAGAGGGAGGCCGCTCAGGCAAACGGCATTTACTAGGAGAATTCTGAGCATTGGAGCAATGTAATAACCCAAGGATTCCTTGCCCTCCTCGTGCACCCTTGGCTGTGGTTCGAGACCATAGATTGAACAGTGACCAAAACCTAGAATTACCCACCGGCCCTGCTCTAAATAATGATACAATGTTGTACATGCATGCTCTTTCCTAGAAAAGCTCAGACGCTATACGAGGTTTAGGTTATCTTGCTGGGGGCGTGACCTACAGTAGGAGCCTTTGACACTTTCTACATGAAGAGTACAGATTACTATCATTCTGAAACGACTAAAAAGACAGAAGAGTCTTCTCACATGACAGCTGAAAAAAGCTGGGGGGTCACTCTTGGCAATAATTGGGCATTGAACTATTCAGCAAGCTGGAAACCTGAACCAGATATGCAAGCCTTGATCAGAATGTAACAGGGCATGGCCTACAATTCTGCAAAGGTCATGCCCTCACCGGTAAAGTATGAAGATATGCCCAGATATGCTGGGCCTTGCGCCACCAGGAGCAGAGTTGTCAGCACTCGAGAAATAATTAATTTAATAATAATAATAATAATTTCGCATTTATATAGCGCTACGAACCCTCAGGTATCTGAGCGCTGGTTATTATTACCCACGGTGTGTGGTGCTCATTTATCGACCTTGGAAGGATGAAAGGCTGAATTTGGCCCTGCCGGGATTCGAACCTGCGTTAGCAAGCTCTGCACGGATGTCAAAGGGAGCTCTCTACTCGCTGTGTCACTTGACCGGAAGAAGCCTGTCCAAAAGGGATCGAGCACCAAAATGTTGCAGACATTTAATCGAGCACCAAAATGTTGCAGACATTTAAGTGGCATGAAAACTGCAAAGGGCAATCAATGCCCAGCTGACCAGGTCTTGAAAGGAGCCATCGATAATCAGGTCAAAATATGGCTCAAAACCCAATCAGACATAGGACCACTGTGAAAAGCCACGTAATGGTGAGAGAACCAGGGACTTCGTATTTATTGACTGTAGAACCAGGCATATTATTTCCATTAAAAATACGGCTTAACAGGGCCATGACTCTGATTTTTCAGCTGCGATTATGTACAGTTGCTATTTCAAGCTAGACTAAATCCTTTCACGGCGTCCAGTCTTACATGCAGAGTGGAAAATACAAAAGACCTAAATGCAGAGTGGAAAATATTGACTTAAGCAAAAAGTGTCTAGTAGTGAGGGTGGGAATTGGGAGCGGTTACGGAAATGAAGACAAGGCACAAGAAGGTCACCCACAGGAAAGTCGCCCCCATTAAGAGCTTAAACTCCATTTTAGAAAAAAAGGCCAAAGCGTGCAAACATCACGTAAGACCACTACAGTATGCAGCATAAAAGACTCATATATGGCCCATCCTCAATGTAGAATTACTTATGAAATCCAACTATCAGACACAAGTAACCTCATTAAAGCCTTGATTTGATTGTAGGTGAAGGCCTTAAAAACATTACTTTTGAAACAGCCAAGTATGAGGGAGCGAGATCACAGTCTTCCAAACCCCTCTCCCAGCTGCCCCCATATTTTTCAACCTACTGTTAGTTTATTTCCTGCTCCTTTCCCCAAACCGCGCCTCCTTATGCCCTTGTAAATATAACCATGTTAAGGCGAGTTGACGTCCCCCAAGCCCTCCCGCTAACAGACGCAAAGCCTCTTATATTTGACAGTGGCTTGTTTTTTTTCCTGCACTTTTACTTTTCAAACTTGTTTTCCAAAATGTTTAGCAGATACCCTTCATTGGATCCCAGTGGAAGAGGAGTTTGCGTTTTGAACAATTCATCATCTTTCAGTAAGGGGTGAAGCTTAAATGGAGGAAGCCAGACCCCCCCGGGATCCGGGGCCGTATCAGTGCCGTGCACATGCTGTATACAAGGACAACATCGCTCCCTTCTCCCTTTCTAAGGCCGGAGAGAAGACAAGTGGAGCGCCCGGGCCTTGACACGAGCCACCATCTCTGCAGATTTCACTTCCTGGAGACGCAAGACAAACAGGAAACGAAGCTGCACGGAAGGGCGGCACTGATAAGGGTCTTCTTCGGCTGCTCAGAACTGAAAATAAAAAAGTAACTCCCACCACCCTCCGGCCCTCCCTCCCCCACATCCTTCTGCCTGCAGATGAACCAAAACCGTCTAAAAAAATGAGTGGGGATATGTGTACCAAAATGGAGGCAATGCTGTGTAGAGGCCCGGGTAACCATCTGTCGAATGTTACCAACAGCATGGGCAAGAGAGGCAGGCCGTTTGACGGACCTACATAGCTCTCAACCATTTGTCTCGCAAAGGCGGGTGAAATCAACCGATTTTGTTTTTGGCGGGTGAGACGCCCATTGGAATGAATGGGCGTGCAGGAGGCTTGGCGGGTGAGTCAGCCCTTTGCAAGGCGGGTGACACCCGCCAAAAGCGGGTGAGTTGAGAGCTATGGACCTATGCATGGAAATCTCGGGAATCCACTCTCTGGCCACTGGAATGGTCCACTCTTGACTGCGTCACAACAAAGATGAACGGTCGCCTCCGCTAGGTCTACAGCACGGTTGCTGGTTCCTCCGCCAGCTGGCGGGGTTGGTGAGCCCTTCTTCACAGGTGTGTCATGTACCCAAATGTTAATCCCCAAAAAGGGACAATATTAATCGCCTCCAACCTCCCCAACATCAGGTTTATCCACGCTCGGACACACCAAACGCACAGCAAATCTGCCACGCACACAGAGCAATGTTCTAACTCATACCCCCCACCCTCCCCACAGACTACAAACAACTGAACTCTACACCTCCACAACAAGCGACAGGGGGTCACTTATGCATCATGCACAGACGAGACTACCTTCTGGATACAGCGGCCTCTATGCCCTCAACCAAGAAGGGCATGCAAGAACAAACCCACAAACGGTACCCAGGTACTTCCAAACTGCACTCATCAACACAATAGCAAAGCTATCTTGTAGTCCACCTCTTCTCCCACTAAGCCAACTCCCCACACCACCCACTCTTATATCCACCAAAAAGGTACATGCCATGTGCGGTACACGTACCAGCAACAACTACAACATTCAGAAGGAATGGCCCTCCACAACTGGCATTAACGAGTGACAGACACTTCCTGTAGGGTAGGAATGATCAAAGAGCCCCCGCCCTCTACTATACAAAATGGCCTTGGCCGCCCTCCACCAGGAGGAGCCAGAGAGGAACCACAGCCTACCTGCTTGCGCTCCCGCACGCTGCTCCTCAGCGCTGCACAATGCCTCCGGTTCCTGGACATAACAGGTACAGGTTTGCGTGCTGGGGGTTCATAATCCAAGGCTCTTCTTTAATCTGGAAAAAAAATAAAAAACCTTTTCAGAGGAACAAAGTAACCCAATGAATAGAAGCTTCAGGGTGGATTCAGGGGAGCCGGTGTGTCCTTTATTCTCGCCCCGCCTGCTCTTTGTGTTTTCCCCAACAACTAACGATGCATCTCGGCGCGCCCAGGCCGTCTTCCCGCATTCCCAGATGCCATATCTCGAATAGCTTCTGCTAAAGCAGGATGCCTTATTCTTAGCAGTGTGGAAATGTTGCTCAGCAGAAGGGAAAATATAGAAAGGGTTCTTATTTCAAGATGCGTCAGCTGCACGCCGGTGCCAATCACACATTCATCACACTGATTAGGTTAGGCTAAGCACGCTGGACCCCCTGTACTGATACCAGACTTATTGTAAATTCAGAAGAAGCCGCGTGAGTGTCCCTAACGCCAACCCACAGACAGGGCAACTTAAAGCCACTAAATACACAACATCATCCGAGTCAGAGTAAATGCATGTAGCCATTTCTATTCTGTTGCATACATATGATCACACAACACAATAAACATTCATAAAAACTAATTCAGTAAACAGCTCGGCTAAAAACCAGTCATACCTTCGAAGCATTACAAATACACACAAGTCTTTAAAGTTTAGTTTCAATTAATGTGTCATGTCTTTATCTGACCAGTTCATATTTAATATCCAAACTGTGTGACTGAATTTCGAGATTTCCATCAATTTCTGAATCTGGTGCACCTTTAATAAAGGTAGATACAGAAGGGTTGCCCTGCACTGATCAGCAGATAGCAAAGACTAAAAGCGGGCTTTCTTTTTTGAGCATATGCACTTTTTAGACTAGCACTTTTCAAATATTGGATATGAGATTGTTTTCCAAGAATTATTTATCTACTCCCTGTCCATGCCCTTTTAATCGATATGTATATGAATTTACTCCTGGCATAAAATAAAGGCACTAAACTATAGAAAATGGTAAAATGATTGGTTTGCAAATTCATAACAGAAATGGATGCATTTATCCAGGCGGCATATCATTCTGCTGCAAAATGTTCAAAAATAAAAATGCGTAAACATGAATGGCCCACAAAAGATCTCCCCTCCCCCACTACATCAGTAGATCATTAACCAGCGGCAGGAGGGTCCGGTGGCGCAAGCGCAGAGCAGGCCAGTCTCAACCGCAGGCATGCTACCGGGGTCGGTTATAGCAGCAGAGACAGACGGACGGACGGGCGCATTTCTGCGTCTAGATTCGCAGGCTATCCTGGACGGGTGCAAAAATAAAAGCGACAGGTGCAGCGAGGGAACGCAGACGGGGATGCTCCGTCTGCATCTCGTTATGGAGCGCATTCGCGCACCCTGAAATCACATAAAGGGGGCTTGATCATGAGCGCTTGGCAGCTGGTGTCCATTAACACGCTTGATGTGTGTTGCTTTTTTAATGAAGACGTGTTTCCTTATGCGCTGCGCATGAGCAGCAGAAGGGACGGAAGAACACACCCAAAGCAATTTGAATGTCACATTCTTGGCACATGACTTGATGGGCTATAGGCAGCCCGGACGCCACTCCTCACCGCATCCTGTTCCACGCGACGCGGGGGGGGGGGGGTAAGGTAGGGCCCAGCAAGACACTGGGCAGTCCAACTGGCAAGAGGGGCCTGGCCGGCAGTAGTGTGGCGTCAGAAGCAGGCACTGGCTGAAAGGACATGGGTAGCTTCACAAGGGCTGAGCCCATATACATGCTCCCCACGTGAACTGGAGGTCATGGAAAGGGACGACGTCGGGGCCTTTCGGTTCCCCCAGACTCCAGCAGAGCCCCCACGTTGGCAGTTCTGAAACAGCAACGTAGTCCATTATTCAAGACATAAGCGTGCGCTTTGCAGTGCGTTTGTTACAGGCTACCTCTGCGGGCGTCCGCAGGCCGTCATCTCCATGAGACCTCTTGAAGTATCTGGCAACGTTCTTATCACCAGGTTGCCTTTTTACTCCATTTCGTCTGCTTTACCACCCTGGTGTCAAAGAGCGATTAATAGCTTTTCATCTGACAATGCCGGTCCTGTGATAATTTGCCCGAATAACTCCATCTCTGCATTCTTTTGACGTCTTCATATCAATGACACCGGATACGGCGGGGCGGATCGGGTGGTAATGGCCCAAGTTCTAGTACGAGGGCCTTAACGATGGGCCCCTGGGCCGTTCTCACCTGATCCGATCTGCTGATCAGGTGTTCTTGCTATATTAGCACCCTGTTGTGAGTGAAAAGGGACAGAGCCCCTTTAAGAGGGAAGCTCAGGACTAGGGGAGGGTGCGAGAAGTCAATTGTAACATGGAGGAATAAAGTGAAGGTCAGGAGGAATCAGGCTCCTGTGCAGTTAATGAGATGAATGATGAGGGGGGTTAGGGGGGGGCTGTACAAGGTACAACAACTGGCGACAAGGCCGATGAGAGCCCAAGCTCTGCAGCAGTAGTGAAGGGCCCGTGTGCCCAGCAGCAGTGAAGGGCCCGTGTGCCCAGCAGCAGTGGTGAGGGGCCCATGCGCCCAGCAGCAGTGGTGAGGGGCCCGCGCGCCCAGCAGCAGTGGTGAGGGGCACGCGCGCCCAGCAGGAGGAGAGACGGAGGACCCACGAGCCAACAGCAACAGTGTGCCCCGCATCAGAGAAGAACCCAGGAAGCAGGCTCGGAACGAAGGCGGAGGGCCCGCGTGCCGGCGGAATTGAAGGGTGAGGAGCACCCAGCAGAACGGGGGGCCAGCACAGCCCTGCAGACAGAAGGGAGCGGCGGAGCAGACCCAAATACGACTGCAAAGGCGCAGAGCTTGGTGAAGCGACACGCAGCCGCTCCGGACGTGCCCAGCAGCAAGTATTGCAGCCGAGGGGAAGACAAATGCGCCCAGCAGCCCGTGAGTAAACCCGGCTGACATCCGGAGAACGGGCAGAAAGAAGGCCAGCAGCCCGCGTGCGGAACGGAAGCCGTGGGTGTACCTCGCCTGGAAGAAAGAAGACGGAGAGCCCAGCAGCCCATATCAGCAAGAAACGAAGGGAGAGAAGCCCAGCAGCCTGCAATGCAGGACAAAGGATAACAGGCAGCCAGGAAGAGACCGCCGCGAGCGCTCCAGTGGGTGGATCAAAAGACGCGCAAGGTAGACGCAGCAGCAGGAGAAGCGACTAGTATGCGGGTAAGAAGCCCCAGGTCTTCCCCACTGCTGCAGGCCGAGCAGAAGCCACAGCACTAAGCTGCCCTGCAAAAGCACGCCAAAACGCTCCAGTGAGCGCAGAAAAAAATTAATAAAAAAATAAACACAGTAGGGAGCATACCAGTGTACAAAGGGATGATCATTTACCAGGGCACCGACACTCACCAACCCCACAAACTGCCTGCAAAAGAGGGCCGCAACACACCCATGACCGTGGGAAGAAGGAAAAAAGTCAAGGGGAAAGATTGCAAAATATCGCAACTGGATCCATGACATCCTGCCACCCCCAGAGACAATAGGAAGCAGACTGAAGGGCACCCTCATTTGAAGCCCTCTGCTCCAATCAACACAAGTGTGCGACGCCACAATGACACCTGCTAGACGGAAGGTCACAACGACCAACAAGCCTCTCACACAACTGCAGAGGCTAGGGGTGCCCCCCCCACATTGAAGACCTCCAATGTGCCCAAAAGAGTTAAAACCGCACCGAGCCGCCACTGTCCACCACGCCACAAGCGTGCCTCATACCGAACACTAACACCACCACCACCAGTGGCAAGACCATGCCTGAACCCGCACCAGGCACAACCAGCTCAAAGAAGAGGCCGAACGAAACGCCAATGCACCGCGGCTCCACGGTGCAGAACACAAGCACAGGCCCCACAGTCATTACACACCAAGATACTCATACCGCTAACAAGAGTGGAGGTACCGACGACAAGCGGACCCACTAACGGTCAGCTGTGGGCGATGCCAAAACCTCAAACGGAGAGGAAGAAACCCATGGGCCGGCAACACCCCGGCCGGATGCCAACCAAGCTGTAAGGAACCAACATCACAAAACCGGTCAAGATGGCTGACCTGGTTTCTGCGACAACCCGACCCGTTTCTCCTTCACCCGCACCACGACCAAAGTCAAAGATGGGAGGAATGGGTCGAAGAGTTTGATGACTTATTACAGGCACTAGGAGAGCGTAACCCGCCGAACAAAATAGCCATATTCACCAATCTAGCAGGCAAAGAGATCAAAGGGATCATGAAAACAATCCCCACGCAGGAAAGAGACACGTACCAACACCTTCTCGCTGCAGTCAATGACAAGCTAATAGTAAGCTTCAACAAAGAATACAAACGCTTTGAATTCAACCGACAGAGGCAGCGTCTGCATGAGTTCATCGGAGAGTTCGTCCTACGTCTCCAGCAGAAAATTGTACACTGTGATTTCGCCAACTTCAATGATGAAGAGGCTATATACGGCTGAGGATCATAGAAGGATGCACCTCGTCAACGCTCAGAAAACACCTTCTCAAAAAGCCACTTCTCAAAAAGCCCCTACCCCTAGCAAAAATACTCCATCTGGCAATAACGCAGGAGAAAGTTGACGCACAGGTAGCCGCCATTGAAAGAACAGTTGGACGAGACTTCATCGCGGCCCTCACAGTAGGGCAACCACAACACTCTAAGCCCACTGGACCCTGGAGGAGGCAGAAACTCAGGAGACGTCGGCAACAAAGCCTGAGAAAAGAGCAATGCCACAGGCAAGGGTGGAAAAACACACACGGGCAACCACATTCAGCCTCTGGACGGACATGCTGGCGCTGTGGCCAAGAAGGTCACCTTCAAGCAGTATGCAGAACAGGACCACCTACAAACTATGCATACCAACCCACACCACCAGCACAGACAAGATAACCGAGCCCACCGAAGGCACGGTTAGACATCAGGAAAGACATCGAAGCCATGAACACCAACCCACCCAGCTGATACAGGCATGCACTCCCCCTCTACCCAGAGTTATACCACCCAAAAGGGGATGGACCGGCACTTGGCACACAAACCCCACCCGTTCTGCAAGAGGATTGTAAGCCACACCCCCACCCAGCACCCTTCGAGATGTCATACGGGGGGGGGGGAATACAGAAGCCACAGGAAACATTGGTACAAAGCTACAGTCCCAGACAAGGGCGGAATAATGCCCCCTAGACAAATCCCAAGCCCATGCAGTCCAATGGAGAACAGCACAGCCAGTTCAGCAAAAAGGAGAGTCACGATGCGACCTAACACAGGGAGAACGCAGAAGGCCTGACGCCATCCGAATGACACTGAGTCCCGCCATAGGGCACAGCCGTCTCAGCCACCGGACAGCACTACAGCACGCACTCATCAGCATCCACTATAGGTCATTCGAAGTAACCCACAAGAAGGACCACGTACCCGAGCAAGATGCAGGAGAGGCAAGCAAAGCCTAAGGACAGACGAACCACGTGGATCCCACCCTAGTGACAAAGAACAAAGAACAAGTGACACCTATGACAAGGAACTACGGCAAACTGACACCAAAGAACTCCCTCCTCCACGAGTTATACTTTGAAGAGCATGAACCAATGAAAGGGGAAGCGATCGAGATAGAGGAAAAAGAGAGCAGAGACTCATGAAACACCGCAACAAGAGAGTGCAAAGGAGACCCACGATCAACCAAGCAGGCCCCATCGAACTACAAAGAAACCCCAGTGGCTCATCGAGCAAATGTAACCCGGGAAGTCTCATGTAAAGCAAGGGGGAGGTGTTATGAGTGAAAAGGGACAGAGACCCTTTAAGAGGGAAGCTCAGGACTAGGGGAGGGTGCAGGAAGCGGGAGGAAAGGGAGGGGCATGGGAAGTCAATTGTAACATGGAGGAATAAATGAAGGTCAGGAGGAATCCGGCTCCTGTGCAGTTAATGAGATGAATGATGAGGGGGGGCTGTACAAGGTACAACACACCCCGGTCTGGAAACCCGGGGTGCTAACAGCAATGTATTTTGTTTGAATGAACGACACGCCTTAAGGCGTCCCAATCATTCAAACAAAATGCTTACTTAAGATGGCCGCAGTGGCGCTAGAAGGCGAGCCTCCATGCAGAGGCTCTCTTCCATTTCCATGGCGTCCGGCAGGGACACGGATCGGCAGCAACAGTACCGCCAAACGAATCCGGTAAGTGGGGTTGGGGGGTGAGAAGGGACCTGCTGGAAAGGGAAGTGTGGGTTGGGAGATGGAGGGGCAGTAGCCATCAGGCTGTTCAGAACGCAGGCTGAGGTTGTGTGATTCAGCCTGCAATGAGACCAACAGATTGGTTGGCTCCACCGCCACAAGTGCTAATAGAATTTAAGCACCTAGGACCTCACATGTGCCTCTGACTGTATTTCTCAGCTGAAGCCCAGAGGAAATCTAACATCATGCTGAAATGTCGTCGTCCCCGCCCCCAGCGCTGTCACATAGTCAGCTGGCCCTTGTCATGGGCATATTGGGGGCAGGCAGGTCGTCAAGCTTTGGAGGCCAGGAAAAGAATAACGGGGGTGGAGGTAGGGCTCGGGGGTGTAGGTAAAGAAGGGAGAGCAGGTCAAGTATTCTAGCCTGGAGAAAGTGGAGCTACAGAGGCTAGCAAAGTGCAGGGCTGTGGCTGGAGCGAGTGGGGCAAGGAAAGAACGTACAAGGCAGGAGCAGCGCAGGCAGGGGTGGCGATGGAGCGGGAACCGAGGAACAGAGTTGTAGGGACTGATTGGAACCTGGGTGTAGACTGTAGAGGAACACGGTGGAGGGGTGAGAATGAGCTAGAGACAGGAAGGGGCGGAGGTAATTATAGGGGTGGAGGTGAAGGTCATGAGTTCAGGGAGCATGTGCAGGACTGCAGCAGTGCAACAGGAACAAGAAAAGTATTGTGAAGTTAGGCGATACCAGAAAGAGCTGTAGGTTAGGGGCTAAAGGGGGCTCCACGAGCCAGGACAAAAGGAGCTAGCGCTAGAAAAGTTGGGAAACCACGTGAAGTCCCGGGGAGGAGCTGGAGGCACCAGGGAAACCAGTGGAGGCCACGAGGACTGAGGATCCAGAAAAAGAAGCATGGGGTGGGAGTGGAAACTAGGGGTGTTAAGACAGTGTGCTCCAAGACCCGTCTTTGATCGCCCAAAACATACCAGGTTTTCAGGAGAACCATTGGCCATTTAGATTAGATTTACCGTTTCGAAATGCAGCATATGAAGGGTTATCCAGAAAACTCTTAGTGCCCTGGCTCTTAGGCACCATAGTTCCAGACCACCACATCAGAGATCGAGGTGTGGGAGTTAATACTTGCATAAGAGTAGTGAGGCAACGTTTTATGGTGGTGTAAAAGCCTTTAAGTGGGCTGGGGTCCCCAGGGGCTAGGCCTTGCAGGGGTTTCAATTTAATCTTGAGATGGGGCCCGGCCAGAATCCCCATACCTGCTTCTCATGGGGGGCGGGGGGATAGGAGGGCCGATCCTCGACCAATGCCCTATAATTACCTTCAATGCCTGGAGACACTGAAACAAAAAGACAATTGGAGACATTAATAGCCCAAGCATTACTGCACAGCACAGCTACAACGAAAGCAGTTATGCTGTGCTTTCGACTCCGAGAGAAGAAAGACAGTGCTATTACCTACCCACGTTGGCCAAACTGCTTTTTGCAGATTTTACTCCCCCCAAAATGCAGATGGTAAGTTGGGGTACGGACCATAGAAGGGAGAGAGGGCATACGGGGTCTACCCCTGCATTTTGTGGTTAAAATAAGTGGTACATTTGGTAAAAGTGTAGGTCGGTAAAAAAAAAAATCTGCAAACATATTCCCCCCAAAAATGTGTTTTTATGAGCAGCAATGGAGAGGATAATTTTCTGCTTTTGGGGGCTGCACTGCAAGAGTGGGGCGGCATACGTTGTGCCTTGGAGGCCCTTGCACTATTATTGGAATGGGGAGCACTGACCTCCACTGATGCATTTTCGTTGGATTTCGTTTTTTATTTGCATACTTTTATTTTTTCGGAACTATTAATTTAATTACATTACACACCCCTTAATTATATATATTGCCTTCCCTTTCACACCAAGCACCCTTTGTAATGGAGTGAAAACAAACCTTGACCCGCGTTGGTTTTTCCCCTCCTAAAAGCGGTGTGGCTCGTGCGACTAAAGTCCATTATTTCTTACATTTCTTAGCCGGTAGGAGACACTGTCCAGTCCTGCTGTCAAATACTAATGTGGGACTGCCACGAGATTGCACTAGGGCAGGCGTCTGAATCTTTGGCTCTCCAAAGGTTTTTTTGGACTACAACTCCCATCAGGCCTAGCCAGCATAGTCAATGGTGGGAAGATATTGCGGGTCATAGTACACAACATCTGGAGGGCCGCAGGTTGTAGACACCTGCACTAGGTGCACGCCATCTTCTAAAGAGAATTGCTCCCCATAGCTCATTTAAAGAAAAAAGATTGTATATTTGCATGTGATTTTGAAAAATATTTTTCAAACATTCAGACCTAGACTGGCAGTGGACCTCGTGTTGCCGTTCGCACATCGATAACAGTTCTGGGGTTTCATCTAACAACTCAGTGCACTGGGGGGAGTTTTAGGGCTGTTTCACTTCAACAGAAGCAGCAGGCCTTTGGCAATCGTGTGCTAAAGGAAAGCTCTGCGGTGGAAAACATGTCAGTGAAATGCATCTAGTCTACTCCGGCCCAACACAAACACCTCGACGACGGAGTATGCTCGTCCTTGCACTTAAGGGGTTAAACACTGAGCCATTTCATCAGCTCCGGGTAACGCACGTGTGTGGGGGGGTGTCACTTCCTCGCCCAGCGGCTTTACAGATGTGCCACTCAACTGTAAACAAGGCCGTCAAAGACAGACGATTGTCGCCTTGGCAGAGGGTGCTGTCCATGCATTAATCAACGACGCAGATATGACATTAAGTGAGCTTGCTCTACCGGTGTCATGCACCAGGCCAAACAGGTCGCCTTACGCGTAGTCACGGAAGCTTGGGGGCCACTGAATACGCCCATCGTCAATAACACTAATGTACAGGGGTAGAGGGTGCCCAAGAACACACACACAGCGGGCAGTAGGCAGAACAGAGGTGGACTGTCACTCATCCTTACATTTGCATAGCTCGCCTGTAAGCTCTGCTTCCCAAAGCCTTTACAGCCGAGATGAATAGATGCACGAATCCAATGGCCGCGTGCAACAGCACTAGTGTGTGCCCCGTTTCACAAGTGCTCATAATGACAGCAGCCAAGGGTTTGGGTTTCCCCTTAGCCTTGCTCATGACCCAACTGCTCTCCGAGAGCGGCCTTGGCTCCCCTTCTGTTGCACAGAAGAACGCCCTGGGAAAGCTTTCATCGAGCAGCAGAACGTGGCGCCCTGCCCGGCCGCTTCACAGCGCCTTATCTGCACCAGATTAGGCGCTGCTTTGTTCAGACATTTTCTGTGTGGCGCTGGTGGAGAGTACAGCGGCGCTGCGCCGGTTGCCATCACGCTGGGCGGGGAGGGGAGGGTGGGAGACGGGGGTCTGGCTCAGTCGAACCGGAATCGGAACAGCTCACAAGCTCCACTCGGCTACTAGTAGGAAGCCGCGTTTTAGAGAGCGGCGATTTAGAGTCTCACTTGCCCAAGCATCAGATCTTTGGCTTCATGAGGGGGGGCGAGGTCAAAGCGGGAGGTAACTAAAGGGTAGCCGTCCCCTTACTTCTCAGGGAAATCAGTCATAGTTCCCTTACTTTAGGTCACCTGGAGCACCTTTCCAGGACGGTAGGAAAGGCCACTTAAAAACGGAAAATCGCCCTGCTGGGGATTTGCACCCATGCTCTGGTTTAACAATCATGTGTTAAACGACATCGTGCCATCTCACAAGTGCTTGCTAAGCTTGGTTTATTTAAATAATGGCCTGCTTGTGAATGAAACCTAGTCCCAGGCACTCACGCAGCAAATCGGGAATTGCTGTAGGTTCAATGGGCCTGGGTAGGCACACGGGTGTTTGCAGGTAATGGGAGGGGCGTATCAGTGGCTACAGTCATGGACATGCCCCTCAAGAGGTGTGAATGATGGGTGAAGGGGGGGCTACATAAAGCTGCAAGCTGAGGGGGCAATGACACACTAATGGTGGTCATTTAAATGTGTTTTTTTCAGTCTTGGGAGGATATTTGTAAATCACAGCTTTTGGGGGTTGAGGGAAGGACTGGAAGGACCAGGGTAGTTGGTTTGAATTGGGGCGGGGGTGACTGGGGGATTTAGTGGAGCAGAACAAAGGGGCGGGGCATAAAAGGGGGCAGTGCAGAGGAACATCGTTCCACTACTTTTTTTTTTATAAATTCGACCAGTGGTGGGGACCCACTGTAGGAAACATAAAGATTGCGCTAATGAGGGGGGGCGGATCCACTGCAAATCATAGGGACATCCACCCATAGACCTAGGGGCTCCTCCAACCTGGCAGCATCGCCCCACTACAGATACACTCTGCAGAAGCTCACCTAGGGATCGACATCTAGATCACTAACCCCCATGAACTCATGCGAGGGATCGCTTTCAATATAACTCACCTAAAGAGCATTCTTCCAGGAACTCATTGGGGGAGGAGCGTGTGAGGCGTTCAAAGGATTCATTACAGCATAGCAAGGGATTTCTATCGTAAACTCACAGTGATGGGATAATACTTGAGCTTATCCAGGCCCCGGCTACAATCAAGGTCACCTAGAGACTTCTTCCATAAACTCGGGTCCACTCGAGCTTGCCACAGGTTCTTACACAGACCCCCCCCCACCCCCCCCACCCCACATCTTCATACGCAGGACGTGGCATTGATCCTAGACCACTAGGTGATCTCCATTATCTCATAGGAGGCAGCCTGCATGTTCAGCTCGGAACTCACTCCATATACCTTCAGATCCTGCGCCAATAAAAGTCACATGGGATTTCAGCAATAAACCCAGAGGTGGTCTCCATCGACCACCTTGGCCTCTCCTCAAACTAATGTTTCTAAATGTGTTTCTAACAGTAAACAGGTTTAAACACACACCATGCAATTACAACAAGTTCATCTAACTAAGAATATATAAATACAAATACCAATTTAAGATCTATCGATAAAAACATCTAATCAGCACTAAACTGTAGCGCGCCAATACAATATTTCTATTAACCATTTTCTTTTTTCTTCCTTTGGCCCGCCTACTCAAACCAGCCTTTCTAAAAGTTCAAATCTATTCATACAGCACATTACAACTGTGCAGATTAAGTCAAACTTTACCCTACAGTCCTAACTGAAGATTTATCTATCACAAGAAAATTCACATTAGCTGGACTCCACCCTTGCTCACATTAGAGAATCACAAGAAAATCATACCCAGGGCCTCATGCTAGAAATCTTGTCTCATAATTATTCAGTGATAGGAATCCTGCCTCACTGATTTGGGAATCCCCTATAAACAAAAGGACAATGACACTAGCTCATCCAAGGATCACCAATAGTAGGGATCCAGTCAAGGAAAAAAATCAAGATGACTTCTATAGACTCCAGGCAGATCTCCATGCCAGCTAACCTAGTGATCACCATCATCAACTCAATGAAATCCATTCTACCTGACCCAAGACTCTTCTTCATACGTTCATTCGGCGGATTCCACTCTACCTGACCTATGGCTCCATCATAAATTAATTTGGCAAGTTCCACTCTACCTGACCTATGGCTCTTCATACATTCACTGGGTGAGTTCCAGCCTATCTGGGGATAGGGTCTCCTCTATACACTCCAGGTATATTTCCACGCTGCCTCACCTTGGGATCACCTCCAGAGACGTGCATTTTGAGCAGCAGTCCATTCAATCCAAGGATCTCCATAATGAACCAAGTGGTAACCCTCTTGTCCAGTTAATTTCTATATGCCCCTCTAGTAAACAGTACGCAGGACATTGCTATGTAGTCAAGGAGATGAGCAATCACCCCTGGATGTCGCCTGCCTACTTTAAACTAAGCCCATCCAAGATTGAATTTGTCCTCATCGGGCCGCCCACTAAACAGCTTGTCCAGCAATAGCTCAATGATATCTCTCTAGAAGGATTTGAGCCACAACTCTCAGACTCAGCAAAAGCCTTAGGCTTCACCATTGACAACAGCATGTCCTTCCAGAAAAATGGCCACGAAGGCCGAACAGCCTGGCTCCGAATCTCCACCCTTCGCAAAAATCAAAACCTTCAGCCCGCCACAAGACTTCCGGATCAAAGCGCAGACCCTTGTGGGCTTGTACATTGATCAGGGAAATGCCACCCTGACGGGGCTCCCAGCTGCTCACTTGGCTCCCCTAAAATCAGTCCACCATGCTGCGTCACGTCTTATTACAGGTACACAGAAATTTGACCGAATCGCCCCCATCTTAAGCAAACTACATTGACTTCCGATCCAGGCCCAGATACTGTTCAAGATTGCATGCACCTACAAAGCAGTCACAAGTAGCACACCTGCATACCTGCCGGCTAAGCTCCACATATCTGGTGACATACGCTCCTTCGTGCAGCAAATCGACCACCTGTCTTTAATCATACCTTGTCCGAAAAGAGACCCCACAAACAATCCTTTTCTTATCAATTTGGGCTGTTCCCCTGCGACCTGCTGTCAAATTCAGATTTCTTCGTGCTGTAGGACCATGGAAGTTTAGTACTTAATAAACCTCCCTTGTGTGGTTGTCATAAATCTGTGTGAGCCAAAATATCAGGCATGTTGTTAGGGTCTTGCTAAACCAGGAGATAGGGGCTGGCTTCCACTCTAGAGGCACCTCCGGCATCAAAAAGGAAAGGATCTCCTTATGAGAGCAGTCAAAACTGCGTGTGACCACGCGCTGTGTTGCACAAAAGAAAAGGTGTGCAAAAGCTGTCAAAAAGTGCCGTTTAAAATTAAAAAAAAAAATACAAAACAGGCACATTCTTAGCAGGCTAGACTGCTGTGCAGCCATCAGGAGGCCCCTGCTGACATTTAGAGAACATGACCTTTAAACGAGCACAATGTTTCCCACTGTCTGTCATCACCTAAGTCAATGAAATCTTAAACCAGGCCTCCTTAGGACCCATCGCATCCCCAGCGCTGTACAGGGCTCTGAAACAGAAACGGGTCTCTTACAATCCTAAACGCTTCCCCAGCTGGGTCTGCCCCATGACAGCATGCATGCATGCCTGACAGAGCCAGGAAAGCTGAGCCGCTCGCCCGTCCTACAGCCGGCTTAGCAGAGGAAACGTGCCCTTTCCGTCCTCAGGGGGGAGGAAGCCGCTTCCTAGCAAAGTCCAGAGCCAGCTCTCACACCCATACCGTGCAGTTTCTAGGTCAAATGTGCTCCCCTCTCCCTCCACGTGTGTATAGCTCACTGCCAAGATGCACACGTTGTAAACACCACGCAAGCACCCCAAAATAAAGTTCATCATCACTGTGCCCCCTTGCCTCGGGCACAAACATGGAAGTACATAGAGCCTCCACAGCTAGAGGCTCCAAAATGTCAGGGATGGCTAAAGGAATTGTGTAGGCATACTCGCCATTCAATCAAGGCCCAATCCTCAGCCATACCCCCTCACCCACCAAACATCTCCCCCTTTTTAGACCCGTTTTCCACCTCTGTACGGATGTGCTTTCCTCCCTCTTGCTCCTGCTTTCTCAGAGTACGGTTTGGGTTTCCTGATCCCCTTCTGTTGCGCTTTCATATTCCTCTCTACTTTATCTCTTTTGCTCATTTATTTTTCTTTAGTCCACTCTTCCTTTTGTTGTTTGTTCAGTCTCCTCCTTCCCTGTGCTCTTCCCCATCTCCTCCTTTCGTTCTTATGTGACACTTGCCTCGCACTCTCTATCACGTTCATTGACTTTCACCCAATTTCTCTTTCTTTCCGCTTTCCTTTCATTCCCGTCCATTTTATGTTTTCTCCTTTCATAAGTTATTTCCTCGTTTGATGTTCTTTGCTTTTCCTTCTCCTGTCACTAACCACAACCTTGCATTCTTTCGCACTCTAACCCACTTCTGTCCCCCAACCTCTCCGACTCCCACCCACCAAACCTCCGTATTCTGCCTCTTCATGGTCTGCCTGCTCTGGCGTTTTAGCCCGCCGCCCCCCCCGCCCCCCTCACCTCCCACAGTCCCTCGCTTGAGGCCTGGCAAGTCTTGCCATGGGGATCAAACGGTCACATTTTGTTGAAAACCAGCAAGGCCCTATCAAAGTTGATGGCGTGCAAAGGGATTCTAAAGTTTGGGACGGTGTTAGAGACCCTAATGAACAAAGGCTGTGCAGGCGTTTCTAGGAGTCTCGTAATCACACAGGGCCATTATTGAGGAGCATTAACATAGGAAATGGTGCCTATCTGCTGTGCTTGCAAATATGCAGGCGCCATCATGAGGAGAGAGAAAAACGGGTACACAAAAAATACTCTGCAGTACTCACAAACGGGTAGTTCTATCATGAGCTTTACAGTGATTTAAGTTGTTTTTTTTTTATTATTGATGGTTATAGATCATAAGAATGCTCTGCTTTACGTTTAGCTCTTGCTACCATGATCTGTGAAGTGTACACTGCATAATGGTAAGCCGCAGGAGGAAGACAGGTAATGGAAGGAAGCTCTTCACTCGGTCCACTATGTGGCCGGTGAAATATTAGTTAAGGTGATAGTATATGCTAAAAAAGAGCAAGATGCAAATAAACTCAGAATGTCAGGGATTGTTGCCTGGTTTCATTATTTGGTAGTTTGGCAAGAGACCGGGATCTTTCTCTAACAGATTTACAAGGAAATAAGTGTCACTCTGTTACAATACAAATGTTGACAGGCGGCCAGGTACATTAGTTACAGGAAAAGAGCAAAGCCCTTCACCATATTATTGCTCCATTCACAGACATTTCGGCATACTTCTTTTACAGGGTGCATATTTTTTGGTCCTCACTTTTGCGCTCGTGGGGTTATACGAATTAAAAAGGCTCGGAGTACCGAGGCTGCCAAAACTCTAGGCTTTCATCAGTGCATGTATAAAGAAGTTTGTAAGCTTTATAGCAAGATCTTGGGAGGCCTCCCTCCTGGCTTGCGCGAGTTACGACTTAGTATTGTACCCGATGTCCTGTTTTGCTTAACCATGGCGGTTGAAGCGGCATCCCTGTGAGTTGGCGTATTTTAAAACTCAAAAATAAAATAGGTGTAAAAACAGTCAAATCAGCAGCATTTCTGCCAACGATGGATTTTTCCATCCGCAGTCAGAAAGGGTCTTTCATCGCTCCTAAAATCAGAAATGAATTTGCACAGACTGCAGGATTCATCCCACAAGAGACTGCTTTTTGCAGTCAAACTGTCTACCCCACACAGATCAAAAAAGCACCTGTCGCTGCAGAAGAGGCGTTTCACCTTTCTAATAAACCTTTGATGTACAACTGTCAACCAAATCCCACTGTTGGGAGTTGTTCATATTTACTTCCTCGCTGTGGCTGGCAGCCAACTTCTGAAGGCTGGCTCGGGCAATCGACAACAAGCCTGCATATTAGGATTTATGCCACCTTCAGGGCATAGACATGAACCATTACAAATTGTTTATGACATCCAGCAGTCAGCCTTTTTAGTATTGGCTGTTTGGTGGCGCTTTAGCACCACCTATAAAGCTGCAACTATTGGCACTGTAGCTGAGAAAGTAGAGTGATGGGATGCGAGGGTGGAGGGACACCTTCTGGACGTTTGGCTTTTTACCCACCCACTGATCGCCACTGGCCATGCAAACACTTGTGGCCATCCGCTACGCATCCAAACTATACTCTCCTGTGATCTCTTGGAGTTAACTATGTCAAGCAGTAACAAACTAATAGCAATAAACATGAGTGTACTGCTTTCAATCTATGCTAGTTCCGAGCAGTCTTCTGAAAGGTAATGGGCCTCATTACGTGTCGGGCGGTCCGGAAATAACAGTGGTGGTAAACCCGCCGCCACTGTTAATTCCGGTCGCCCGATCCCGAGTCCTGCAGGCGGGAGGTGATCTTCCCGCCAGGTCTGACCTATGGGACTCAATGGGAATGGGGATTAACACCATTCCGCCTCCGTGACTCCCGGGACACCGGGGTTGTAATGCCCTCGTAATTCCGGGAGTCACGGAGGCAGAATGGTAATACGAGTCTGGCGGTAACCGAGCCAGAAAAAAAGGCTGGTTGCCGCCAGACTCATAATGAGGCCCAATGTCTCTGTTGAGGCTATAAAATACCTCCAGCAGTATTAAAAGTGTCTTAGCCAAGTGTGCCTTTAGCCACTTAATTTTGAAACAATACAAGTGTCTTCATATCTGTTCATTGCACTGCACCCCTGACAAAAACGAGCACTGGAAGGTCCAATATTGCTGGCCTTTTATCTGCCTGGCGCGTACGTACATCACCTGTACAGGTACTCACACCATGTGTAATCTGTTGCCATTTTGTAGCCGGGAAGGGCCCTTAAGTGCCTGCCAAAAACTGATCACGTAACACACAAAAGCCATAGCTGTTGGCTTTGTCAATGGTTGTGATCCAGAGTGACCTTCCAAGCAGGGCCATCTAGTGAGAGGTGCCAGAAGAAGTCACAACACTTAAATGACTTCATCAAACAGGAAAAGGGACATATGGAAGCCTTACTTGTTGCTGAGGATTGGATAAAGAGAAATCTGTTTTCTACATGGCCTCTGTAGTGTTCTTTAACCTGGAATGCATTTATATGTAAGCAGTCTATTTCGCCCCTCTTTTAATGTTCTCAATTATGACCCAATTGTGAATTTTCCAGCAAGAGGACTGGCACAAATGTTTTAAGAAAAGCATAGATCACTCCTGCTTGTGCAAAAAAATGCACAATCATATGTCAATTTCTTGTTTCAATGCACTCGCATGTCCAGGTTCGTTTTCATTTTTGGGGATGTTTTGCTTCTGTGATCGTGTCAACATTTCATTTTTTAAAGATATTTATTCTAGAATTCATCCGGACTGCACATGTTTTGTATTCGCCAATCTTTCAGTTTGGACGAAGGCAGCCGCAAAACCCCCGGCTTAAGATCAACAGAAAATATTTATTCTTAAAAACATGGATTCTGATGAAGGATACCCTAATGTGAAACACGTGCAAGACTGGGCGATTCTAGAACGCAAAATCTTTGAGGAAAAAAATGAAACCATAATGGCCTTATTCGCAGACCAAAAGACTACAAATCTGCTTAAAATAACCATTAGAAGCACTGTAATAAGAAATTAACATAAGTCGTAATGCCATGAAGAACAAGGTTGACAGGAGGATGCTGGGGCCCAACCTCGTAGACGCAGCGTGTGCATTCCCATGGGTGTGATGGTCAGGTGACCCGGCAACGGGAGAGCTTATGGCAGTGACGGCCCATGCGACCGAGCCAATAAAGAGAAGGTGAAAAGCCTCCCACCGGTTCTTTCCTCCAGCACCATACACCGAGTGTCTCTTTCTTTGATCCCCCACTGTAAGGGCTACCCCGAAGGCCCCCCCCCCCCCCCAACACCACACTTGCGACGAGGGTGGTGTAGGGAGGGCCCACCAGCGTGCTCGCTGAACAGTTCAGTAAGAAACGCCATCCATACGAAACGAGGCTAGCACATGAACCCAGAGTTCGGGAAGCAACGTCACGACGAATACACCTTTCCATCACGGGCTGTCCGCAACTGCCAGCATTTCAGCCCGGTGCTACGGAAAACGTATCTGAATGAACACAGCACTTTTTCACGCCAGGAACACAGCTGACTTCTCGCGCCCATCACACGTGCTGCATTTCAACACCCGTTGCGATCTGCAAGAGGTAGAAAGGGACACTAGGAGCTAACCGCGCTCACACGGCAATGAGTAAGGGGATCCCAGGCAGTCTAGGGAAATGCCGCTAGATTGCGGTGAATGGCTGTAATACCCCCTCAGTGGAGGCACCACGCAGACAGCAGGTATGCAGCAGGTGGCGGAGCAAGGCTACAGTGAGTGCAGAGAGCAAGCCACTGGAAGGGAAGAAACATACCCCACCATACTAAGCACGGGCACACCTGGAGAACAGCACAAAAGTTAAGCGGGCAACGCCACAGCAATAAAGCAGAAAGGAGAAAGGAAAACCAAAGGCACCAGAAAACCCCCACACTGGTCTGCACACCCAACGGCAAAGAGAGACAGTCCCAGGGCAAACACTGTGCGTGGCGAGCGACAACGACTGGAAAGATAGGCAGACAACATGGCGTCTGATCCAGCCGCGTTCCCCGGCCAGAGCAAGGTGCCAAGTAAATAACCCTGACACAAACGCCTGGCTAGACACAACTCAAGGCACTTTCATGAAACCGTTTGAACCATTTGGACCCAGAGCAACACTCTGCTGGGAACTCTGGATTCAGCAATTAGAACTGAGCATGAAATCGAGAAAAGTCCTAGACCAAGAAGAAAAGCGGACACTGTTGATGCTTAACCTGGGAACAATGGCACTGCAACTCTTCAATGCACTACCGAACAGAGGTACCGAGGATTATTACGATACGACTTTCCAGACGAGGAATTTGCCGTCCGGCAACAGGTCATCCATGGCCTATTGTCAGAAAAACTCTGGAGGAAAATACTGTCAGAGACAAACCTACCGCTCGAACATTTCCTCGCTATGGACAGCAGTGGGAAAAAACTGATGAACATGTAGCAGAGATGGAACAAATGGTCAGCCGACTGTCGCTTGACCCAGAAAACCCAGGGAACAGCATGACCACCATCTATGCCCTCCTACAATGGAAAAGCAGACTGACGCCAATACTTGGGAAACCCTGAAACTGCATGTGGTGCGGAGGACAATAGCACAGGGAACAGCCATGCCCGGAACTAGTGACCACGTGCCATAAATGCAGGAAATTGAACCCTTTTGCAGCAGTGTGAGACACACCAGAAACGCACCCAGGCATACCGGTCCCGCCAACAAGAATCCTGATCACATCGACAATCAACTTGACCACACCTCAAACCTAGAGGATGGGCACGAGCAGTGGATGCTTGGGATGATGAAAGTGACAGTGAGGAAGTGATCAGTCCAGCAGAGACTCATCCCCCAGACCAGACACCCTGGCACAGGAGATTGAGGAAAGATGATCTCTACAATTAAACCACTATGAGGAAAAGAGACACAAAGCAAAAAGTCACTCTGCACCTGTGTAATCATGGCAGATGAGACACCAATGAAAATGATGATAGACACAGGGGCCACAGTGAATTTCATGTCAGCCAGCAAATACGAAGAACACTACCCAATTAACACACAAGATATCAACTGCTTATTACAAAAGCACGATAAACTATTCCGGGGATTGGATGTCTGAAAGGACGCACAGTGAAGCTCCACATTGACCCCACCGTGGAAGAGCTGTCAGACACCACTGAGTGCCATTCCACATGAGGGCAGCTGTAGAGGCCGAGCTAAACAAATTAGAAGACCTCCACATCATTGAAAAAACCACAGGGCTGACACATGGGTATCCTCCATGGTAGTCACAGCAAAACTAAAACAGCCATAGGACGAGAGGCACACATCACTCCGACGATCGACGAACTGATAGTGGACCTCACAGGGGCCACAGTTTTCAGAAAGCTAGAGGTCGGGATACCATTAAATCCTCCTGGCCAGGGAGTCCCATTACGTTACAATGTTCCCATCCCATCTGGGACTACAGGGATACCGTTGACTCAATTTAGGGATCTCATCCACGGTGAAGTCTTCCAGCACAAAATCAGAAAAGTACTACTGGACCTCCCTGGGGTCAAAAACGTGAGTGACGACATTCTGGTTTACGGGAAGACCAATGAAGAACACAACTCACGACTGGCTGCTGTGCTCCAGCGGCTGGAGGACTCAGAGCTCACATTCCACGCGGAGAAGTGCGAGTTTGAAAAAACGACACTCAGCTTCTTCGGGTATGTTTTCAATGAGAAAGGAGTATCCCCAGACCTGAGCAAGGTGGCGGAAATGAAAATCGCCTGAGCAGTCACCAACGCCACAGAGGTTCACAGCTACCTCGGGATGGCGACCTACTGTGGAAGGCTCATCCCTGACCTAGCCACCATAGCCACACCCCTGCAGGACCTCACCAAGACAAGAGCAGCGTGGGGGTGGACCGACACACATGGGGCAGCATTCAAGATCATAAAAGACTCACTGTCAGAAGATGCCACAATGACCTTCTTCAACACCACCCACGAGACTGAACTACTAGTGGATGCTAGCCCTCTCGGGCTCAGAGCAGTTCTGATCCAGAAAGATCGAGACAAGACCATACTCCATTGCTTTTGCCAGCCGGGCCCTCACGCCCACAGAAAATAACTATGCACACATCGAAAAAGAAGCGCTAGCCAACCTGTGGCGGTGCAGACACTTCCGCTTTAACATCGTAGGGCACCCAGCCAAGGTGCTAACGGACAACAAGCCATTAGTGCCCATATTCAAGGGGTCTGCACCTCACCCACCGTCAAGGATAGAACGCTGGATGCTCCAACTTCAGCAATTCAACCTGGAAGTGCAATACCGAGCAGGGGCAGATAACCCAGCTGATTTTCTGTCATGACACCTGAGGCCGGCTATTGTGACAGAGTACCAGGCTGAAAAAGAAACGGAAGAACACATCTTCTACATCATAGCATGTGCCCAGCCGAAAGCGATGCACCTAAACAAATGAAAATGGACAGCAGCACCTGTCTCCAGATCACAAAAGAGGCAGTGCCAACAGGGGAATGGAAGAACTACCACAAAGCTGTGGCCCACTGCACTCCGCAAGCCCAAGAGCTGATGCAAAGCCTTTTCGGTATCAGACACAAACTGTCAGTGTCCCCCGAAGGGCCAATACTAAAAGGGCAACGCATTGTAGTACCCGCAAGCCTGCAGGACAGAGCAATCCGGTTAGCACATGAAGGCCACCAAGGAATGGGGAAAACACAAGCATTCCTCAAATCAAGAGTGTGGATGCCACAGATTCAACAGGTCATCGCATTGGTGGCCTGTCCATTAGAGCCCCCAGAACCAATCGCCAGCCCCCTGCAGTCACCACAAATAGGACGCTGTCAGCATAGCAAATGACACATATCTCCTCGTGGCCCTAGGCGAGTTCACGGGATACCCTGAAGTAGAGCCTGTGTGATCCACCAATGCGACCTCAGTGACAACAGCACTGGAAAAGACTTTGCCATCTACAGAATACCATCATCAATCAAGAGTGACAATGACCAGCCATTCAGGAGCAAAGAATCCAAGATGTTCCACAACAAAATGGGAGTACGGCACCACTGCATCACGCCATACTGGCCCCAGGCCAGCAGAGACGCTGAGAGATTTATGGCATCAATCAACAAGGTAGTACGGATAGCAAAGACCAGAACATGCCCTGGCTCCCAGAGGTTTACCGGTTTCTCTGATCATACAGGCAACACCTCACTCAGCCACAGTGAGCCCGGCAGCACTCATGTTTGGAGTCCCCATCCAGGCAGGTCTCCCCCCCTTCACCACACTTGGAGCCCATGACAGGTGGACGGAGAATACGTCGAGCAACAACAACAGGAACACAACCAAAGTGACAGCAGAGCAAGGCGAGCAACACCCAGGGAGCTACAGGTAGGAGACACAGCCCTAGTTAAGAACCGCGCTCCTCTGTGAAAAATGGCTCTGCCGTATGAATCGCAACTGTGGATCGTCACTCACAAGAACCACGGCATGGTGACAGCCATCTCGAGGACGGGAGACTGACGCAGAATGTGTCCCATTTCAGACAGATAACAGCAACCACATGGCAAGATGCCCCGGAGAACCCATCAACACTGAATGCATGTGCCCCACAGATCGGGAGCCACAGTAAGAAGCAGCGACAGTCACCCAGTCCAACACAGCAAACGCCCACCGAAACAAGAGACCAGCCTGCAGCTCTTGAGACGGAAGAGACCCTGAGAGGGGAAGGAAGCAGCCATTAGTCACTCTGGCAGCAGCCAGCACTAGTCACACGGCTGCAAGCTTTTGCACTACATGGGATCTACCGACGAGCAGGAGAGTCCATAGGCGATAGGCGAAGAGACAGAAGATAGAATTGTGTCTATTCGTTTGTGCCAGCAGATGGGCTGGAAGACATTACCCTGTTAAAACAGTTTGCTGTTTTTGTTGTCCAAGTTGGGGAGGGATGTGATGGTCAGGTGTCCCGGAACAGGAGAGAGTGTGGCAGTGACCCATCTAATACAGAGAAGGAGAAAAGCCTGCCAAGGGTTCTCTCCTCCAGCACCATACACTGAGTGAGTGAGCGTCCTGTTATTTGATCCCCCACTGCGAGCCCTTCCCGAAGGCCCCCAACATCACAATGGGCTGCCAAATGAGCATGGATTCGGGCAGGGCCAGGTAGCCGTGAGTTTCCCGAGCAGTCTGCATTGCTGCTCTCTCTGGAGCAGTTGACTGAGACGCAGGTGACCTCCCAGGCGTGGCACCCGACAGGTGCATGGCCAGGCGCCAGCGCTTTGCATTTTCATACCAAAGGTAGCCAGTCACTGCACAAATGTAAAAAAGAAAAGGAGAACAGTCCTTCTCGAAAGCACAACACGTCAAAGATGAACATCCTGCAACCACCGCCTTCACAAGCGCATGTACAATGCTCAACACAACACGTTCACGATCAGGACAATCTAACCATGTTTTTAACGAATATAACTCGGCAGATTTACAGAAAACACAACGCAAATAACAGGCATTCAAGTACTATTCAGTAGTCACACATATAGCCACACCGCAGGTTCATCTGCATACTTGACTCAGTGACATGTTCTGCAAACTGAGGGGAGTGCAATCAATCAAGCGGAGAAAAAGAATCCAAAGACAGAAAAAGTCAATTTCCCTTTGCAGCAGTGCACTGCAAGACACTGCATGCAACTCATGCTGCGGCAGTTTCCAACCCCTGGAGGCCCACTTGAGAAGGGTGGCCCGGCCTATTAGAAATGGATGAAAAAAAAGACGGGTCTAGTTAGGGCACCATTGATGTCGCCACCCCTTTGCCGCAGCACACAAGACTTTTTCAGCTGCTGTGCCTGGCGAAGGAACTGGTTGTCTACCACCCTGCCAAGCAGAACCCTTGCTCGTCTTCCGAGCTGTAGCCAGTGCTCCAGATAAGATTTGAAAGTAGGGGTATTTTACTCCCTATTTTTTAAAGTTGGGATGACATTTTTGGGGGGTGTAAAAATGTAAGCCCAATTCCCAAAGGCAGTATTTTTTTTTATAAGCGTGTAAAAATGTGTTTTAACTGGAAAACAGATTTTTTAAAAGAATTATTTCTTAGCACCTAGTTATTAATGCACATTAAAAGATACATGTTTACTTCTTTCTATTGGGCAGTTATAATAGTAGTTTGTTCCTGTGGTAGTATGTGCATTACTGGTCCAAACATGTCCAAGGAGCTGCATGAGTGAAATTAGGGGTACATGGTCCTGTGTGTCTTTTTCCTATTTATTGTTGGCCGTTTTTTACTCCCATTTTTATTTTTCGGGACTATTGGCGATACACCCCTTATCTGTAGGGCTGGCTATAGCCCTACAACTGTACATAAGAGGATATTCTCAAAGTCTAAGATTGCCAAAACATAGGCATGGTCTTTTCTTTGGAAGTCTGTTCCAACACCGGCCGTGCATAGCCCTAAACTAAAAGAACTCGCAAGTACTGGCCACTGCAGCTACTTGAGGGCACATGGAAAGCCTGGAGGAAAAGAGGGTTCAGATTTTTAGGTAGTGTTCATTATCAATAACGTCCCATATACTGGGGTTAGTCCCATATACCCGAGTGAAGTAAAAGCTGGCCAATAATGGTTGTACCAGCACCCTCCGATCTAACGCCTTGAAACAGCTCAAGATACCTGCATGCAAGCTCACGCAGGTGCAGAAATGTGCTTTCGTACTTGCAGCTCCGAGAGATTGGCACGCCATTCCGCCCGATTTTAGGGCAATCCGCGTTACTTCATTGTTCAGGAAGAAACTTAAGACCTGGCCGTTTAGATGATGCCGATCGCACAGCGTCGTTTATTTTTCCGCTTCTGGTAGCCCCACGGTGTTATTTCATGTTGCCCGTAAGCCTCCGGGTCATTTGGTGCGCTATATAAGTATTGTAAAGTAAACGGGCCCAGGAACAGTTCCTCTGATTCAGGAGGTATTGGAGCTGGGTGGGAAGGGCCTCACCAGCCCTTATTTTAGCCACTGAAATAGAAGCAGAAGGCACTTTGGTCAGGATAAATGCCAAGAGTCCAGAATAAGCGCTGTGACAAGCGGCAAACGCACTTTGACTCTGTTCCCTAGATCAGGAACAATTCAAATATATGTAACAACACATTTTCGACCTGTCTGGAGATAAAAACAGACTACAGATTGCAAATGCCACGTCTAGTCCCATCATCACAAAAATGGCAGCATTGTCGCCTTGCCTGCTGAGCCGAGCACCAGGCCTCTTAAGTTCCCTAGACCACTTTCTCTGAACTGCCACACGTGACCCTCAAAACGCCGCTCTAAAGCTGAAAAAAATAATATACTCAGACACTAGGGAAAATATTGGGGCTCGCCAAAGCGTTACCAGAGCAGGGGGGGACCATGCCTTGCTAAATCCTGTTCTCACTTTACCTGCCAGAGATTTCGTTTACTGTTAAACTTAACATCCATTTGGTCTTACTTAAGACCCCCGCCTCTGTTCTCCCCCTCAACCCCCACTTTCCTCTTGAGATTGCGAGATAGCCGCTTGCTCACGCCCTTCAGCATTGCAGGATGTTCCTTAAAGTCGGGAGCCACCAACCTCAAATATCAACAAAATATATTTTTGCAGTACTAAAGTCCTGATAAATAGCCTCTCTGTTTTGTCAATTCTCCAGGTCCACTGTATGCATTTATGAGAATTTGAATTGACAGCACCCTTGTGTAGTGCTTGTCGCTGTTGATCATTGGGGTTTACAGTTTGGTTCTCCTAAGTTCTTGATGTCTTGGTCCCCAGCGGCTTCACTCAACATCCCCACTGGAGCCATGGATGTTTGATGCTGTGTCAGCAGCAGGAGGTCTGGTCGTGGAAGCAGAAGCCTCTGCTGGGGTAGTTCCATCCTAGGTCAGGCCAGCTGGATGCTTGGTCTGGTCGAAATATGCCTGGTCTGAGTGTTCGGGGCAGCAAGAGGCTGGAGGGTAGGATCGGAGCAGTTAGAGGATGGGGGGAGGGGTAGCAGGGGCATGAAGCAGGAGGCTGGGTACTAGGTGAAATATTGACACAGCAGTGCAAGAAACTCCATAATAGAGGAGAAACAGGAAAGTAAAGAAACACATTGTGGGTTGGGGGGGCGGGGATCATGGCCAACTGCGGACCCAACAAGAACGCTCTGGATGAAGCAACCCATTAGTAATAACAAACGTCGCCAAGTATGAACGGCCATTTTTTTCCTTACTGAAGAATAGTGTAGAAATCCATGAACAAATAGGGCAGGGTGGGAACTAAGAGGAAACACGGTGGCCAAGCATAGGGGTCGGCGCGACTACAAACCCCCAATGAAGCCACATAGGAGTAAATCATAAGAATATAATGAAGTAGCCGAAGGTTTCATACAGCACCAGAGTTGAACAGCTCAGACGTAGACCTTCAACTGCTTCAAGCCACTTTGCGTTTAAATTTCTGATAGGGTTTATCATTATTAGGTATCTGATAGCCCGTTGAGCTGATGACGTGCCAGTCCTCCCCGTACAGGTATGCAGGGCACAGATCCTAATAGGATCCCCAGCATCCCACCTGATTTTAATTTACTCAACCTCGCTCAAACTGGCCCTGGTCATCAGACCTGCACAGCAGACCCTACAAGGAATAGTTCACAAAAAACACGGGACAACAAGAAACGCAAGACCGCATTTAGAGCTTGGCAAAGCCATTCCAGACGTCTGGCCGGGAGACGACACACTGAATGATCAGCCGCACTCTCATCACCCAGTGTGGGGTGATGCACCCTTCTCTAAAGGAATCAGGCCCATCTCTGGGCTTCAAGCAGGGGAACAAATGTCAAGCTGCAAGTTACTAGCCAGGCATATACAGTCCCGCCCCTCAATTATCTGCCTGTAAACAGCGCACCATTTCTTACTAGTCTAGAGTCAATTGGGATAGGGAGGTTACATCATGGAAGAATTTGGCAAATACGAAGTCGAACTTTTTTTTATCGAATTTGGTCGAAAATATATGTGGGGGGTGGGTAATCGTGATTATTAAGATAAGGGAAAGTGAGGGGTTTGGGGATCTCCCCCCATATATTTGCGGCCAAATTGAATTAAAGAACATAGAAAAAACAAAATCGTATTGGTTTGTTTTCAATGTAATCACATCGGGTGTCCGGTCAAAGGTTCGACTGCAAAGGGTCGCATGACTTTTTGATCGAAAGTAAAAGGACCTTAAAAAAAAGATCGCATTTTTGTTTATTTATATATTTTTAGGTTTAGAATGTAAAAAAAGTTTTTTATAAAAAGAAAACAGGGGGTTGGGGGGAACCCCCCATAAAATAAAAAAAAAAATTAAAATTCAATCCTTTTTTTCGGTCCTTTTACTGGCGAAAAAAAGGCATACGAGCCTTTTGTTTTCGAAACTTTGACCTAGAACCATCACATCGAACCAAGTCAATTAACACTCACCAAAGTGAGTGTTAATGGACTCTTTTTGAGGCCTACTTAAAGGAAATTATGCCCTGTTCTAGAAGTAAGATATGATAAGATAGGTTATTTATAACGCCTTTAATACCCAGAGGTTTCTAAGCGCAGACCCAGGGATCCAACCTGTGTGGCTCAGAGTCGTCTTGTTTCCAAGGCGTGCACGTTGCACCTGAGCAATCCTCCTAAAACAAGATGCCCTCTGATCAGCCCGTAGGCTGCAGTAGGCAAGCCACCTGGAACCACTTACGAAGCCAAGGCCAGATCCCAGAACGTGGGCATAGCAGCAAAATCCAGAGCCTCCATACCCATTCTATGGGTACTATATGGGCAAACACTGGAGGCGCGTTATAAATGCCCCATCATATCATATCAATGGGTCACTATAGAGAAGGTATTATCACTGCCCAAGGGAGTTTGTGCCGATTGCCCTTGGAATTGGGGCGTGGCAGGGGGAGAATCCGGTTGAACCAACAAAGCACCACCAGATAAGCTCCTATTCCAAACAAAAGCACAACGTACAACTTTAAGGCGGTAACACACCAACACATTGAGCACAGACAAAAGGCATTGTGACAGTGATCAAGGCAAGAGCACTCTTTGGGTGCTGCTTGACCCTAATTTCACTCCTTGTTCGTTTGTGGGGTTAAGGAGACATTGGGACAGATCGACATTAGGACCTGGGTGTCCACCTGCCCAATACAGGCATTAAAGTGCTGATACAAGTCAAGTTCCAGAAGCTCCAAATGATCGTCCTTCCACACCTTCCTTTTCCAGGGGATGTTCCTCCAAAGAAGCATCTGCCATGACTCAAATTCATCCCCAACCAATGATCCTGGACACTGGCCCGATGCTCCAAGCCCTGGACTAGGCCTCATGTACAACGTCGCAGAGAAAGAAACCGCCAACGAGCTTAGGACAGAACCTGAACGAAGCAGGTGCAAGCATGTTTTGCAAAGCTACCCATACTTCATAAAAAACAGGCTGGATGCAGAATGGTAGCCATCTTCCCAGGAGCGCGAGGCACACATTTCATACTAGCCCACTGATATGTAATGAACAGTCAATCCTCCACACTAAACATCACCGACAGGCCCCAGATGGAACATGCAAAGCCAGAATGTATCGCGTTGGAGAGGGCATACAATGAAACATGGCAGCTGTGCAAATGATTGCTCCAAAGAGGCAGCGGGGGACGCAGGGGAGCCATTGTGCCATCTGCTCTCCCATCAGGGCACAGTACACTGGAGCTCTTCGATGAAACATTGAACTTCGGCATCGGTGTCCAGCCGGATAACCCAAGGCAGTCCAGCCGCACAGACCCCAACATTTCTCATACTGGGGCCATCTGCGGTTCTTCCACGTGGGCAGGGCCAGGCTTCGTCCTGAGTGGCCAGCCTAGAGATCCACGCGCTCTGCAGACAGACCCGCCTGTGTGCCCGCTACCCAACGCATCACAGCACTGCCCTAGGCAGCTTTAAAAACGCACAAGACAACCTCAACCTCTGTGTTTTCAGAGAGATCAAAGAAGCTACCAGACTGCACTACAGTAGGAGAATGCCAAGCGCAAAGGAGATCCAAGTGGCCTGGAGGGGGCAAGTCTGCAAATGACAATAGGCATTTCTAAACAGGGGGTTCCAGCACACACAGCATGGCAGCAATACCTATATGAACAACAATGATAGCCTCACTGTACTGCCGGCATGCAAACAAATAGGGGAGGAGGGTGGGCACATGTTACAGTAGTATCACTGTCATTCTAATCCAGCAGTGGCCTCCAAGTTACGGGATATACGAGCGCCAGATATCTAGAACAGGTGGAGGTGCAAAAGTCTTGTAGCCTAGAATAGTGGGGTTACTTTAATACCAACAGCTACCACGAGCTACTTTAGGACTCCCCAGGTCATAAAACATGCCTATGTCATATTAACTGTATTTTGTGGGGGGGGGGGGTGTATAAAGGTTTACTTGAAAACATTAATTCGTTTCGGCTAATAGGTAACACTGAAAGAACTTCTTATGGGCCAAAATCATTGTCGGAGCAAACGAAGAAAGCAGAGAGGAGGTACACTTCGGGCGTTCAGTGATTTACCCACCCATTGACCCCCTATGGCCATGCTAGTCCAGATGGCTATTAACACCCACTACCTCCCTCAAACCCCCTGACCCAAAAAAAAAAACATCCCCCCCGGGATCTGTGCGGTAGCTCGGCCAAGCAATAACATGTGCTGCAAAGGCCTGCCAGTGTTATTTCTAAGCAGTCTTCTGAGAGGAAATGCCTTAATTGAAGTTTTGAATGATACAGGCGCAATACAAAAAAAAAATATATATGCCTTAACCGACTATGCTTTAAGCTACTTCATTTATAAGCAGTATGTGTGTTCTAGCATCTGAAATCCATGCAAAAACAATAATTGCCAAAGCTAGCAGTTGTGTTTTCTCTATGTGCATTTGATGGGCATTTCCCCAGGCCCTAATACAAAGTAATTAAGAGTGTGCACCACCCGATTGGCTGCGAGATGCATCCTTGGCATCAAGCTCAGGGACAGTATCTCTCCAGCCCTAAACTCTTCACTGGCTCTTGGTCACTGCAAGGATCACGTTCAAATCCCCCTCCATCACCCACAAGGCTATCTGGGGCTTGCAACCCCACTATCAACTTGCTCTCACCAAATACTCTAACGCCAGATCTCTCCAATCCTCTCTGCAAGCAGCAATCTCTTTCGTCGGCTGGCTCCCTCCACTGGAACAGCCTCCCCCTTCTTCTCCGCCTACAGCTGGATTTCCTCCAATTCCGCAAGCTCTTCAAGACTTTCCTCTTCTCCTCCTCCCACTCCCTCCTGTGCTAAACTCCAGTTGCTAAGATTGGTGGTCTGGGCCCTTATGTGTCCTCCTGGGTCCTGGCCTTCTATCCAATCGCCTTCAGCCTGCACCCGCCCCGCACTTGCCTTTGGGCACCCACTGAGCTGTGTTATCTCACAGACCTGCAGGTATTGCATTGGCAGGTGACCACTCTCCTACCAAGTGTTCACTGCCTTGCACTTACCGTTTCCTTGCAACCGGCTCACCGGCACTTTCCCCTCTGGGAACCTCCAGCACCAACCCCGCCACCCCCCACCATGTCCCTTGTGTCTCTCTGCACTTGTTAATTCAGCACATGGTCATGTTTTGTCCCCCCCGACCCCTTTACCCTGTGGGCGCTTTGAAACACAATTCTTTGATGTATAAGTGCCTTACAAATGCACAATAGATAAAATAAATAAACAAAATGTTCCTGTGTGAAAAAAAAGGCGTTGCCATGTGGTACTAAACCAAAAGAAGCCATATACTATGTTTTAAACAATTATTTTTTTTTTCTTGTGTATGCAACCTTTACAATGTCATACCACAGTACTAACTATTCATTTAAAAAAGAGAAACCAATTTCATCAAGGCTACATGTTCCATTATTACCACATATAAAAACATTCATAAAATATTCACAGAAATCCTAATTCAACGTGAATAAAAAAAACTCCTAAATAGACTTACAGGAATACGATTATATCCCCATACAAGTACATATACTATAAAAGGTAAATGATAAGCTATGATGAATGGCAGCCCAGTATTGGCATGGTCTATATCTATATCGCGTGTTAGAATAATACAGAACGTCATGTGACCGAATTAATACATTTGAGAGGTTTTACTATTGAATACAAAATCCATAAAGTGTGCAATGTGCCCCCATGTCGATATCTCGGGGGCCAGGGCAGATGTTGTGCATTTCGAGCAGACAGACACTATTTGGAGGAGCAGAAGCCCCTTCCCCCCACACCACCAGAGCGCGCCTGGGGTCTGCGGGTGGGGGCTCTCGGCTCCAGAGAGAACAATGCGCAGCCATTTCAAAACGCGAGGCCGAGCACTTCCTAGAGGAATGAAAGGGAGGACGTCGACACAATGCCTGGCTTCCCCTTGAAACCGAAGGGCGGCCGGGGCGGGGGAGGTGGGCGGCTTGAATGACACAATGTGCTTCAAAGAAGGAATGCGTCCAGGAATGGAAATGCGCTGAACAGAAACAGATGCGCGGCGCAGAGGGTTTCTCTCGCTAGAGCAAGGCAAGTCATGCCTGCTGCAGCATCATACGAGGGAGCTCGCGTGTTCACTGACACAAGCACGGTGTGGGGCGGGCACACGCAGACTGACAGAAGGTGAGCTTCACAGCGCCCACAAGCAGAACTCACGCGGCTTCGGGGCGCTTTCGGTTTTAGCGCTAAGGGAAGGAACGGAGGAGCCAGGTGGGAGTCTAACTTTCAGGAAGTCTTTGTAACCCGGTGTTGGCCAAAGCCGACCCCACAACGCGCGTGAAAGCACAGCATCTTGGTCGCTAAAGAGCAACGTGTTCGGCCTTCTTGTCACCGGAGGACTTCTCTGCCTACCCACAGGAAACTCTAGATGCATTCCAATGGCCAAAATGCCGAGCCTGGGTTCGAATGTAGTCTTGGACACTCAGCCAAGGAAAGTGTGTTCAATCACCCCTTGATCTAAGAGACCACGTGTAACCATCCAGCACCCCATTGTATCTCTTGTAATCCAGCCCCATCGCATGTTCACAGTGGACAGAGCCTTGCATTTGACCAGCTCCTATCGGAAGGGATGTGGTCTGGAAAGCGCTCTGCATGAGGTTACCAGGTGACTTAATGTCCAGGGCTTGCATTGTTCCAAATGTTGCATCCTGGGAGTCGTAGTCTTGAGTCATTTCAAACGAATGGCATCAGCACAGGAATAGTGCGCCTCCTGGTGGCGTGAGGTCACAGCTTCATCAAATAACATAATTAAAAACGTAGGCCGAGATTTTTATGCTGGAAACGCAAAGTACCCATCACAGCAGGCCCTGGTCTCGTGGATGACAGCTCGAGTAAAGCATCAGGGACTCAGACAGCCTGAATCTCGCACCCTCGCAAACAACTACTCCATACAGAATAACGGAGGGGACTTCAATTCAAGGACATGGCCCTCAAGTGGGTTATAAAGACCCGCATGTTTCTCTGAGGTCCTGCATCCTGGGTGAGCGCTCGCTGGTGTGATCTATGCTTGATCAGCAGGACGCAGGTTCGAATCCCAGGAAGGCCAACTCAGCCTTAATCGGTTGGGATGGCGATGATTTATGGAAATATGGTATAAATATAAACTATGTACAACGTTTAGGCATGAGCACTATATAAAACGAATCATTATCTCCTGGCCAGCACCCTGCACTAAGAAAAATACCTGAAATTATTATCCCATGAATCAGATATTATAGAGGAATAGAGCTTTTGAGTCGTCCCATTTCCGAGGGAAGCAAACACCCAGACCCGTTTTCCCATTCTCTTTGGATTCTAGGAATTGTAGGTTAGAAATGAACTAGCACAGCAAAATTACAATAAACACAAAAACCGGACTGGATCAATTACTCCTTGCGTGGCACGACTTGAAAACGCTGAAGCGCCAGCAAAAGGGTGGTGTCAGAGCACGTGGAAGGGGCAGGCATGCAAGTACATTTAGAAAGATTACGCTGCCTAAAAAAGTGTAAAGCAAAACCAAAGAGGTGATGGCTGGAATTAATCTTAAACCCCTGGCAAATGTTCTGGGCAACCCTCCAGATAATCATTTGCAGCCTGCCAAGCCATTACAGAAGGGGAAAGACTATATGCAAATCAGGCTTGAACCCACGCCCAACAGGCAGTCCTGGCCAAATTGCTTCTGCACCAGCAGCCCCAGTCAGGTTTCGGCCTCATTGGGCATCTTCAGTGAGGTTTTGCTTGGGTCTCTGGGCCCAGAAGCAGGCTCGGGGACCACGTCTGGGCATTCCAGTCACACTCAGGGTGACAAAGTAAAACAAAGAGGTGATCCTGGAAGGATAGCTTAGCGGCAACGTGCGCGCCTTGGAAGCAAGACAACACGAAGCAACACAAAGACAGGTTCGATCCACGGGTCCGTGCTTAGTAACCTCTGGGTGTTTAAGAGCCTTATAAATAAGCAACTAAGATAAAACACGACGGAAAAAAAACAATTTCTGTAACAGCGCCTCGATGCCCACGGGCTGTGTGAGCGCTTTAAAAATGCACTCAAAAATGCACTAAAAATGCAAATAAAATAAATAAATAAATGGGCGGAAGAGCCTGCACCTGGCCAGCGCACTGCATTTAAGAAAAATGTCAAGCTATTATTCCATGAATCGGATACTGTAGAGGAGCAGAGCCTTTGAGCGTAAAATGTTGTTACATCCACAGGCATTTTTTCGATGAGGTTTTTTAGAAATGTTTTTTATTGAAAAACGAATAAAACAGGGGGGGGTGGGAAAGTGCATATAAGGGCGGGGGAGTCAGGAATAGATTTAAAAAAAAAAAACAATAGTGGGATGGGTGATTGATTTTTTTTATTTTTGGGGGATTTCCTCAATGAGTTTTTTGTTTTAAAAGTTTTGAGAGGGATTCCAAGATGGCCGCCTGCAGGGGATAGTCGTGTCGGCGGAGCTCCCGGATCCCGTCACTGGGGAATGCCCACCACCCGGTGATTGAGTGCGTTCTTGTAGCAGTGGAGAAGAGGGGTTAACGCCACGCACCCACCCTGCCGCTCGGAGTGAGCGAGGAGCGGAGCAGGGGGCTGTTTTTGGCGACGGCTGCGGTGCGGGAGCGGCTGAGGCGGGCCGGTTGTTGTAACCCCGGCGCTGCGGCGGAGGTCGGGGAGAGCCTGGAGGGGCGGCAGAGGACAGAGCCGCGGCCGGCCCCCGAATTGTGGAACTGGTGGTGAGGGTGCCGGGCCCGGATAGAACAAGCCCAGGAGGAAACTGGCGGTGCTGGCGCCCGGGTCGGCCCGAGGAGAGTGGCGGCTGACTGCGACACCCAAGTGGGGGGTGTCTCGTGAGGAATGGCAGATCTCAGGAGCAGCAAAGGAGGCGGGGGTGCCCACTCCCGGTGAAGCTGAGCGGGGGCCCGGCTAGGTGTTCCCCGCGCCGGACGCAGTCAGCGTGGGGGAGAGTGGAGAGGCGGATCCCACTGAGCAGTGGAAGTTAACAGGGCGACCCCATCAGGGGCCGCACAAGGTACCGTGCAATATTAACACCTAACCTGACGGGGATAGCGCTGCGGAGGCACGAGCATAATAGGGCAGAGGAACTGCGTCATCCCAGCTCCGCAGAGGGGCAGAGTGCGATTCAGCTGGGGGAACTTGCGGACGCCCCCGTTGGCGTTGTCAGAGTGTCCGCCCCTCAGGAGAATATTGGTGTGCGACTGGGGGGGGCACACCGTGTAACTGCAAGGGGCGCAGACTAATGAAGAAAGGCCCCCAAGTGATGCAGAGGACGCACCGTCCCTGGCGCCCCCGGACACAGTTAATCTCCTTGGACTGCATTGCGGGGTGCGCATAAGGGGGTTGGCCCGACCTCCACAGAGGGGTATCTATCTGACATCTGGGCCCTTACGCAGTCTGAGGAGCCACTGAACACTGAATTGGCCAGCCAGAAGAACAGTAGGCAGAAGGAGAGCCAGGGGGGAAAAGTACCTTGGTAACCCTCGAAGAGTAAGCAGGACCTCTCTGGTAGAGGTGGAATCCCGGTGGGACGAGGAGCACGCCGCATGGTTGGATCCGGCTCAGATATGGCGGCGAAATCTAAGGGGAAGACTGCGAGGGCACTGCCAGCACCGGGGGAGGTCCCGGGCAGCCTCCCTAATATCTGGCCGGTGCAGGAGGCGAGAGAGATAACCAAGGCTGCAAAGGAAGACTCAATGAGAAGTGTCTCGCCATCCGAAGGGGAGGGTACGGCTACGCTGTCACGACAGGTATTTAGAGGGGAGATGCATGCCCTTCAGACCAGCCTGACAAAGAACTTACAGGAGCAGTTCCAGCTCCTTCGCGCCAACCTCAACTCGGCCCTAGGGGAAATAAAACAGGATTTGCGTCAGCAGGGCGAGCGGACAGACCTCCTGGAGAGAGGCCTGCAGGAAATGGAGTTGACGGCCAATAGCGAAGCAATCGAAAGGTTGGATGTGGCCACACGTAATCTGGAAATTCAAATGGAGGACATGGAAAACAGGTCCCGTCGAATCAACATAAGAATCAAAATGCTACCGGAAAATGTCCAAGACAAAGACCTGAAAGGAGTGTCCCAATCCATCTTCGCAGGGATTCTGGGAATCTCGCCACTGGAAAAGATTGAGCTCGACCGGGTCCACAGAGAGGGCCGAGGGGGCGCAGAAACACAGTCGAGGCCCAGAGACGTCCTGGCGGCATTCACTAGGTACGCACAAATGGAAGCAGTCCTCCGAGAGGCAAGGAAGCAAGAGCCAATCATGTATCAGGGATGCCGCATTGCGCTGTTTCAGGATTTAGCGAGCAGTACCCTCATCAAGAGACGCCAAATGGGCCCGATCCTTAAGGTGCTGAATGAGAGGGGTATTAAATACAAATGGACCTTCCCATTTGGATTACTGTTTGAATGGGAGGGCTCTCAGAGGCGAATTGCTACAGTACAGGAAGGAGCGAGCACTCTGCGTGTGGATCTGAACGACACCCCCACGGGGTCTGGAAAGCAGGCTACATCCGCGATTTCAGATTCGAGGCCTTGGGCCTGGTTGACAGTGGGAGAAAAGAGAAGGAGGGTGAAATCGAGCGAAAAGACTGTCAAAGGACCCAACAAGAAATGTTTCGGGGAGGAGGGGAGGAGAGAGGGGATGCACAAGAGGAGACCTAAATCAAGTAATGCAGGGAGGGTGGTGGGCCACCAAAGGGAGTACTTGCAGGGGGGAGAGCATCCATCTACGAATCAGAAAGGATGAGTATATCCGAGGAGAGGGGGGAGCGGGAGGCGGGAAGGGCATGCCCTTTTGGGGGTAGGGGAGGGGGAGGGAGAAAAACGGGGGGGGGGGGAGACAGCAAAGGCTATGAGCAAGGGCCAGGGCACAGAGAGCGGGGATTCTACCCAGCGCCAGGAGGAGTGGGGAGGGACCGGGGGGGGGACAACCTGAATGCTCCGAAGCCTGGGCGCCCTCGGAGGAGGAAGCCCTAGTAGACTGCGAGGCGCTATGGAAGCAGAGGTATGCTAGTCCATTCTTAAGTGGCTAACGCATAATGTGAGGGCCTTAAATACCCCCCTCAAGAGGAAAAAATTAGAGCAATTCACGAGAAAAGAGAACCCGGACGTTCTGGGCTTGCAAGAAACGCATCTTAGGCCCAAAGACCAGGGGCGCCTAAAGTTACAGGGGTTTGGTCAGATCTTCCATGCTTCGGAGGGAAGTAGGTCGGCGGGGGTGGCCCTAGCTCTTAAAAGCTCAGTGGATTTTAGGACTTCCGAAATTATAAGAGATAATGAGGGTAGGTACATAATAGCTATCGGGATGTACCAGAGCAACCCGGTCACTATGGCAGTAGTTTACGTGCCAAACGCAGGTCAGGAGCAATTTCTGACTCGTTTCCTGGGAAAACTGGAAGACAGAGCCCGGGGGCAGATCATCCTGCTGGGTGATTTTAACATAGCATGGGAAAAGGAACAGGACAGGTCGGGGCGCCCTGTAGGAGGAGGGGGAGCAGTGATGTCGGCAGAGTTAAAGGACAGAATTCGGGGGGCAGGGCTGAGAGATGTGTGGTGGGAAGTTAAGGGGGAGGAGGAAGGGTATACTTTCCTATCTGGGGTCCATGGGTCCCAATCCAGAATAGACTTTTTTTAAAAAAATTTTTAAATTACTTGTACATAATTACAAAAAAGTGATTTTTGTAATGATGATTTTTAGGGTCAAAAAAAAAAAAAGGTGATTTTTACAAGAAGAAGAGACAAAAGAAAGGAAGTACAGTCTTGTACCCGACCCCTCTTTACTTTTAAGACAATCAACTTATTCGAGAGTAAAAGGTACAGTAGACGGTTGGCCGCCATGTTCTTTTAGAAGTAGGCCCAGGGATCGCGAACAAGTCGAGATGAAAACCTGCCAGTTGGGGCAAGTCGTTCGCTTGACCAGTCCTTCAGCAAGGGTCTGTTACGGTAAATCAGCCACTGCCATGGGAACAGGTTCTGCAGTACCAATTTTACAAAATGCAGCTTCAAGTATTTTAGCCGTGGCTACAGACCATCGAGTTTTTTCCCCTGATATAGAATAGACTATACCAGGGTAACTTCGAGTCTGGTGGGCCAGGTTCGCGAGGTAGTAACTGGCCCCATAGGTATAGCGGATCACAAAGTGGTGTCCATGACAATGGACCTAGGACATAGGGAAAGAGGGGTGTGGACGTGGAGGTACCCAGGACACCTTCTCAGAGACCCGATCATTAGGCAGGAAATAGAGGATAAAATAATGGATTTCTTTGTGATTAACCAAAGGGGGGACACGAGGGAAGAAACAAGATGGGACGAGTTTGAGACCACTTTGAGGGGTGAACTGATAGCGGCGGCAACTCATAGGAAGAAGCAATTGAAAGGGCTGGAAGAGAGGCTGGAAGAGGAAGTCGAAATGGCAAGGCGAAAAGTGGGGCTGACCCCGACAAGGGCCCTTATGAGGGAGTATAGCGGAGCACTAGGACAGTTGGAAGTCCTCCGTACTAAAAGAGCCGAGGGGGCCCTGTTGAGGGTTCGACAGCAATATTACCCTAAAGCGTACAAGGCGGATGCTCTCCTTGCACGCTCATTAAGGGGAGCGAAATCCAGAAATGCGATCACGGCTCTAAAAACGGGTTCGGGGGAAAGAGTAACAGAGGCAGGGGAGATGCAGGAGCTGTTGGTGGCTTTCTATGAATCTCTCTACGCATCACAGGACCCCCGGAACTGCTTGCAGGAAGAGTTCCTAAATAAGGTGGAATAGGAAAAGATTAGTAGGGAGGAGTCAGATTCCCTAAATGGGGAGATTAAAGAGGAGGAAGTAATGAAGGTGATCAGAGGACTACCTTCGAATAAGGCACCAGGCCCCGATGGTTATACATCGGCCTTCTACAAAACCTTTGCGACGCTGTTGGTCCCACACTTAACTTACCTCTAGAATGTATTTCGAACGACAGGGAAAATATCCCCGTCTATGGAAGAGGCTAGATTGACCCTGGTCCTGAAGCCCAATAAGAACCCTGAGGAAAGATCGTCTTACAGGCCAATAGCGTTGATTAACATTGATGCCAAGATTTTCACAAAGATATTGGTGAACAGGCTGGAGGGTCTTCTCCCGGGCCTGATCCACCAGAATCAGGCGGGGTTCATAAAAGGCCGACAGACAGCTGACAACATAAGGAGGGTGGCCCACTTAGTGGAGAAGACTCACAGAACGAACACTCCCGCGGTCCTATCGTTGGACGCAGAAAAAGCGTTTGACCGCGTGGAGTGGTCATTTCTGTTTAAAGTAATGTGGAAGATGGGCATTGGTGGGGATTTTTTACGTATGGTGCAAGCTAACTACCAAACACCCTCCATGAGAATAGCAGTGAACGGGGCCATGTCTAGATCCTTTAGGGTGACTAGGGGTACTAAGCAGGGGTGCCCCCTCTCTCCCATGCTTTACGTAATCTATCTTGAGCCTCTATTGCAGGCAATTAGGGAGACGGAGGGGGTAAAAGGTATTCCATTTGAGGGAGTAGAGCAGAAAGTGGCTGCCTTCGCCAATGATATGCGGTTATCCCTAACGGAGTCGATGGAATCCATTCTGGTATGCAGGACATTATTGGAGGATTTCGGGGAGGCCTCTGGGCTTAAGATCAATTTTGGCAAATCAGAGCTCCTGAACTTAACTCTAAGGGCGGCGGATCGGGAATCATTAAGGGAGGCTACCCCATTTGTATGGAGCCCGGGGGGGTCTTAGATACCTAGGCGTAAAAATCACACTGACTTTAGCGGGCTGGTACCGAGCCAATTACCCACTGAAGGATATCGCACGAGACTTCCGCAAGTGGAGGGGGCTTCGGATATCGTGGCTAGGCAGGGTGGCTGCGGTTAAAATGGTAACTCTCCCGCGGTTGCTGTATCTCTTCCAGGCAATACCTCAGGCAATTCCTACAAGTTTCTTTAAGGAACTGAGATCTCTGACTGGTGTCTTCCTGTGGGGAGGGAAAAAAGCGCGGGTCAGTGTGCAGCTGTTGATGGCACCTAGGCGAGAGGGAGGTTTGGCATTACCGAATTTTCAACAGTATTATGAGGCGACACAGCCACAGGTAGTTAGAGAATGGCTTCGGGAGGGAGAGGCCACTCAGGATAAGCAATGGGTGGCAATGGATAGAGCAGTGGCGCATCGTAGTCTGGCGGAAATTCTATGGCTCCCAAAAGAGCATAGCCCAAGCATCTATACGAAAGCACTATTACGAAATTGATGGTAGAGAACTGGGATAAATTGGTGAGGATTAAAGAAATCACAACCTTTCCCTCCCCTTTCACACCCTTGTTTCGTAAGGGCGACTTCACCCCAGGGATGGAGGGAGGTGCATTTCAGGATTTGGCAAAAAGGAGGCTGTAACCGGCTGGGCGATATGTTTCGGGAGGGGAGTATTATCTCCTTCGAGGAGTGTAAGAGGGAATACCGGGTGAAAGAGGGAGAAAGACTCAGATACGCACAGCTACGTCACTGGGTCCTTAATCCTGTGAACAAGCAGGCCGCAACGAGGGACACAACACGGTTTGAGAAGTTCCTTCCGTCTAATGATGGGTCCAAGGGTCTAATATCTAATTTACATAAGATTTTGGATGATGCAACTGTCAGAAGTCCATGGCCGTATATGCGGAGGTGGGAGCAGCTCTTGGGAAGGGAGATGGAGCCTGAAGAGTGGGAGAGACTATGGAGGAAAACTCCCAAGTTAGTCAAAGCATCCCAGCTGCAGGAAATGTGGTATAAAATCTTATTTGGGCGGCATTATACGCCGGCTCGTCTCCGGGAGCTCTATCCTACTACTTCTGGGAACTGCTGGCGAGGATGTGGGATGGTAGGCACGACCCAGCACATATGGTGGACATGTCCAAAAATTAGGCCCTTTTGGTTAGAGGTTAAGAGGGCTCAGGAGCAAGCATACGGAGTAAACAGTAGTAGGCCCCCTGAGGAGGTCCTCTTGGGAGTTGGCCGGGCTACCAGCGCGGGGGAGCCTAAGTCCCGGGGTAAAGCAAGGGCGATCCTTACGATTGCAGCTATGACAATAATAGCACAAAGATGGAAGAGCAGGGAAGTGCCCCTACTCCAGGACTTATTGCGAAAACTCTGGGAAATTGTGGCTCTTGAATGGGCAACATATGTGAAGGACAATAATCTACAGTCTTTTGCAAGGGACTGGGAGGAGACTTTGATCTTTCTTAGAGACGACTTTCGGATTGGATGGCGTCCTCAACGCCTACGATTGCTGGACTTGTGTTGAGCGATGGCAAATGACCCATGAAGTTACTGGATGATGGACAAGGAGGAGCCGCCTCAGAGGAAGGAGGGACGGGGGGTAGTTGGGGGGGTATTGCAGGGTGGTCATTTCCTGGACGACTTGGAGTGCCTGGTCTTTGGTACCAATGGTCTACGGACGCAAAACAGCTGCCTTTGGGGGGTGGGAGGAGTTGGGGAATGCATCTGTCATTTTGTGCTGTAAAACCAATAAAAAGAAGTTACAAAAAAAAAAAAGTTTTGAGAAAAACCATAGAAAAAAGGACCTTTGATGTAATAACATAGAAGCCCTTTGAGTCGTCCCATGTCCGGCGGAACCCTTCCCCTCCCCCCTTTGTATTCTTGGACATGTAGTTCAGCATTTCTAACAAGGCATAACAAAGCTGTTTTAGAGCTCTTACAACATGGAACGGGCCAGTGTGGAAGTACATTTAGATGATTACACTGCCTACAATATTTTAAAAGGCAAAAACGCATTTCGGCTTTAGTGCAATAGTTTTGAATTCTGCATTTAAAAACACAAAACAATGCCAATATCATTTTAGGTAGGAATCGGTCGTCTGATCCAAGGAATAATAACATCCAGCCCGGATAGCTGCAATGAATATCTATTACACAGCGCCTCACTTTAACTTTTTCAAAGAGAAAGGCATGAAATTCCAAGCAAAAATACTGTGTACGCCATTTTATAGCTTTGGGAAGTCAAAAATACACCTATTCTTATTAGATTTTAGGAATAAACAACTTCCATGACTAAAACAAAAACTGGAACATAGTTAGAACTTTCCCGGCTTCCAGTCTTTATGTTTGAGACAATAAGATATCCAAATGCTGGGGCTGTACAATTGTGGGACCACAGTAGCCAAAATGTCAAACAATTTAACATGCCACCAGGGTAGACAATTATGTTTTGAATCGGAAGTGAAAACTATTAAACAGCCACCTCTGCCTTTTGGAACTGTGTTCCAGCAGCTGTCAGGAATGCACATGTGACCTTTGAACCTGCCCTGCTGCTACGTGAACACGATTTGCTGCCACTGGGGATGTCAGAAGACTGCCCCAGCAAAGGCACATGAGTGCACTACATTTTTATCATGGGGCAATATGAAAAGTGGGTCTGATTACCAGCTCTCCCCCACAGAAACATAATTACCTGCATCATTTCATTAATAAGAAAAAATAAACAAAGTTCATAGCAACCATCCCTTCAACAGCTGGCATTTTGTCACCTGTGTAGTCACTACCAGCCTCTGTATCCTTCCAGCGTGGATCAAATGAATACCATCAATTTAAATGTAACAGTTGAGCGCAGGTTCTTTTTAAAATGCTACCCAAAAATAATGCTAAAGTGCGGTAGCAAGTCATCTATAAAACAAAAGAGTACAATTATTAGAACGCTAAACCAGACACAACTATTTGTAATCTCTTATTTAAGCACAGTTCAGAAAATGGTGTGTGCTAAATAAATGATCACTCATATTGTTTATTTTATTCAGCCGCATCCCCAGAAAGTTTCATGCACATAACAGCACCCGACAGCCAGTAACATCCTTGTAAATGTCCCAATTGCAGTATAATGGTGACATCAGTACTCCCCTGTAATAAGAAATTACATCACCATTGTAACTGTGAAAACAATGCCTGCTGCTTGACCCACCACAGAGCAGGATCCCAGCTGCCACTGGATCACTTAACTAGAGCTGTAAAGCTGTGATGGCTTAAATGGCTCTCTCTGGCACCATAAGCAACTGTTTCTGATAGTGTGGCTAATATGTGCACTGATGGAGTTAAACACTGGCAAGCAAGCATATCTAGTTGTTAGCAATTATTTTAAAACACAAAACGTTTTCAAAACACAAGCTTAAAATATGTTTGCAACACATCACAAGCTTTGCATTACTGCACACTTTCATCTGAACAGACCCTGCATGGACTACGTGTACCCAACCACTTGAAGCTTAGAGACCTGGGGCCTGAATCATGGAACCTTTTCCTATGGGAATGCGCCATTATAAAACACTTGCATGAATCAGGCCCCAAATATTAAAGGGGATGGTGGAGCGGCCATGTCTTATAATGAATAAAATACTCCTTCTGTGACCTTGAGAAGGAACCCCCCCCCCCCCCCCATGGTCATGAAAATCCTTGATAGCTTTCAATCGCCTTATAAAACTTACACTAAAGTGGTACTTTTCCCACCCTAAGTTGCGATTTTAAGTTTAGCTTTTAATGTGGAACTTTAGCATCACCTATAAGCCAAAAGCACTGCACTGGGGTACAGCTTGAGGGTGACTTATGAGGAGAGACAAACAGGTTGCGCGTTTGGTTATTTAGCCACCCATGGCCATGCTAATAAGACATACGGCCATTCCTACAGACTACCTGCCTCATATTGCTTAAAACACATCGTCCTAGGATGCCTCAGAGCCAACTCTATCAAGCCATAACATCAAACGTTTGCTTGCCAGTGTTATTTCCATGCCGTCTGCTGAGAGTTAGTGGCTTTGTTGCACTAATGGTGCAATGAAGGCGTCTTAACCAAGCATGCCTTCAGCCACTTAATTTAGATCTGTTCTTTGCGCTGAAGTCTTGTTAAAAAACAAAAAAAGCATTGGCAAAGTCACTAGTTTAGGCTTGTGTATTAGTATTAGACAGTTGTCAGGTACTGCTATTATATGCCCAGGCAATCACACCATTTCCAGCTGTCGCCACCTTATGGCAGTGCCTGCCAATTGCCTCCCCCAGGACTACACTGCTGCCTTTGCCAATGCTTGTTTTATATTGTTACATGCTGTATTCTGCCCGCTTTTAAGTGCTATAATAGGAGCTCTCGTTAGCAAACTTATCTGTACTCAATTTATGAACCCTCCTAAAGCCTGTAGAGCCGAGCCCATCCAGGCGGGAATGGAACTTGCGAATCGTAGGCCTGCCTTATTTCCCAGGAGAGTGCTTAGCTCATCGTGCTGTCCTCCGGGACTAAGGGTGCCACTGGAATAGCGCCTCTCCAGGCCGGCGCTTTGAAACCAAGGCCTAGTGAGAGATTCCCAGGAACACACTCCGTCAAAGGAAATCCCAGGACTGGAAAGAGTCACGTGGTGGTTAGTTACCCTGGCAGTGGTACCCCTTGCTGTGAGAGGAAGCATGCAGTACTGTGGCACACAGCAGCCTCCAGTGTCCTCCATCCCGGGTTACTATGAGTCATAGTCACAGAGGTCACCAAGCTTCTAGGCTTTCCGCTACTTTTATTTTTTTCTGTTTACCATTCCTCTACTTTTTACAACCATATGCACTATTCTATATAGAGGATCTGTCTATTAATGTCCTTGTGCAAGTGTAAAGTTATAATAATAGGAGCCTTGGTGGTTAGTAGTCACTTAGACTATTGCAATACTCCGGCCACAACACCTTGTCACATGTTGCACTATGCTTCCGCCTGCCCTCTCCCCTGCCGAGACCGCAGTCCCACTACTGTTTCAGGTACACTTCCACCACTGTTTTGACTTCCGTTCTGGCAGTTGCGCTCTTGCTTTCTTTCGGCAGAACTATCTGATGTCCACGGCCTGTAAAGGGATAAACCATGACTGGAAACGTGGCGTCCGTGACAAGTGACCAACTCGCCTGGTCACGGGATCGTCACCTGGAGCAAGCACAGCATTAGCAGCAAACATTCCTGCAAGCGCGTGCAGACAATTCAATGCACAGAAGAATGCACACAAATGCAGCAAATCAAGCTTCGCAGGCCGCACCCCACACCTTCTGGCATAAAAATACTTGACCCTGGCAACTTTTCCGGGCAGCCACATCCTTCCAAAGACGAGGCTTGGCTGGCCTACGTGGAACTCACGGGGTGTCCGGGCAAGCAGCTGATACTACTAACTGGGGCAAAGTCGGCCGCAGGCACCGGCCTGGGGCTGGCAGTCATATGACCGACTCTGCCCCAGCCCAAGCCATGGCGCAATGGCTCTGTGCCAGCTTCCCATATGATCCCGCATCTACTGCCCACGGGAAACGAGCCCATTTGAATTTCTCCTGATACCCACATGGATCAAAAAAGACATGTTCTGCTTATGAAGAAAAAAAAAATCAAAAAGAAAAAAATAACCTTTAGCTCAGATCTGTGCCTTGAATCGGCCGCAGTGTCTGGGGAGCTGTTAAAAATTAAGCCGAGCCGCTCGGCTTCTGCAACGCCAACTCCCTTGAGATAATGGCCTCCTGTGCATTAAGGCTGTATAGCTGTATGGTGTCGCGAAGTTTCCATGGCAACCAGGCTCTAATTCGAAAAATGTGTTCTGTGCCGTCTGGGCTCGTGCACAAACAACAATTGTCACAGATGGGGGAAGCAGCGAGAGACAGCACAGGGACATTCGCAAATAAGAAATAATAAAAAGCCGGGCGCGCGCGCAGGCGGCAGCACGCGCCCTTCTGGAATCCTGGCAGGACCAGTTCAACACCCTCTGCACGCGAGCGGCGAGGAATGCACCCTGAGCTCGTGGTGGAGGATCTGCAGCAACCCGCCGGTCGCACATGTTCATAGTTGGGGAGGTAGCTCGCAGGGTTAACGCGCCCGCGGAGGGAACCCGACAGTCGTTTCAGCCCCTCGCAGGAGCAGTGTCAAACGCTGAGCTGTCAAGCGAACACGTGCGCCGCCCGCCCCTCCCGACTCTTAGCAGCGAATAGAATGTGCACCCTGAAACGTAGAGACCCTGAACTACAGGGCCCACAATACAATGGCTATTGGCTCGGAAGATAGGGCATGTGGGCATTTGGCGGCTACTGGTGCAGAGGTGAGCGAAGGGCACAGGGACCGTCATTGACAACTGAACGAACAAGGGCAACACAACCTTAATTTCACAACTGCGCACCCTGGTGCTATTGGTGGCACAAATAACATTACCAGGGATCAAAACTGAGGGGCGCTGGGAGCTATTTAGCTCCTGCTTGCAGCCTAGAGGAGCCTGGCTAGCTTGCTAATAACGGCTACCACGAGCTACTTTTAGTTGCCCAGGCCGAGCGATATCGAACTGGCACACCTGTGTGAAATGAAGTCTGTGCATTTGGGACAAGCTATACAAATCAGGACACATCTACACGCCACTTAAGCAGAAGGGGCACAAATAATGGGCACAATGGGAGGTTTGCATCTTATCTGGAAGTTAGACTTGTGGAGGGCGTTGTAATAACTAGCTCCTGGTTCCCCAGTGAGCGCCAGGTCACTGGTTAATGCCGGATACCCAGGGACTGCTTTTAGCTCCTGCTTATTCAATCTTAATGTTGATCCCCGCATTACATGTAACATATCACACTAGCCTCCTCAGAGTCCATCCAGGCTTAGCGAGGCGTACAGCCTACCCACACAGCCACGTAATACCAATTGCTGCCAAAATCTTCAAGTTTCTGTTCAAATGGAATAACTCTGAAAATACTGGGTGCCTTCCACTGCATGTGAGGCAGTGGCGGTAATCCCAGATTATGCAGGTATAGGGGCTCTACTGGGGCAGAACTAGCCCCACTGCAGTGTTCAAAGAACAATCGTTCTAACTCAACCCTAATTTCCCCCTTCTGGAGGTACCCCTAGCCCTACACATTCCAGCGGCTCTTCCAGCCCGATCCCTTACTTGTAACCCTATGGGTGCATCCTCCATGTGCATCGCTCCATTGCCCAGCTAGGCTTGCACCTTATAAATCCCAGGCACACATAGCAAAGAAGCACAAGCTGCGCCTCCCCACGAGAAAGAAAGGATATTCTGCGCGTGGTCGCTCTCCAATGACCAACGGGGCTTCGAGGGCCTAAAACTCATCCTAAAGGGGGGAGGAAACTAATCTCCAGCGGCCACGAAAGACCAAAATAAAATCCTAACCACACTGACGGTCAGTCATGGTCAGGGTAACGGACACAGGTGCACTGCAGTGGCGCTTCTACTAGTCAGGGGCCACCAGAATGTCCCAAGGCACGCGCGTCTCGGGATAACCAGACACTGCAAGGGATGGGGCAACATTGTGCTGGGTCACTACAACTCCAAGCAGCTGATCTCAAGGTGGCATGGGAGCTGCCCTCCAAGATGCACCAAACGCACGAGCTCCGGAAATCAGATGGCATCAACCGCAAATCTCCATGGAACGGATCTAAAAAAGGGACAAGGGGCTGTGGTCTCAAGGATGGCACCGGGTGGTTCCCCAATGGCCAAACACCCAAAAAGCACGACTCGCAAAGGCAACACTGACCTGAACACTCAGGGATGGCATAGACCACGGTACCTTAAAGTAAAAAGAGTACAAGGAGCTACGGATCAGCTCACCAAGGACCCGATTGTGAAGGGTTCCCGATGCAGATCTCCAAGGGATGCCAAAAATGAGGGGATCTAAGTTCTGTGGACTTCTACTCAAAGGGTTAATTCAACGAGCCGGAGCCGAATATGCAAATACTGACACCAGGCTCTCAATGTTAAAAATACTGTTATGTCTTCCTGTCCCCATTCTATTTTCCCACTGCTCCCCCTTCAACAACTGGTATATGTCATCCAATCCAACAAGGCGATTATGTAAAGGACACCTCACCCTAGGACTGCCCCCGATCCCTGTTATGGCCTACTATCAAGTAAATCACACTCAATAACTTCAATAAACACAAACATCAAAATAGACCTTCAATGTTGACCAATTAAGCGAAGATGTGAGTTTCACAGACCTCCCCTCAGTTCCATTGGGCGGATCTCCAAGGAACACCGAATATGAGAGTCTGCGGCTTTAGGGAAATAGTGTGGACCTCAAGGGCACCAAGTAGGGGACAGAAAGGCCTAAATAACGCTCAGGGGCTAAAAGCAGCTTTAGACACACAAAGAGATCTCAATCGAAAATCAAAGTGTCAAGATAATGGACGGCGATGGGATTAATGCAGCAGGCTTTACATCCATAGACACTTTCCTACAGGATCCAGGAGACATTTGTAGTAGACGGCACTTGCTCTGCGATGGGTCCACAAACTGATCAGCATGAAGCAATGGAGAGTATACCCAGGAAGACAAGGGTGAATGATCTGCACGTGGCCAGAGTCCCAGAGGGAGCAGGGACAACATCTTGAGGGGTCGAGTAGAGGCACTGTAGAAGACCCATCTCAAAGAGACCAGGGGAAAGCAGCTCGTGGATGGGGACGCACTAGCTCAAAACCCCAAAGTAGCATAGAACCAAACAACGACCCCCAAAGGGCAGGGTGAGCACGAGGCCATCAAAGCGAGAAACCCACCAGAAGAAGGGAAGAGGATGGGGGTCAAAGGTGGGAATCCGGTGAGAGTATGCAGACGTGATGAGGGGGTCTAGTAAATGATGTGAGGGAAGGAAAGCGTATGACAAGGGGGGAAAAACTTGAATGAACACTGGTGAGAATGCACATTTGACTTGGAAGTAGGGAAAGGGGAGTTGCAGGAAATGGATATGACAAAAAGTACATGTTATGCTACTTTGCATTTGTATAGCGCCTCCTATCATATACTATGCCGTCAAATTGCTATATAACAAGCATTGGCAATGCCAACAGTTTGAGCTTTTGTGTAGGCATGGGAAAGGCACTTGCCATGCACGGCAGTAGTGGTATTCACTGGCCATTAACTGTAGGTGAAAAATGCTGCGAATACCCGCGCATCCAATAGCAGTGCCTGGAAGATCCATAATACTTATACATAAGCCAACACTGTTGGCTTTGTCAATACTTGTTTTTAACAGGACTTCAGTGACGGACACGCATAGGGCTTGTAAATTCGAGTGGCTGAAAGCAGCCCGACTTAAGACATTTTTATTACACCAGTAGCGCGTTTACAGCTCCTATTAATTAATTATCAGAAGACTTCTTTGAAAAAACACTGGCAGGCATTTCGAGTGCAAAGTATGATGGTAAGGTTTGATTAAAGCACGCTCAAAGAGTTCCCATGCGGAGGTTTTTTGGGCGGAGCAGGAACTTGGTGGGATGTCTATAGGGATTAGCATGGCCATGGCAGTCAGCTGGTGGGCAAATATCCAATCAATATCTACAAACTGTGTGTTGTTCCTCATATGCCAATATTATACTAGGTACATTTATATAGCCAATGGCCAGAACTTCGCTGTGCTTTGATTTCACTGCTTCTTAAACCAGCTGCATCTACGCAACCAGGAACCTGCCAGGACTCTGGTACGTATAACACTGCAGGCTTAGGGATACGAGCCGAAGCCACGGCTACCCACCTGCATGAATCTGCTACCATGCACTACTCTAAGACACGTTGCACAACTCCTCTACCATTAGAATGCAGCTATACCCCACCAGAAAAATTCGGCCTAGCTGCACACATATTGTAAAGAGAATGTCTAAGGCTGCATTATTGCAATTTTTATAGTTGTTATGATAAATGATTATTTTAATTGTTAAATCAACTTTACAATAAAAAAAATAAAAATATATGTGCTTCTCCTGCTCTCGCATACTTCCCAGACTACCTCTACACACATCCACGTGCCAGCCCGACATGGGTGACTAGCAGGGACTTGGCCACCCCTACCTATCTTCGTATTGTCTAAAAGGCACACATGCATTTTATAACTCTCTGACGAATTTGCCATACCTGGACTTCTGTCCTGCAAGGCCATTCAGCCTACATTTCTCCCTACCCGCACTTGAATGCAATAGTTTCGGCTTATAGGGGGCACAAGCACTACCCAATAGCCAAACTAAAAAGGAACCAGGAAGCGTGGTCGATGTATATCAATACACCATAGGGGATTAGTATACGAAAGGGACCGTGAGACTTGATTAAATGGATAAGAGGCAGCATTGCAAAGGACCGGGTGTGGGGGTTTAGAAAGAGTCCAAAAGGGGGGCGTGGATCAAAAGAGTGGAAGAATGGGAGGGTTTCAAAGGAAGCCAATGGGCTATATCCAGGGATGTAATGTAACAAAGGGGCAAAGGGAGTCATTTGGATATAGGGACTGAGAGGGAGTTTAGAGGCATATCCCACCTGGCGTAAGACAGCTTTAAGTCACGTACGCTGAAGCCACAAAGCGAGGGACGCAGTCTATTTTTAGCATCTCCCCCAATCCCCACCCCTGTCAGATCATTCCAACAACAGCACGGGGGCGTGTCCACCTTCCATAGGGTACCACGCGAGGAGGACGGAGAGGCCGGTTAATGCCCACAGTATCAGCCAAATTCAGTGGTACGTGACTGGAGGTACGCCCACCGCATCACCCAGCTTCCAGGGAGGTGAGGGGGTGCCTAAGCAGGGCCATGCGTGCACCAGGGAGAGAAATGGCACGCCTCTGGCAGGGGGGTTGTAGTACCCAATTTCAGGTAAAAGATGTACACGTGGAGGAAACTGAGGACGACATGATCAAGCGCCCCACTTTGCCAAGTCGCATGCCCACTTACAGTAGGATGTGCCCAGGCAAGACCATGCATCCCTGGGGAGCAAGCGACTCCCTGCCAGGAGGCATGTCCAAACCATCAACCAGGCAGGGCGAAAAGGACAATTCAGCCTGGAGAGCTTGCACCATCCCATCGGAAGGAGCGCGCGAGCCGGTGCACCAAGAAAGCCAAAGGGAAAGGCCACCACCAGCAAAAGCAGCAGAAGCCCCAACACACTCTCGTTGCCTATATGATCACTATACAAGAAATCCATATGACTGCAATTATACGAATCCCGTATATCTGAGCTTTGGCGATGCGTGTATCCAAAATCTTTCCAATAGAAATAATATGACAGACAAAAAAAACAGCTAAACATTTCTCCCTCCCAGTGAAGGGGGGGGGGGGGGTTGATCCGGGAGAGCTCTTCTGCACTAGTGGAGTGGAGTGGGCGGGGGGGGGGGGCTGATCCGGGAGAGCTCTTCTGCAGTAGTGGAGTTGAGTGGGGGGGGGGGGGCTGATCCGGGAGAACTCTTCTGCACTAGTGGAGTGGAGTAGGGGGGGGGGCTGATCCGGGAGAGCTCTTCTGCACTAGTGGAGTGGAGTAGGGGGGGAGGGGCTGATCCGGGAGAGCTCTTCTGCACTAGTGGAGTGGAGTAGGGGGGGAGGGGCTGATCCGGGAGAGCTCTTCTGCACTAGTGGAGTGGAGTAGGGGGGGGGGCTGATCCGGGAGAGCTCTTCTGCACTAGTGGAGTGGAGTAGGGGGGGGGAGGGGCTGATCCGGGAGAGCTCTTCTGCACTAGTGGAGTGGAGTGGGGGCTGATCCGGGAGAGCTCTTCTGCACTAGTGGAGTGGAGTGGGGGGGGGGCTGATCCGGGAGAGCTCTTCTGCACTAGTGGAGTGGAGTGGGGGGGGGCTGATCCGGGAGAGCTCTTCTGCACTAGTGGAGGGGGGGGGCTGATCCGGGAGAGCTCTTCTGCACTAGTGGAGTGGGGGGGGGGGGGCTGATCCGGGAGAGCTCTTCTGCACTAGTGGAGGGGGGGGGGCTGATCCGGGAGAGCTCTTCTGCACTAGTGGAGTTGGGGGGGGGGCTGATCCGGGAGAGCAAGCAGCCCCCTGCCAGTAATCCCGGAGTTGCGTTCTGTAGGATCCAGGCCATCAGTGAATAGAGTGAGAGAGAGGGGCACACCAGCCCCACCACAAGCAGTGGCACACAGAACAAGCGTCTCTTCTGCTGGAACCATGAGGACCCGACATGCTAAGCAGTGAACCCCAGCCCTCAGGTACCCGGGCTTCAGGAGACTGCGGCGCACCTACCTGCAGCTCCCGCGAGGCTCCCTGCGCCCTGGGTGACAGCAGACACGCCAACACAAACAGGATGAAGGCAGCTCCCTCGGACCCCTGACGTCCTTTCTTCTTCTTCTGCCTGGCTCGCTCGCTCGCTCCTCCCGCCGCTCGGATTCCAGATGCGGTTTGGTTCTTCGCTCGTGTTGGCTATGAGAGGAATGCAGGAACTGGGCTGTCTTCCCCCCGCTCCTCCTCCTCTTCCCCCCTGAGGACAGGCCAGGATCCTGCGGCCGCACAGGCAAGGGGGAGGAGCCAGGAAACTTTTCTCAATAGTTCCAGCAGAGCTCGGGGAGGCTCCTCCCCGCCCGGCTCCTCTCCCCGAATGGCCGGCTCGGCTGCCCATCACGGGCCAGCCACAAAGACCTATTGTGCTGGGATCCGTCGGGGAGAGGAGGCGAGGGGCGGGGACAAGGGCGGGGAAGGGCGGAGTCAAGGCAGGAAAGAGGCGGGGAGTCGCGAGGGGGGAAAGGGAAGGAGGGGCGGGAGCAGCGGAAGGCGGAGCGCGACTGGTGACAGAAACCGGAAGAGAGGAGAGAGGCGGGACCTGGGGAGGAGAGAGGGCTGCAGGGTTGCTCTTGGAAAGAACAGTCCGACAACATGGAAGTGCTCGTTTTAGTTGTATGCCTATTTATAAGTCCGTGTTGCTTTAAGGGCCGCCTCTTCCCTGGTGTCACGCTTATTTCTGCTGCTCTCTCAGCACAAAGGAGGGAATAGGGATTAGAGAGGCAGAGTGGAGACTCGAGGACAAAAAGAGGGAACCGAGGTGGCAGCCGGCGGGAGAGTAGAGAAGAAGAGATAAAAATGATAGGGGTAAGACGGGAGGGGGACTAAGCAGGGCCGTCGCAGGCATTGTGAAGAAAGGACGCACTGGGGAGAGGAGAAAGGAAATTGCACTTGATCTCCATTTACCTTGACCTTACCAGCGTAACTACCTATGCCAATCAAGTTACTTGAAGTGTATTTCTTATTTATCCAATCAATGAATAATCTGCACCATGGGTTACATTTTTTTAATTCACTGCTATATACCTTCTCTCTGAATATCAGCAAGCACACAAGTGAAGTGAGAATGACTGACCACTCTCTGCAATGTTTGGGGGAGTTCAACCCAGTGGTGGCCCGCCTCTGTTCACCGGGGGCGTGGCGCAGATGATGTCAGGCACCCGACACGAGCCACAGATACTGCACTCACGCAGCTGATGGTTGGCAGGGTTCTTCACCCTGCTACGCCCGGATCACCGCAGCGTTGGTTCCTAGGCTGGGGGGCACTGCAGCAGCAGGCTAGGTCCTGGGGGCGCCCAGGCAAGGCCGCCAACCAGGCTGCGACCATGCGGCAAGAGGACCCCAAAAGAATGACGCCGCCACAAGTTGCTGTTTCCTGGGGCTCTGCTGCACTCCCTTATGCGTGCCAGCAGAGCCCCCACGCTTTCTCGCATTAGAACGCTAGACCCACACATAACATCCCTCCTTTATTATAAACAACAAAAATTCACGCCCAACTACAAAATAGCGACATATTCTGGGTTTAACTTGGAGCATTCTAGTCCGCGCACCCACTCTGATCCTACATAATCACTGCAAACACAAGGTGCTTCCATCCGAGCACCACCTCATCACTAATCAAAACCTTGAACTTTAAACACTGCAACCAAACGTGTGTTCCAGTACGCACACCACAGGACCCGACAGCGGGCTGTTCCAACTCAGAAGATTCCGGGATCGAACTTGCCATTTGCGCTGCTGCAGGTAAAGAAGAATATATTTTCTTCATCTTCCTCCTCCCCACACATCATACTGCATTCTCCTTTGGTCTTCCACCATTTGGACCACAGCCACTCTGGGGGTCTTTCTCCCCTTCGACTTACTCCCCCCCCGACGTCCCCACTATGCTGGCTGGTGTCGGGGCGAGGCACACCCTTGCAAAGTGATCCACCTTCTCGCACCTCCCACAGATGTGTCCTTTAGCAGGCCAGTTCTGCGGGTGTGGAAGGTCCCACCCACACTGATGGCATATTGTGGCACCGGGGTCTCTCCTTGGCCAATCTCCCCTACTCATTGGTTTTCCTCCCTGCCACTTGCCGACACCTCCTCCAGCTTGATCCGCTGCATGGGGGCCTCCAGCTTGAGGTGTTGTTTGGATGAGTCCATGACTGAGGGCCGCACCTCTGCCAGTTCCTGGGCACGGCCAAGGTCTAGTATCCAGTCGAGGGTCAGCGCTGGGTCCTTCAGGACTTGCTTGCGCAGCTTCGAAGAACTGCAGCCGTAGATGATCTACGCCCTGATCTCGTCCTCCTCGAAATTTCCCAGTGCACAGGACAGTGCAATGCCGCGCAGCTTCCAGTGAAATGCATCGAGGCTCCCCCCTTCCTCCTGCCTCGCACACTTCATCCTGAATCGTTCATAGTGCCTGCTGACCATGGGTCGGAAATATTTGTTCAGGGCTGCGATGGCTGCATCATAGGACTGATTTGCGGGCCTTAATGTCTTCAATAGCCTCTGAACGGCCAGTCCGGCGGAGTACAGGAGGCCTGGACATTTTGTCTTTTCCTTCATTTCCATCGCCTCAAAGTATAGCACCAGGTTCTCTACCCAGGCTGCCCACCAGGGTCCCAGACTGGCCGGCGCACCCGCCACGTCAAAGTGATGTAGCGGCGCGAGCTGTCCTCGACATGCCCACTCGTTGTCGTGGTCCAACATGATGGACACTAGGCAGGGTGCAGGACGTGACCACTGCTGGTGAGTTTTTAGGGAGTGTCGACAGTCAGCGAGCCTCGGGTGACTTGACCCCGTGGAAGTCTTTTAAAGGTGCACAAGCACTCCTTGAGGGACTGCTACCTTCAGTTGGTAACTGACTGGTGACACCGACCCAGTGACTGTCCCTTGATGCTGTTGAGTCCGGGTCCCAGAGGGCGCACAAGCACTCCACAGGGAAACGCACCCTTGGGGAACTCTGGGCAAGAGTGGAAACCCTGGGAGAGTTTATGACACCCTGTGTCCCCCTAATCACTGGGCACCCAGGCCCTGCAGCACTCTCCAGGGGAGCACTTTCCTCCTCGGTGTTGTCTCGCTGTAGTAGAGTGGAGGAGGAAAAACGTTCTTTCCTTTTGGCCCGTTGTGGGATAGGGAAGAGTAGGACCAGATGTTATTATCTTCCCCTCCTTTCCTGTTGCTCATGGGCCGCCCCTTGCACCTCTCCGGGGCCAGCAGCCTCATGTGTTTGCTTCAATTCACTGTGCGCTGCCCGGATCCACGTGCCATGCCCCTTTTCCTTTGTCTCCGGGGCTCGCTGCTTCGAGGCCACGCCCCCTTCCACTGACAGTCCAGCTTCTTGATGATTTTCACCCTTCTGCGGGGCCCGGGTCCCGATGGGGGGGCGTTCACAACCCCCACTCCGGGCAGGGTGTTGGAGATGTGCACCGCTGCGGACCCGACCAGTTAAGCTACGCCCCTTTTCCTTTTTTGGGGCCGCGGTCCACATGCGGCAGGTGCCGGGACAGAACCGAGCCGCCCTGGATGAGCGGCGGCTCCTGGCCCCACACCCGTCCCTGCAGGCACCAGGCGACCCATGCCTTAACAACAGCACGAGGTCCCTATGCCACCTGCAGGAAGCCAAAGCACTTCCTCCTCACACCGCGGCCGAGGCTGCAGGACAATGGGTGCCACAGACCTTCGGTAGCCCACACACGTACCAGTGTGCAGGGTCCGACCGTCCTCGTCGCCAATGTGGTGGCCCATCACCGGGGGCGGGCCACAGATGATGTCGGGGCACCCGACACAAGCCACAGATGCTGCGCTCACGCAGCTGATGGTTGGCAGGGTTCACCCTGCTAGGCCCGGATCACCTGAGCGTTGGTTCCCAGGCTGGGGGGCACCGCAGCAGCCTTGGTCCTGAAGGCACCCAGGCAAGGCCGCCAACCAGGCCACGACCATGCGGCAAGAGGACCCCCAAAAGAATGACACAGACACAAGTTGCCGCTTCCTGGGGCTCAGCTGCACTCCCTTGTGCGTGCCAGCAGAGCCTCTTTTATTAGAGAGGCGTCATGATGATGTCATGACGCTCTCTCGCATTAGAACACTAGACCCACACATAACAAACCCCTCACCCATTTTTTAAATTGAATTTTACAGCACTTTTTTCAGAAGAACTCGCAAAAAAGCCATAGGATTCACAGTCAGTTCGGCACATGTGAGCGCAACAGTCCCTTAAATTGCAGAGCTTGCTTTCCAGCTTTGGGCATAAGTACTCAGCAGCTTTTAAACAATCAAAGATTCAATGTAAAACACTACTTATATCTTTACGCGTTCAAGTCACGTTTCTACCCCTACTGTAAAAAATGAACAGAGCAGGAAGTTGCCCCTGATTGCAACAAAAGGTCTGTGTTGATGCAGTACTGTTCCCATTTAGCTACTTTACAATGTAGAGACGTTTCTATGAGGGAGCGGTATAATAAGAACATGGCATAATAACACACAATAATATACAAAGAAACCAGCATTAGCATCACAAAGTTAAAATATCAAATCTGCGCAGTTGAGAAGAAGGGTGACCGCTTGCTACTAGATGCAAACATGCTCTGAAATACAGATGACTCGGGCACAGCTAGTGCCACTATAGATAGGAACTACATTTCCAACACTAATTATGGGACCAATGGAATAGCTTAATATAAATCATGACTACAGCAAAATACATAATACTGTTGAAATGTATGAGTAATACAGGTATAAATAAATAGTATATTTTTTACATTTTTGTTGGTAGCGCCCATACCCTGAGGTATCACGGCACTAGTACATAGATTGGTATAAGCAAGAGAGTACATATATATCAAGGTCATAGTTTCATATTCACACGCATCATATAGGCACTATATGCTATATCTTTGCTTTGTTATGCATTTCTTGCCTTTATCATGCCTTGCTATGTGATGGTAGGCCTTGCCTATATGTAGCTTAATTGTTTGGGGCCCTCACACCCCTATGTGCCATTCTACTTTGTCCCATGCAGCTCCCAAGTGTCCCATTACAGGGCTCATAAAATCTACTTGCCCACACGCTTTGGCGTGGAGATTTTATGAAAGGCGAGTACCATTTGCATAGTACTGCACCTTGCTGGCGAGTTTGGGGATGTTATGTTAAAGGTACTTGTATAGCACACCGTCACCAACAGAATTGCTCCTCAGGCGCTCTGGTGGATCTTCAAATGAGAAGGTGGGATGGGTTAGTAAGGTGTAGAGGGAGTAGGATAGTGAGAGGAGTGGTGTACTGTTGGCAGCTTCAACTCGGTATACACCGGGTGCTGAGCTTTGGTGCAAGTATTGGGCTGGCGTCAGTCCGCGTGTGCTGTTGGTGCGGCTTATGTGTTGTTGCTGTGTGGTGAAGTGTGTGCAGCTTGTGTGAGAGATGGTTTTGTGAGTTTTTTGAGTGAGAGAAGTATGCAGAGAGTTTGAGCTTATATTGGTTAGTGGGTTATATGACATTTAACATGCTATACGACATTTAACATGCGAACATTCACATTTCTAAGTGTAGCACTTGCTGACCTACATAATTCTGTCTAAGTGTGGCCATCGCCAGCTTTCACAATCCCATCTAGATGCGGTGCAGGCTAAGGTGACAATTCTATCTAAGTGTGGAACACGCTAGCATTCTCAGTTCCTTTAAGTGTTGTGCTTGGTAATCTTCATAATTCCATCTAGATATGGCACATACTAACATTGACAATTCCATCTAAGTGTGTCAATGGCTAGCCTTCCTACTTCCGTCTAAGTGTATTGCCTGCTAACATTTACAGTATTCTCCAAGTGTGGCAGATGCTAACATTCAACAATCCTATCCGGGTGTGACGCAGGCCAATGTTCTAAATTCTAAGTCTGGCATATGCTAACATTCACAGTTCTATCAGGAAGCGATGCAGGCTGGTGTTCACAATTTCATCTAAGTGTGGCGCCTGTTGACCTAGACAGGTATGTTAGTATATAGTGCAAGGCAACATCTACGGCCCTGTCATGGATAGGTTCGGGCGGGTGGTCACAAATCTATCCAATTATGCCTGGTGTAAGTCTATGACAGTCTATGTTATGGGAAGGTAAGATAGATAGGCAAGGGCTTCTGGAGTAGAGTAATTGCTCTACACCCCACCCATGCCACAATCACAGTTTTTGTTGGTGTCTGTTAGCTGCTGGCTTCACTGGCTTCCCCAGCTGACACCGGCAGACACATCTTGGAGCCGCCAATGTTGGAACTGCTCTTTGCCTTGGGGCCCTTCGCCGCAGGGGCTGCACGGGCAGAGGGCTGCCCTAGAATGGTCATTTAAGACCAGCAAAGTAGCTGACCAGCCTCCAAGCTCGGGTAAGCGAGGGGGGTTGGGGAGAAGACCCCAGATGATGGGCTAGGCCCTGTGTACCTATACGGACAAGACCTTCCGGAGGGGTTAAATGATGCAGATGACCGCATGAGCAGAGTCTCTCGCCAATCATCTCGCCGGTAGGCAAGTGTGGTTTCTCTACACTCCAGAGTGTCAATGAGGACAACGGCTAGTGTGGCATCCTGCAGGTTCCAGGTCCCAGCATAGTCTTGCAGTGTCCCAGTAATTGTTTGGGCTGTAAATGAAGTAGCGGCTAGGAAGTTCCTGCTTGTGGAAAGAGACTAGCGCTAGAGGAACTGAAACAGCGGGACAAGGTCACCATAGAGCTGGTGCTTGCAGAGAAGAAAGAGGACAGCAGGTCCACCTCTAGCGAGAACAGCAGTAGTGGCTCAAACCAGAATGCCCAGGATAAGTCCCGGTGGCACATCCCCAAAGATTTAGTACAGACTTATGAGGTGGGGAAGGATACTTTTGACTGGTTTGAAACGCTCGAGCTGGGATTCCAGCTGCAGGAGGTGGATGAGGTACTGTGAGGTGCAGCCCTGCTGAGTCGCTTACCGACGACAGGGACTGAGGCAATTCTACAGTTAACTCCTGAGGAAAGGCACATTTATGGAAGCATGAAGACTACCTTCCCCAGGAAGTTCTGTAAAACCTCAGAACAGTATCTGTAGAGCTCCAGAGAGCTCAGAAAGAAAAGTGGGCAGACATTTGAAGCGTTCACACACTTGTCGTTGAAATATTTGAGTGGGTGGGTGTCAAGACCGGAGTGGGGGTCTGCATTTCCGCTCTCTATTTGGTAGAGGGGAGGCACAGAGACCCCTGCCAAGATTCTCAATTATGGTAACGTAGTCGAACAATCAAGGACTAGCTTCTCGGGAGGTTATGCGAGCTGGTTCTTAAGTACGGTGTAGTCCCCGAGCACCCACAAAGGAATGTCCACACACTGTATCAGTGACAACACAGTCTTTATATAATTAATATTCAAAGGCATATACACGATCACGATAACTCACTTTGTACTCCGAAAATCAACAATGGTAAATATGTATAATTCTAAAGTGGTACCACTAACGTTATTCAATCTTATTAAAGTGCATACGGTCAGGATGACAAACAGATCAAAATAAAGAGGAAAACCAGCAGTAGAGAGAGGAAGGAAAGCAGGATGCTTGAGCAATAGGCAGAATACTGGTAACTACCGTTAAACACAGTTCTGTGTGAAGATCGCCCCACCTGGGCAACCTGTAGGAGAAAGATACAAGCCCAGTCCATATATTGTTCACCCTTAGACTTCCCAATAGTTCGGCAACCCCAGAGTACCTTGGTGTTGGAGCGTTCCGCGTCGGGGAAATCGACAATCCTTCTTGAGTGTCCTCCCTTTAAGGCAGGAGTAACGGGTCGTCGAACGTCCGACGGAGAACAGGTCGAACTATGACGGTGAAGTGGCTGCGTCATTCCTAGAGGTGCTCGTTGATGGGGAAGCGTAAACGTCCTGCAAGGAAGAGGCATGCGGGCCATCTCGGTGTCGATAGTTCTGACCGCAAAGAGTTGAAGAACTGTGGCCCAGCAAGGGCGTCGAGTCGTCGGCGTCTCTGTGGTCTTTGGGTGGCGGGAAACCCACCGGTGGATGCTCCTCGGTGCGTCGACGGTCAAGCCTTCTCCAGCAGGATACAGTGGCGACGATGCGGACGAGAGCATCCTTGGATCAATGAAGTTCTTAGGCAACAGGAGCACGGCGGCTCCAGTCGGCGACGACAGTGGTGGACAACAGTCCGGCGCTTCTCCTTGAAGTTCTGCAGCAATCCCCGCATTGGGTCGGCAGCCTGTCAAAGGAGCTTAGGCAAAGATCAGCTGTGCACGATGGTCCCTCGTAGCTCTGGAAGAGGGCGCCTTACCAGGTCCTCTCTGGGTCAGTCCTTGAAGCACAACAGCTTTCCGATTGTGAAGGAGAGCAACAGCAATTCGTCTTGTTCAGCAGGGCTCAAGGTTAAGCTTCACTCCAGTTACTCTTAGTAGTGGACTTCAGCTTCCGAACATCATTCCTAGCAGTGAGAGGTCCCCAGATATACCGTTGATCTCCCATTCATTCCGCTGGGTCGCATCCAATCACGACTACGGGCATTCATGCAGGCCGGCAGCCAATCAGGCACACGAGGTATTCAGGCCATTCACTTCTCTCCAGACACTCACAACAAGTTATGTGTATTGGGACAAGTACCGAGCCATTCAACACTCAAAGCTGCATTCATACCGGTTTCGGGCAGGGCTGTCTCAACCATTGTGTCAACCACCAGATACTAGACAGCCACAACATAGAATGTATATTCGTCACACACTCCATTCACCCAGGTCCCACCCACAGGCATACCCACAACATACAGTCGGTGAGAAGGCTCCAGCCAGTCTGGTCGGCACTTCCCCAGCCAGTCAGGGGGAAGGGACAGAGGCAGGGCTTCCCGGGACTTCGGGAAGATCAAGGTAACAGGTGATGGAAGGCAAGAGGCCATGGGGGCCATTTTGTCTCCATCCGTAATCTACCGATTCCAATGACAGGGCCTAGGCATCCCAAAATGGAGGACGCTCAGGGCACCAGTCATTTGAGCACGGAGCTGCCACCAGCCCGTACCCTGCTCTGTGGGTCACACACAGGTGCCCAAAAACATACACTAGGGGCACAGGGTTGTACCCCTACCCATGGGTGCCATAATGGTATCCCACGGATCCGTTCAGCAAACCAAAGGAGAGAGAGCTGCAGCGCCAGGAGTCCCACATGAACTCCTGCGCGGAAAACACGACGGAACACACGATAAAAAGCAGTAAAGGACAAGTATATGGAGGCCCTGTCCCTCCAATGCATTTCCAGCATCACAGTCGCCCCCCCCCCAGACTGAGGTGGAGGGTGCCTAATCTCCCACGGGATAGACACCCTCATCCAGACGGTCAACATACCTTCTGGAAAGGCCATCTGCATTATCGTGACTCTTCCCTGGTCTGTGCTCAATGGTTGACTAATCTCTGGAAAATGGCAGGGGCGTTCTTCAGCCCGAAAGGCATGACTCTAAACTGGTAGAGTCCCTCTGGTGTTGAGAACGCCGTCTTTTCCTTGGCATGGTCCGTCAGAGCTATTTGCCAATAGCCTGAGGTAAGGTCGAAGGTGCTCACAAATTTGGCAGCACCTATGGTGTCCACGAGCTCATCAGCCCGGGGCAAAGGGTGCGTGTCAATCTTGGTGACGGCATTGACTCCTCGGTAGTCCACACAGAACCTCCAATCCTTGGTGCCTGCCTAGGAATTTGCCTTGGGGACAAGGACCACAGAACTGGACCAGGGACTGGTTGAGGGTTCAATGACACCCAGATCCAACATCTTGGTGACCTAAGCCTGGATGTGGTTCTTGACGGTATCTGGCATACGGTAGCACCTGCTTTTGACAGGCACACTGTCACCAGTGTCAATCTCGTGCCTACACCACGGTGTAAGGCCTGGTGTCAGTGAGGACAGAGAGGCGTACTGTCGGAGCAAAGCCCGGCAGGCCTTCTGCTGCTCGGTCGTCAGATCGGGAGAGAGAGGCACTCCCTCCACGGAGCCATCCTGAGGGTTGCTATGCAGCAAATTAGGAAGGGGCTCACTCTCATCCTCTTCTTGCCCTGAAGCGAGCAAGAGGCACGAGACTTCGGCCCTCCTGTAGAAATGCTTGAGCCTGTTCACATGGAATATCTGAGGGGCCACCCCAGAGGCTCCCATGTCAACCAGATAATTAACCTCGCCCATCTTGGAGATTATCCTGAAGGGTCCAGTCCATTTATCTGCGAACGCCCGAAGCTTGGTAGGCTCAATCATGAGGACCTCCTGTCCCGGAGTCCAATCCACTTGCAATGCTTTAAGGTCATGCCAGTACTTATTCAATTCCTGGCTGGCCTTAAGATTCGCTGTTGCCTGACCCATCATCTGTGTCATCCTCCACCTGAGGCCTAACACATAGTCCTAACTCGACATGAAGTTGGATCCTCTATCAGAGACAACCTCTTTCGGGAATCCAACACAGGTGAAAATGTCCAGGAGAGCCCTGGCAACCACCTTGGCCGTAACCGTCCGAAGGGGTATAGCCTCAGGGTACCGGGTGGCATGATCTACCAAAACTAGGATGACCCAATGTCCACCCGACGTGGGAGGGTCAAGGGGACCGACGATGTTGATGCAAACCCTCTCAAACGGTGTGCCCACCACTGGCAACGGTTGCAGTGGGGTGATGACTCTGCCTCCAGTCTTGCCAGACAACTGACAAGTTGGGCAGGTCCTGCAGTGGTACTCCACTTCTACTCCCATCCGTGGCCAGTAGAAATGGGCAGAGAGCCTCTGCTTAGTTTTCTTGGTACCAAGATTACCAGCCAAGGGCACCTCATGCGCCAACTGCAGCAGGAAGGGCCTGTGAACCTGGGGTATCACCAACCTCTTGAGGGCACCAGGTTCAGGCTTAGTGGGCTCACTAACAAGGAGCTCACCCTCCCAATAAATCTGAAATGTCCTAGGCACTTCTCCTTGTGCCTGGGACAGGGCATGTGTCCTCAGACCCTCGAGAGAGTGGCACTCTCTCTGTCCCTTACAGAAGTCCGCCCGGGAGGGTCCCCCTTCAGCCAACAAGCATTGAAGGTCGGGATGATCCTCCAGGTTAAGAGCCTCTCCCACAGGAAAGTCTTCTGGCTCGTCTCCCAGAGGTGTTGAGACAGGATTTACCACTGGACCCAGCCCGTCCGGGGCATGGATCCCTATGGGTGCTGTCGGTACAGCAGGAGGAGTAGGGGCTCCCTCCACACAGGCAGCCTTTTTACTCCTCTGTTTCTTTCATACCTTGGGTTTCCCCATCGGCAAGGGTACCGGGCTCGCAGCCGGACCCGGTGTGACTGCGATCGGGTGACTGCCACAGCAGCCATGGGTAGACCATCCGTGATCATCCCCAACTCGACCAAATCGTTTCCCAACAAAATGTTCACAGGCACGTTGTCCTGAACCAGGACCAGAAGCTTTGCTGTCTTGTCTCCAATCGTAATGTTGACTAAGGCTACAGGCGGTAATTTGGGAGGCCCACCAGCTAACCTGGTGGTTCTCAGGGGAGCACCTACATAGTCCTCTGGCTTGAGCAGGGTCCTGTCCACCACTGTCATGCTTGCCCCAGTGTCTCTCAAACCAGTAGAAGGCTGGCCATTCAAGAGGACACTTCTCAAAAACCTATGAGTGTTTTGCGGGATAGTCGCCAGTACTTCTGCATACTGGTCCCAGGCCCCAAGAGACACTAAGGAAATTTCTACGGGAGCACCGAAGGTGATCCCAGTAGAGGAGGGGAGGATGGTGACCTCCACCTCAGGTACGGAGTAGGGATAGGTCAGGCTGACAGCCTGGACTCCAAGTGCCTTACCCTTACACTTGGGGTCACCCCTTCAGTGATCCAGAGCCCCACAATCCCAACATGTGCCGGGCGTGCGGTGTACGGTACTGGAACCACTGGGACCCTGCTTTGCAGCAGGCGGACCACTACTCTTACTCCCACCCACAACAGACTTATCCCCACTAGGTTTTGGGTCTTCAGAGAGGAAGGTTTTGGTATACCCGACTGTGATTGCTTTTGGGACTCAGCTTTATGAAAGGCCCCTTTTCTTTGTCCTTGTCCTTCCCACTGGAGTCCTTAGGGGACACCCTGTGGGAGACCCCCTTGTCAGCCAACCTAGCCAGCTTAAAGGGGTCCAAAATGTTCTGGTCAGCAACATTCTGACGCAGCTCTGGCGAACAGGCTTCCGATAAAATGCTCAAAAAACAAGAGGTGAGACAATTCAACAACCGTTTTCACTTTGTAACCATCAATCCACCCCATCATGTTCATGTGCGCCGCACTCACCCAGTCAACCCAAGACACATTCTCTCGTTTCTTAAAATCCCTGAACCGTTTAAGATATTGGCGATTAAAGCAGACTTCTTGCACTCATACTGACCCCTTTCTTCCACCCTCAGCTTCAGAATACAGTCATATCCGGGTTGAGGCACTCTGCTTAACAAACACTGAGCCCAATCTCTCTTATCAACATCGTGAATTGCACAAGCCATTTCAAACGCTTCAATCCATTGGAAGATATCAGAACCCTCCGCATACACACCAACCAAATCTTTCATAAACTTGGTTGCTGGGGACCTGACACTCTCAACTGGTTTCGCTGAAGTCTCCACTTGAGCTTTCTCTAAATGGCTTCCCTGACATTCAGTGTCCCGGTTCTTGAGTTCAAGGTCCTTATCTTTGAGTTCAAGATCCCTATCTTTGAGTTTAAGATCCTGGTTCTTGAGCTCCACCTGCTGTGCCAACTACTCTTTCTTAACCTCAGCATCTAGTTCCAACTTGCGATATTCAAAGACTAACTTCATCCTCAATAACTCAAGCTCTAAAGAACTGCTGGGGGTCGGAACAGAGGCAGCAGGAATGGTGGCATTCCCAGAATCAGTTTCTGCGACAACCCCCGGGGTAGAGTCCTCATTGGTTGCATCCCCCCCTTCAAGAGTTTCACAATCGATCTGGTAGTCCACCAGGGCAGCTATTAGCTCAGCCCTAGACTTATCCACAAAGTCTAATTCCCAGGCTTCACAAGCACTCTGGAGAGCCTCTAAGCTCATCCGAGTCAATTTACCATTCGCAATAGATTCCATTGCTTGTAATGCAGTTATCTTGTACACGACTAAACCTTAATTTAACAAGTGCAGATATCCTTTGTAAGTGGCACGGTTATACACTGAGTCTTAAAACCATAAGCATCCCACCGCTGTCACCAGCTGTCAAGACCGGAGGGGGGTCTGCACTTCCACTCTCTATTTGGTAGAGGGGAGGCACAGAGACCCCTGCCAAGGTTCTCAATTATGGTAACATAGTCGAGCAATCAAGGCCTAGCTTCTCGGGAGGTGATGCGAGCTGGTTCTTAAGTACAGTGTAGTCCCCGAGCACCCACAAAGGAATGTCCACACACTGTATCAGTGACAACACAGTATTTATATAATTAATATTCAAAGGCATATACACGATCACGATAACTCACTTTGTACTCTGAAAAGCAACAATGGTAAATATGTACAATTCTAAAGTGGTACCACTAACGTTACTCGATCTTATTAAAGTGCATACGGTCAGGATGACACACAGATCAAAATAAAGAAGAAAACCAGCAGTAGAGAGAGGAAGGAAAGCAGGATGGTTGAGCAATAGGCAGAATACTGGTAACTACTGTTAAACACACTTCTGTGTGAAGATCGCCCCACCTGGGCAACCTGTACGAGAAAGATACAAGCCAAGTCCATATATTGTTCACCCTTAGACTTCCCAATAGTTCGGCAATCCCAAAGTACCTTGGTGTTGGAGCGTTCCGCGTCGGGGAAATCGACAACCCTTCTTGAGTGTCCTCCCTTTAAGGCAGGAGTCACAGGTCGTCGAACGTCCGACAGAGAACAGGTCGAGCTATGACGGTGAAGTGGCTGTGTCATTTCTAGCGGTGCTCGTTGATGGGAAGCGTAAACGTCCTGCAAGGAAGAGGCGTGCGGGGCACCTCAGTGTCGATAGTTCTGGACCGCAAAGAGTTGAAGAACTGTGGCCCAGCAAGGGCATTGAGTCGTCGGCGTCTCTGTGGTCTTTGGGATGCTCCTTGGCGTGTCGATGGTCAGGCCTTCTCCAACAGGATACAGCGGCGATGATGCGGATGAGAGTGTCCTTGGATCGATGAAGTTCTTAGGCAATGGGAGCACGGTGGCTCCAGTCGGCGACGGCGGTCGGCGACAGTGGTGGACAACAGTCTGGCGCTTCTCCTTGGAGTTCCGCAGCAATCCCCATATCGGGTCGGCAGCCTGTCGAAGGTGTGTCTACCAGGGAGCTTAGGCAAAGATCAGCTGTGCATGATGGTTCCTCATAGCTCGGGAAGAGGGCGCCTTACCAGGTCCTCTCTGGGTCAGTCCTTGAAGCACAACAGCTTTCCGATTGCGAAGGAGAGCAACAGCAATTCTTCTCGTCCAGCAGGGCTCAAGGTTAAGCTTCACTCCAGTTACTCGTCGTAGTGGACTTCAGCTTCCGAACACCATTCCTAGCAGTGAGAGGTCCCCAGATATACTGTTGATCTCCCATTAATTCCGCTGGGTCGCATTCAAGCATCCAATCACGACTACGGGCATTCATGCAGGCCGGCAGCCAATCAGGCACACGAGGTATTCAGGCCATTCACTTCTCTCCAGACACTCACAACAAGTTATGTGTATTGGGACAAGTACCGAGCCATTCAACACTCCAAGCTGCATTCATACCGGTTTCAGGCAGGGCTGTCTCAACCATTGTGTCAACCACCAGATACTAGAAAGCCACAACATAGAATGTATATTCGTCAAACACTCCATTCACCCAGGTCCCACCCACAGGCGTACCCACAACATACAGTCCTTGAGAAGGCTCCAGCCAGTCTGGTCGGCACTTCCCCACACTACCATATACAGAACTTCCACCCAACAGCCAGTCAGGGAGAAGGGATATAGGTAGGGCTTCCCGGGACTTCGGGAAGATCAAGGTAACAGGTGATGGAAGGCAAGAGGCCATGGGGGCCATTTTGTCTCCATCTGTAATCTACTGATTCCAATGACAGGACCTGGGCATCCCAAAATGGAGGACGCTCAGGGCACCAGTCATTTCAGCACGGAGCTGCCACCAGCCCGTACCCTGCTCTGTGGGTCACACACAGGTGCCCAAAAGCATACACTAGGGGCACAGGGTTGTACCCCTACCCATGGGTGCCATAAGGGTATCCCACGGGCCAGTTCACCAAACCAAAGGAGAGAGAGCTGCACCGCCAGGGGTCCCACATGAACTCCTGCGTGGAAAACACAACAGAACACATGATAAAAAGCAGTAAAGGACAAGGATACCGAGGCCCTGTCCCTCCGATGCATTTCCAGCATCACAGTGGGTGACTGGTAACAAAATTGACACATTTAAAGGGATGTACAATTTGATTGCGTATGAGCATGTGTTGAAAAATTGTGAGGTTGACCTACACCAGCATCAAGTGGACAAAACTATCACAGATCCCAGGGAGCTTGCAAAGGCTGCCGACAAGTTTGTGAGTGCTCGGGTCCATAAAAAGGCTCAGGCGAGCACAACCAAACCAGAAGAGAAATCAGCGGACAAATTAGTAAACAAGGATGGGAAGTACAAAGTTTCATCCCAACCCTATTCAAAGTCAAGTCCCCAAAAGAGCGAAGGGAAACCCTCAAACTCTAGTTCAGCCGTGCACACCGAAAAGAAGTGCGCAGGCACCCCTAACACTTGGACACCTGCGTTCTCACAACCCAAAGGTTGTTTCGTGTGTAAGGAGCTTGTCCATAGGAAAGGGGATCCTACTTGCAAGGGCTTACCCAAGCAAGCCATAGTGAATGTTTTAATCATGGAGGAGGCCATCATTAATGTGGGCCTCTCAGAGGAGGCTTTCCCACTAGGTTGGGGAGTGGTCGAATGTGGATTGGTTACACTGAGTGGGAACGGTACCAGATCTCCAGAAGAGACAATAGTTACCAATAATACTCAACTCTACCTAGAGCATGTGTACATCAATGGACACAAAACTCCTGCAGTCCGAGACACCGCGGCTAGCGTCACCTTTGTCACCCGGCAGTGGGTAAGCCAGGCCAGTATATTGATGGGCCTGAGTTGTGCGTAAGTGGATTTGATGGTAAGAGTAAGTGCCCCTTGGCGATACTAGAGTTCAGCTGTCAAGGTGTAATGAACCAGCACGGTGTAGCAGTGAAAGACTCCATCCCGATCCCATGCCTGTTGTGTAATGATCTTCCTGATCCCGAAACAGTCATAGCGGCTACACGATCGAGGGCCAAAGAGAACACCAGATTGAACTCTCTGAAAACCTTAGGGCCTAGAGTGCTTCCAGAGGGCTTGTTGGAAGGACTGGCATGGCTGGTAGCCCCTAATCCAGTTGCACAGGCTGCTGAGTCGCCTACATCTGCGGGAGGGGGGCTAGTAGCCATGGAGGACCCTACTTTGTAGCAGGAGAACTTGTGACTTCATAGTTGCCTGACGCAGCGCAGGAACCTAAGGTGGAGGACCAGGTGGGCACAGATCTGAAGGATCTGCCCAAGCTAAATGAGTTTGAATCAGCTGGGGACCCAGATCAGACTGATTTCTACACAGCCCAGAAAGAGTGTCCCTCTCTAGCGGGTCTGCAGAAGCAGGTGGAGGAGCAGGCTAAGGGAGAGGCCCCTGGACTGTTCAAGTGTACTGGGAGGATGGACTCCTGTACAGTGAGCTAAAGGATTCTGAGGGCGAGGACACCCGAAGGTTGTTGGTTTCCCAATGCCACACAAAGTTCCTGTTGAAATTGGCTCACCAAATTCCTTTAGCGGCTCACTTGCGGGTGACAAAGACATCAGACCGTTTGCGCACTTTTACTGGCCGCAGTCTATCGTAAAAATTAAGGAATTTGGCCGGTTCTGCCTGATTTGTCAAGCTTCTGGCAAGTCAGGTGGTGCCACAAAGGCCTTCTTAATTCCACTACCCGTGGTTGGGCAGCCTTTCGAGAGAATAGGCATGGATATTGTGGATCCTTTGGATCCTCAAACCAGCTCAGGGAACCGATATATCTTGGTGGTGGTGTACCAGGCCATGAGATACCCTGAGGCTGCCCCTCTGAGGAGCATCAAATCCCCCGCAGTTGCAAAGGCTCTGATTGGGATATTCTCCCGTGTTGGATTCCCCAAGGAAGTCGTTTCTGACAGGGGATCAAACTTCAGCATATATGATGACGCTTTACCAGTATGTATAACTATACCAAACTTGTCCTTGTATGCATGCCTGATGTAGCTCATTGCAACATGATGAGGCTTTACCAGTATACATAACTGTGCCAAACCTGTCCTTGTATGCATGCCTGATGTAGCTCATTGCAACATATTGAGGATTTGCCAGCTTGTATTACCTGCATATTCATGTACCAAGCTCTTACTGTAACTAGCGCCTAGATGCCTGAGGGTTTTGGGCGCTGTAAAGAAATGCCAATAATAAATAAATAAAATAAATATATGAAGGCTATGTGGGAAGAGTGTAGAGTCACCTACAAGTTCTCTACCTCCTTTCATCCACAAACCAATGGGCGTGTTGAGAGGTTGAACAAGACCCTGAAAGGCATGATGGGTGGCTTGGAAGAGCACCCGAGGAGAAAATGGGATATTCTCCTGCCATGCCTTCTGTTCACCTACAGGGAGGTGCCACAGAACGGAGTAGGGTTTAGCCCCTTTGAGCTTCTGTTTGGACATCCTGTACGAGGTCCCCTCAGTCTAGTGTAGGAGGGATGGGAAAGCAAACCCTCATCCCCTTCGCGAGATCAGGTGCACTATGTACTCGGCCTTCGGTCTAGAATGGCAAAGTATATGGAACAGTCAACCAAGAATCTAAAGGTCAGTTAGGAGCTGATGAAGCACTGGCACGACCAAAAGGCAACAGTGACAGTATATTCTTCAGGCCAGTGGGGTGGATTATGGATCCTGTCAAACCCAGTGCCCTTCAGGACAAGTGGACTGGGCCTTACTGTGTGCTGGAAAGGTCAGTGAGGTGAATTATCTCATTGATGTGAAAGAACCTAAACAGATGTGCAGGGTCTTTCACGTCAACCGGCTAAAACCCCATTATAGCTGGGATGACTTGGTCATGGCGTTAGTGACTGACGGAGAGACTGAGGAGGAGACTGATCCCCTCACACCTCCTGCACACTGAAGCCACAGTTGGGTCAGTTGAAGGTGTCAACCTTGCAACGGACCTGTCAGAACAGTAACTGACAGACTGTCACTGTTTACTGAGACAGTTTGCTGGTCTGTTTTCGCGGCCTCCCGGTCACGCAGATTGGTGCACCCATGACGTGGACACTGGAGACCATAAGCCGGTGAAGAGTCGAATTCACTGGATGTCCGATAAGGTCAGGAACACCATCAAGGAGGAATTTTCCAAGATGTTGTCCCTAGGAGTGATAGAGCCATCCCACAGCCCCTTGGCTAGCCCAGTGGTACTGGTCCCTTAAAGACCAGTAGTGAATAAACTGAAGTTTGTTTTTGTGCGGACTACAGGGGGCTCGATTCTTTCACAAAGACAGATGGTCACCCCATTCCTCGGGCAGATGAGCTCATTGACAAGCTCTGCACTGCCAAGTACATGAGTACGTTTGACCTCACATCGGGGTATTGGCAGGTCTGCTTGACAGATGGAGCGAAAGAGAGGTCGGCATTCTCAACCCCGGAAGGACATTATCAGTTCACTATGAGTCCCTTCTGATTGAAGAATGCCCCTGTCACTTTTCAGAGGATGGTTAACCAGGTCTTGTCCAGATTGGAAAACTTCTGCATCACCTATCTAGACGACATTGCTGTGTTCAGCCACACCTGGGTGGATCATGTATCCGACCTGAAACAAGTGCTTCAGGTGCTGCAGAATGCAGGCCTGACTATCAAGGCCACGAAGTTCCAGATAACACAGGGTATCGTGACTTACCTATGCTACCTGGTGGGTGGAGATAAGAAACAACCTCTTGAAGCAAAGGTATAGGCTGTGAAGGATTGAGACATCCCTACCGCACAGACACAGGTGAGAACCTTTCCAGGTGTAGGATACATTGACACACTCAGCAGAATTCCCATCCATAACCAAGTTGCATTTTAGCAGTTAACAGCAAAATGGCTGTGCTGGCTCCTTTGAGCACCATTGCCTCGCATCAAAACTGCATTTTGCAGTTACAAAATGATGGCTGCACTGTCTTGCCAAGCACCTATTGGGCAAGTTGAAACAGGGAGCACACCGAGAAAGGCTGCCAGTGTGTGTTCTTGTGTGCACCAAAGAAGTGAATTGAAAAGCAGCGCCGTTCTGCTGCTTGCTAAAAAGTTCCCATTGAAAAGGGAATATTTTACATTGAAAAGGATGCCGCCCTGAGGCTCTTTTCATCTGTTCAACATCACACTGCTTTTATCAGTGAGACCCTGCCCTGTCCATCCATATTCAGATTGTGCTCCAGCAGAAGAGAGCATTATCACTGAATGACAGGCTGTGTCAGACCAGATCTGGGAAATCCACAGAAACTTTGCTTTCAGCCGCACCGAAAACACTTGACCTTTGGGCTACAAAATGTCAAAAATCAATGCTTCAAAAGAAACCCTAGCTGTATGGGCATATGTCAATTTCAGTGGACCTGTGTCTTGAACATACTGCTGCATAAGAGAAACAGACTAGGGCTGCAAAACAACATTGGGAATTCAGATGGAAGAGAAAACCTTTTGAACGGGTCATCCCAACAGACTTCACCACGTGTTAAAATGTGCTTTTGCAAATAAGATACCTGTTTTAAAAGCGTAATGTTGAATAAGTCCCTGTCCTTTCCTAGGAATTTAAAGGGGGTTTTGCTGGGAAACATATATGGGATGTTTTATTTCAACAGGCTTGCTTTTGATTCACAACAAAATAAAATAAAATAAAGAAATACATGTATTGGCTGTACTGAGAAATCAGCCCAAACAGGTTTTCTGCCATGGCTCAAGGGGCATTTGGGTGCTGACAACAGGAGTGGCCTACCCCCAAGAGAAGCCACAATGGATTTCTGGGATGCCTACATGTTAATTGTGACCTTTGAATCTCCGAATGGACCAGGAGGCAGAACATCACATGCTTGTCAGACTTCTGTCTGTGCTCCAGTTTGACACAATAGATTCTGGGACGCCTATGTGTGACTTTCGGAAAATCACCTCCCCTCAACTTCTACTGGGGAGCTTCAAAGCCAACTCCAGAGCCACCTTGGCAGTTATGCCCTTATTTGGTAGACAATGCTGGCCATCTGGTTCCAAAGGCTATTTTATTAATACATTTCAAGACTTTTTATCTCCGAAATTGGACAACACATTAATGCGAACATTTCACAATCTAGATGCAATTTTGGTGGCTTTAATTTAAGACGTGGTAGCCTTCACTGGCATATTGGGGACAGAAATGGCAGAGAATTGGATATTCTGAGGAAAGTGCATATGGTGCCACTTTGAAATTCATTACTATCATGCCTTATGATAATATATACACATATATTAAGTTATAGAATTTTAGTTAAAATAATTTCATTGAAAATGACGAGAAATTATTAGACGGACGAAACAAAGTCCTACACACATGAGAATTGGACTGCCATGCTCTGCGTGAAATATGTAATCTCCTTACGTAATTTGCGAAAGTGCCACACCTGTACAAATGTGTGATTCATGTTAATATTGATTTTTGGCAAAAAGGGCTGTGGTATGGCTTTGCATCTCAAAAACTACAAACCCATAAACTGAGTCCCCTCCTGGAGGAGGCGAGCAACTTAGGCTGACCTATCTGGTTCTTGGGGGTAGGTCTAGCTTAGTTCTGCCCAGCAATATACCCGGTGATGTCTCCCGCTTTATATAAGGGGTGGGAGCTCACAGGGGCAGGACACTCTCTCCTGAATTTCCAGCGCCTAGGTATCCAGACATTCCAGATCCACCTTTGCAAGATTCCAGACACTTACTGCCAGGCCAAAGCATAGCTGATCCTATCCCAGCAAGGCCATTGAACCAGAAACCCCACTAAAATCCCAATAACACAGGGGGGAAGCTGTGGAACCCTTTGGGAGTATCCTGTGACCAGACCGGCTTTTTGCCCACTACCTGCATTCCCGCTGTACCCTTGCCATACAGTGACCGGACTTGCCCAGCTGTTTGCTGTAAGGGGGCATACAAAAATGTATATTAGGAAACCCGGTTGACACTGTGTAAGCACCTGTTAGTAGTATCAGTTCTATCTGTTTCAGGAGGGAATACACTTTAGAAATGGAGAAATAGAACTTAGAAGGACAAGTCAAAGGTGTGACATTTTATAACAAAAAATATTATTTTTAATTATTTATGACATTCATAAAACAAGTATTAAATCATTACACATAAGTTCAAAACATCTATTATCAACAAAGAATTGTCGTGACACATAGCCATCCAATGGCTAACCTTCAATTGCAGCGTAGAAAAAAGGCAGGGAATGACAAATCATTGATTGTAGTGGTTAGTAACTTTTACAATTAATGTTGATATTGTGGCTCTGTCATTGTACAGAAACCTCTATTCTCGACATGTTTCAGTTCTGAACAGTCATAAATACAGAACCTTCAGCAGGAGGAAGTAATGTGCATCAAATTCCTATTCTGCATCCAGCTTGAGTGAAGGTGGACATACACAAATAACCACAACCTGTCCAAATTAAAAGAAAGAGATTCTGTAAGCTAGTGTTGCTAATGTCAGTCTCTATGGGTTCATAAAATGAACTAAGAACCTTTAGTAGAAGATAAATAAATTACCTCTTGGGGGTTCTTGTGGGGGCAGGTAATCCTTAAGTAGAATTGCAATAGGGACCATTAGTGTTCCTATTTTGTGGCTGTAAAAACAAACAAAAATGTGGTAAGCTCACCGAGTATGCAGCTCTTCAAACAACAAGGAGTGGAGGGGGCACTAGTGCAGGTAAGTAAATTATGGATGGTACCCACCTGTAGTGGGAACTTTGTAGTCTTGCTGTGTGGCAGTGCGGTGATGCCAGTCAGAATTTAGAAAAGTGGTCAAGAGTAGTCTAGAGGACCAGGTGTCAGTCTTCAAAACCTCATCTCATATGTGCTGCTAGGCACTGTGTCCGCCTGTAATCAAGAGTATGATAAGGTCTACATCAGCAGGCTTTTTGTATGTGCATATATTGCTCCAATATGTATCCAGAGGTAAATCTGGCCAACAGGGAGCCCAGACCCGGAATCTTGTATTCCCCTGATATGATGTGATAAATAAATAAAAATGGACACGTACCTTTGGGTACGTCTCATACACGACCTCAGAGCTAGTGAATCAGTCAACTGTGTGGAATCTGGTAACGGTATCCACTGTGCCGGGAAACCCTCCTGTCAGGAAAAACAGAAGTACCTAAGTGTACTTGCAATTTGGCCACGGGGAGCGGCTTAAAGATGCACGTTTTCCTTATCCGCGTGCTTTCAGGTTTGACTATTCACGGAGTACGCTTTCTTGCTGTAAGGGGGCACCTGCCATGCTGTGACCAGAGCCCTTTGTGTCCAGAACCCGGTTGGCTGTCCCAAATCCCAAACTCAAGTGTGGATTGTGAGGATTTCCCCATCCCATAGCAACACATAGCCTATCCCATCTTGACCCTTTGTTTTTGTCCTATTTTCTAAGTAACCCTATTAATACCCTGATAACTTGTGTAAAACTGTTAGAATTTCCTGTGCATTCTGTCCTTGATTTCCCAGTGTTAGCGCCATCCTTTCATTCACCCCATCTTGTAACTCCTTAGCAATATTTTGAATAATTTAATTAATTTCCACATAAAGAGACACGCAGCATGGTGGGGGTTATTGCGGCCGCTTAACCTGTTTCATGGGCAGCGCTATCTTCTTGATAATCTAGTTTAAGTAAAACTTGTCCTTTCTTTCCAAACCGATTTTCTCTTCTTAACTGCTTTATTTTTACCGAAACCGAATTTCTTTCACCTTCAAAATCTCATCCAAATATTCAGCTATAGTCATTCTTTCACTTCCATATTGTCCCTGTGATGTGCATCTATCGCCCAGCCTAAAAACCGCATTCGATTTTTATATTTCACCCGTTTAAAAAAAAAACGTTTTGACATTTAAAACTGCGAAAAATGTAAATTGCAACTTTTCCACATGTGATTTTGACTGCACTAGAGAAGGTCGGATTTTGATTATGTTTGCTGCCTCATATCTCTGGCTCCCTGCTTCTTCTTTCTATCCACACATAATTCGATTAATTGGGGATTGAGGGAACATTGCAGGGGAAACCTTAACTCGGGTGCTATCTACCTGAAGAGAAAAAGTGCTCCTATTCATGTGTGCTTTGAATATGTTCTTGTAGAAGGTTACCCAAGTGTATGTCAGTGGTTTTCATGGTAATTTCAACCCATTGGTGATTGCTGCCCAATATAAAAATTGTGTGATTTCCTTTGAAAATAAAATAAATAAATATTGTATTACCACCCACCGGCCTGGTTCATGGTCCATTGTGACCCAGGGTATTTGTAAAAGGGTGTGTGAGACGGGTTGGGTATCCGCTCAATTTGAATTCGTAGAAAATAAAGAAAAAGTATTCCCATTGAGCGCTACATCCTAGGCTGAGACCAAGGCTCCTGGTCCGGTGTGTGATGCCCGATTGGAATCCTTCACAAATTGGGAGCTTGTGCCGGGAATTGGGATTGTTTATTCACCCATGACAGCTTAAAACAGCAGGCTAACCTTTAAGTTAGTGATACTTTGTGTGGTTGGAACACTGTGTTACGCTGTAGAAGCCCCTTCCCAAAACAAAAATCCTAAGTATCAGGCCTGTATATAGAATTAAAGCTAAATCAACCCCAAAAATAGACAAAAAGCAACAGAATACAGATTACCCATACATAAATAAATGAACAAAGAAAGGACACTTTCCGAAATGGCCACAGTAGAGATCAATATGGCTAGGGGGCACCTTCTGCACACATTATTTGTCAGGGGGGCGTGGCCAGAGCAAGATGAAAAAGTCTGGCTAGAAGAAATGAAGCAACAGGTCACCGCCATGGACATGGACATGTGGCAAGGCGGTGGCCTATTACATCAATCTTTGAGCGAGTTGTACATGACTGCGGAAATTAAAAAGGAGCAGATTAAAATTGTCAGAATCACGGCCTACATATATCTCCATATGGGAGTAATGCAGGAAAAGCATGAAGAAAATACAAAATCAATCTGAACCCGTAACTAAAATCTAGGCTGAACTAAAATTAGCAAAACAAAATTGCAAAAGAGGCAAGATTCTGAGGCAGAATCTGGAAATGACATCAAATAGCTAAAAGAGTCCTTGGCCCTACAATGACAGAATAATTCAGACAATGAGGCCCAATTAAATGCCTTAAAAATGGAGTGTCAGGAAAAGGCTGAGTAAAATATAATAAAGTTTGCTCAGAACAAATAACCGTGTTACAAAAGCAGATAGAGAAAGTGGAAGAGGAAAACAATAAATGAATTATTAGAGAACTCCACCCTCAAACAGAATTTGATGAAGAACGCCAGAAACACAACAAAGGGATGACCTGGCTGAACAAAGGGGCGCTCTGTATCGGGAGAAAGAGGCCCTATACCAGTTAAAATGTGCAGTTTAAAAACCAACCTGGAGAGAAGGGAGTCAGACCTACAGGTACTGACTGGCATAAAAGAAGAATGTGATAAATTGATGGGACATACGAGACAAATGGAACTTTAGTTAGAGCAGGCAATAGAGGCTTTAAATTTACAGAAAAAGGAGGTTTACCTCCTGCAACAGAAATTGTCTCATTGTTCCCAAACCATACAGGCAGCGCAAAGAGACAATGAGGCCCTTGGTGAGGAGAAAGAGAGGCTCCACCAGCAGGTGGCAGCTAAAGAGCGGGTCATAGAGGCCTGTAAATTCCTGATAGCTGAGCAAAAGGCTCAGATCCTTGCCTATTATCAAGAGTTAGGGGCTGGGAAGGAGAAACTAGCGAGGTTGGAGAAAGATGGTGCTAGATTTAATCCAAACGGGAGGGACCCCGAACAAGTAGAGAGGGACAGGACAACCCCTGATCATAGTATGATGACCTCTGTACTAAGGGACTCAAACCCATTTAATGCTTTGTGCACTGCTGACTTCATGTCTACTGGTTTACATGAGCCAGAAACCATGAGGCCTCAGAATCAAATAGGCCTAGCATGATGTATCTGACAGGTCAGTGCCCCCCAGAAATTGATGAACGGGCGTCCTTGTTGTTAGGCAGAATCCTGTGCAGTTACCTTAGGGAGCACTACAGAAGATTAAGACTACAGGTATGAGCAATCAATCCCCAATGGTATCAGTCTGTACCACAAAGATTTAGTTGGTAGCTGTAAGCAGTCAGACTTATCTCAAGAGGGAGATGAGCAGTCTTCAGGGATACACAATAGGACTATAATACAGTGGCACAAGGAAACACTGGCCAAAGCTTTGTATTAAAAAGAATATATATATTTATTTTACACACCTCTAAGTTAACACATTAATCAGTTTTTTTAACACTTTTTTAAAAAAAACTTTATTATTGCACACAGGAACAGCACATACATATACATACTTCACATCATTACATTGGTGTACATTATACACAATAATTTCCCTCAGAACCCACATCCACATCATCAGCTTTGTCTGATAGATATTGTTTGTACCTTGCCAATATATTTCTAGGCTTGGAATGGGGTAGCACCGTGGCGATATATAGTTCTTCTGTATCTTTTGTCCATGTCATATGCCTTTCACAATCCTCTCTAGTTGGTGGGGTTACACTTTTCCACCTCATCAATATAGCTCTCTTGGCTATCAGAAGGCTTAAACTTAACAGTTTCCTCCATATCGGATTCATTTTCCCCACCACCCCCAGCAAACACATTAATCACAGTTATTAAAGCAAGTTAAAATCAGTCAAGAAAAGTATACAGAACTCCCTAGTTAAATTGTAGACAGGTTTGAGCAAGAGTGAAAACTGAGCAAAACGGCACAGTGAAAACCAAACACAAATGGCACTCTAGCAATTTCTCACAAGGGAGGGAATGCACAATTTATACAGGAATATATTCCTAGACACGCTAGCAACACTTACCATAAGTTTGTGAACAGGTTTAGGCAAGGCAGTACTTTAGCATGTATAATACTCAAATGAAAACCGAGCAAAATGGCACTTCACAAGTTTTAAAAGTGGGAAGAAAAAGGTGGTTATAAGAAGTAGGTGCACCAACACACTTCTAGTTGAGAAGCAATCTAGAGAAGGCAGTTCTAACAAATTCATCCAGAGTCAATAGGCCTGTGCCAGAGCCAGTGGTACAGGGCAAAGAGCCCAGGAGCAAAATGTTCTTGTAGCTGCAGTTAAGTCTTTGTTAAACGATTTGAAAAGATGGATGCAGAATGTAAAAGATAATGTTATAGGATAGGGGCGGCCAACCCAACAGGTAGGTAAAGGATTTAAAACACCTTTAGCACTACCACACGAAAAGGGCGGCCTGGCGGAACGAAGTACCTTAAAATGTAGAAGAGGCTCCTGCAGTGGCAGTTGTTCCTGGCAGTTCCTGCAGTTCGGGAGATCCAGCAGAGGAAGAGAGACTCTCGTCGTGGAGGAAGGTTCGAGTTACTGCACTGCCCAGAGATGAAACCAGCCGCGGTGCTGCCCAACGAATAAAAGGTACGCTCTTTTAAATCGCGGTCCGGGTGGACAGGTGCCTGGCTATCCGGTCTCCAAGTGCAGGGCACTGGCGATTCGACCAAGGCAGGTCCAGGAAGGCGATTGGCAAACTGGTTGGCCTCACCAGCTCAAGGGAAGAAGGCTCTTGCAGATGAAGATCTTCTCTCGTCGTGTGGAGAAAAGTGGTGAGACGCTGCAGCAGGGCTTCACCGGTGGTTCAGTCATTGCAGATGGCTTTGGCTCCGTTCCTCTTCGGCTTCTTAGTTCCAGGGACAATGTCTTGCTCTTCCAGTCCTGAGGACCCTGCTTTTATTCAAAAAGATCCCCATTCATATAGCCTAGCTGTCACTCACACAGTGGAGTGGCCATCCTGGCGGGAGATCCTCCAGCCTATCAGGGCAGAGTGCGACCTGGGTTGCTGAGGCAACCCTGTCCTGGGTTCCTACTCCCCCTCCCACACAATGGATCCACCCCAGACTCAATGGTGCCGAAAGGAGGGCTTTTTGGCAGAAGCCCGCCAAAAGGACGAACAAAGGATCTCCGACCTGGGTTAGGAGTTTAGAGAAAGACACATGAAAGAATTTATATAAAAGTTCTGGCAAATAAAACCTACCAGAGTACAGTTAATATAAAAATAAACCGGCGGTATGTTAGCGGCTGTCAGTAAATGTGGTAGCCTCGAACAATGGGAAAATCCCATAGGGAAATATATTTGCGGTGGAATATTTTTGGTAGTAACCACTGCCACCAGCCAGAAACTTTTGAGAGAGAGACTGTACGGTACCCTCTCGAAAATGAACACAAGGGAGAACATTTTTAACCGTTGCCAGTACCTCCATAGTAAGATGGGTTGTACTGGTTTTGTTCATAAAGATTGACTAGTAAAGTCAATGGGGACTTTACATGCCCTGGGAGACAGTAGTCAGTTCCAGGGTATGGAGTCTATGTTTGGGGGTCGCTATGACACCCCTGAGTCACTGCACGGAGGGTGCTGTGTAACACATGTGGATAAAGATGGTGCCTATGTAGGTGAGATAAACCCCATAGACATTAAACACAATAAATAGCCTAGAACACACATAGCAAATATGCCCAAGAGTGTGGAAAAGAGTCACACTCTTAGCAGGAGAAAAAAACAAACCCTTCAAATCCAGCAAAGCTGCTGGGGGACTCTATAGGTAAGGGAAATTAGCCATAGAATGAGAATTCTCCCTAACACTTGTATAGCTACAAAAATATTAAGGCTGATGTCTCTGACCGAGAAATCTCCTATAAGGAGAAAGTCAGGGAATTAAATCTGCAGAAATACTACCTCGAAAGGGACCAGTTGGTTCAATTTTCAGAAAAACAGAATGAAATGAGGCCCATAAAGAGCATTCTGAAGACCGCCACCCAATCAGGGCAGTAGGGGGGATCCTCCGCCAACCCTGGAAGCAGGGAGGAGTCAGAAGTCTACTCTCCATTGCGCCGCAGGGGAGAAGAAACTAGGCCCCACCATTCTGCAAGCCCCGTCCAAGCTCACAGAATCAGGGAGCACCTAGAAGATCATATGGGGTCCGCAAGCAGTAGCGCCTCTGAGTCTGAGGGTCAGTGGACTCAGGTGACGCGGCCAAAGAAGGTAAATAAACTAAAGAGAGTTATGGCAAAAGACGCCATTAGGAAGATCAAGGCCATTAGGAATTTTATAACCCCGTACCACAAAAACGCAAAGTATTCTGTTTGGGGGCATTTGGAACTCTATGAACAAACGATGGACACTTTTCACCTTAAAGACAGTCAGACTGCATAGAGTATGCTAAATGGACGTTCGCTCCAGAGTACTCTAGCTTCTTTGCTCGACTCGAAGACCAAAAACATTCAAGATGATCCACCTACAGGGCGGCCATTTTGAAACACTTTTCCGCCCACAGAAAGGCCGAAGAGGCTTGCAAAGCGGCCTATAATCTGCAATACGGAGAAGATCAGGCCCCATGAGAATTTGTGCAGGAGCTAAAACGCACCTTTACACAAACCACCAGGAGGGTGCGCACGGATAGCAGAGAGTTTATAACTACCTACTTTTATGCGCTCCCAAAATATATCATGACCCAGCAGGTGAGGGATTTTAATGATAAGAGATCGCTGCCCTGGGTAATAGAGCAGGCTACCCGCATTTATGAGGTCCAAGAACCTGCAGAAAATAAAAACCAGATGAAAACCCCTAAACCAGCCAACACCCCTGCTGCTGCTAATGTGGCGGAGGTGAAAGTTGCCCCATTTTGAACCTAGAAATGGGGGGGCCTAAAAATGTACCTACCCAAAACAAGCAAAATCCGAGGCCAAGAAGGCCTTCTGGACAATCAGCAACAGGTGGCAGTCAGGGAGGTAATCCCACCAATGGGACCCCTAAGTCTCCTGATTATATAAGTCCCAAATACAAGGGCAACCGGCCTATCTTGGGGTATGTATGGACTCCCCCAGCCCAAGAGGGGGGAATCCAACAAGGTAAGTACCGCCCCAGGAAACTTCCCTCCTAACTTCCCACATGAGGGCAGTAATCTCCCTAATCCTTGCCTAAGTTTCTTTCCCCAGTATCCACAAAACCCCAACCTGCAGGACAACCCTCCTTTCTTTCCCCGGTTTCATCAGCCCAGACAACCCAATCCGGGAGAGGGGAGGCTAACGGTGGAGGGATACCAAAATCCCCAGTACCCAGGGTACTCCGGGAGAAGGGATAGTTACCCTTCCCATGAAGCCCTTAGGTATGAACAAAGACCCCCATACCACCTCGAAAGGGTGTCCCAACTGGAGCAACAGGTCCAGAACCTCACACACGATGTGGGTCGCATGTTGAGGGCTCAGCAGAACCCTCAGATGAACATAGCAGCTCAGAGCCCCACAAACCCAGGGTCTGGCACCCCAGAACAATGACGTGGAGAGAACCCTGACAACGCACCGGTTCCACAGGAGGAGGCACGGGGGAAGTGGGGTGTAAAGCCCTAGATGAATCTTCCTTCCTCGCCCATGAAAAGCCCCTGGACACCCTTGAACCAGAACTAAAATCTCTTGCCCCCGAAAATCTGCAACCCAGGGAACAGAGGGTAGGTAGGAGAAATAAAGACCTCAAAACGTCCCATTTTGTGGAGGAAGTTAGTGTCCTCCAATTTGAAGGGGAAGAATCCTTAGAGGATTCTGGGAAAACAATCTTCTCCTTCAGGGACGGGGGAATTCCTCCCAAAGAAAAATGGGTCCCAAGAGATCTGAGTGAAGTCTGGGTGGGTGTGGGGACTGATTCAGAGTCACCCATCCATGAACCCCAGAATTGCCTTTCTGAGAAAAAAATAGTAAACGAGGGATCCTCCCCACAAACTGGTCCTAATGACTGCCTCCAGGTAAAAGGGGGCTGCACAAAACTAGGGGAAAAAGGGGATTCTGAAATCCCATCTATTTCAGGATGTCACATTTTTATTACAGATTCGCAGTCTCTGGCACAGAAAACTGTCCAAAATGCCACTGTGTTGGAGTCCAAAATAAAGAAATTGACCACTGAGCTTGCCCAAAATTCCCATTATCTTTGCCAAATTGAGGAGGAGGGGAGATTTTATGCCCCCGTCCAAGTGCAAGGGCAATGTGCAATTTCAGCACTGGTGTACACTGGATTCCAAGCCACTCTTCTGTCAAAAAGGGCTTTTAAACAGCTATATTCAGGAAGGGGGGAGAGACACCAGATCCCTCTCACCCATCTTGCTGGACAACTCCAGAACTTTGACAGGAATTAAATTCCTGTTGAGGGGACTGCGGATTTGGAAATAAAAATTGGGTGACACAAGGTGAAACACCCGGTCATAGTTGTGACAGCAGAGGGATTGCCCTGTCTACTAGGGAATGACATCCTCCGCAGGTTGTCTCCCCTAATAGACTGTGTGAACAAGGTACTCTGGACTCAGACTAACAGGCCAATAAAATTAAAACAGAGTGTCAACCATGTTAGTTTAAATGGCACATGCCACATGGTTGAACAGAAATCTGATCGTATTGAGTTTCATTTCCAAAACAATCAAATACCTGACGTTAAAGTAATTGCTCGAGGGCAACAAACTGGTGATGAGAACTCCTCTCCATTCCTGAAAATCAACCTTCCTTCCAGTCTTAAGTGGCATTCCACACTGGAAGGAAATACTTTGAAATTTTATACTGATTCACAATCTGAAAATCCCAATTCTATAGTCAAAAGTGATGAGAAACCAGCTCAAAGTTTAGCTGGTATTCAGAAAATTAGAGAACAGTTGTTCCTCCCTATTGACATGATATGATAGATTATTTACAACAAGCTTAATACCCAGAGGTTTCTAAGCGTGGACCCGGGGATCGAACCTGTGTTGCTCCATGTTGTCTTGCTTCCAAGGCGAGCACATTGCCGCTGAGCTATCCCCCCGAGACTTCAGTTAAATGAGGGGAAGGAGTCTGTTCTCGCCCGAGTGTGCATGAACAACGGAAAGAGCTTCATCAGGAAGCCATGATCAGAAAACTCCCAAAAGATCCGGCCATTCCCACATTTAAATTGATCGATAAGTGGTAAATGGGCCTGGAAACTCCCAATTCTAAACATCTCCTGCGTAGCAGGGGTATGCTAAACATTTCTATAGGTAGCAAAAGCATAGAACATAATTGTTGGGTCGTGCAAGAGGTCACTGCTGCATTCTGTTTAGGCAGTGACATTCTCAATCGGGTTGCAATTAATTTGGACCTGATAAATTACAAAGCCTGGTGCCAACTAGGGGGCAATCCCATGTACTTTGATGATTCTGAAAAGGCATTTCAGTCAGCCCAATTGCTGCCGTATGCAGTTGAAGTTCAAACTGGAGAGGAGGTCACCATCCCAGGACGGACACGACTATTCCCATTTGAGTTAAAATTTAAAAGAGGACAGAAACTGCAAAATCTTGATGCATATGTACACCTCAATGCCCATCTCCAACAGCAGGGGTTCGGGTTAAACCCAACACCATAAGTCAATGTAGAACACAACCCCATTCCAATATTGATGGATAAAAGCGACCTCCAGAGTATCACTTTGGCACAGGCACCATTATTGAAATGGCGGTTGATGACCGACATTTTTCCATGGATCTAGGAAACGAACTGCTAGGACCAATCCCCAATGACTGTTTTGACAATGACAGTGACACTGACATACCACACAACAGGATCTTTACCCGGCAAGTGGGGAATTTCCTGGTGTATTCTTCCTGCCCTTACGGGGAGGAAGAGGTGACTTGTGACATCAGGCAGGATGAGGTGATATTCCAGGTCCACAATGACTGCCTCTCCTACCTGAAACCATCTGTCCAGGGCAATACTCTAACCAGAGACCTCTCCACCCAATTGGAGGAGGCTGCTGAGATAGTAAAACCCAAAGTCTTCCCAGGCTTTAGGAAAATGGTTGAACAGCGGGTCAACCTAGCTTATGCCTGTGAGACTCTGGAGCAAAAGCAAACGTTGAAGCAGGTGTTCATAGATTTCCAAGATATCTTTGCTGTGGACTCGTACGACTGTGGTCGCACCAAGATCCACACTACATCAATTCTCACAGACCCTGGAATGACTCCCGTGTTTGTGAAGCAATATCGCTTGCCTCTCACATCCATGGAGTCCCTGACGGAAATCATCAACAACCTTGAGTCCCGTGGGATAATTCATCCAGTCCACAGCACCTTTAATAATCTGGTGCTGGGGTTTTTAAAACCAAATGGCCAATGCAGACTCTGCACAGACCTTAGGGAGCTAAATAAACGGGTCCACATGTCCCGATGGCCTCTCCCCTACATTGACCAGGGGCTGTCCCAGATTCAGGGGTCAAAGGTATACACTGCCATTGACCTGAGAAATGGGTACTGGACTGTGCCTGTCAGTAGGGAGGACCAATACAAGCTGGCCTTTACCTTCGGGGGCCGCAGTACACGTGGACCCGGATTCCCATCTCTGGCAACAAATTCAACATCTTCCTACACAAGGCCATGCCCGACTTGGGTGAAAGGGATAACCTAGCCTATGAGGATGATGTTCTGATAAAAAGATCAACTGTGGAGGAACACATAGCGGAAATCTGTTATGTTCTGAACCAGTTGAGGGTTGCCGGAGCAAAACTGTCCTTCCAAAAGGCACAGTGGTGCCGGACCCGTGTCAACTTCTTGGGACATAAAATAACTCCTGAGGGTCTCTGTCCCCAGGAGAAGAAGGCGGAAGCACTCCTAAAACTAAAAGACCCCACAACTCTGCGTGAGCTAAGAAGCCTCCTTGGACTGACTAATTACAGTAGGAAGTTCATTGAGGATGACGCAGAGATCACAAGACCCCTGATCCATCTGTTGAAGGGGGGGTCAAATGGGAGTGGGGTTCCGAACAAGTCGAGGCAGTAAAACAACTCAAAAGAAGTCTCTCACAAGCGCCTTGTCTAGCTTACCCTGTCAAAAACAAGGAGTTCTTTTTGGAGACAGGGTTTTCGAATACATGCTTCACAGCAGTATTATATCAAAAGCATGACAAGGTTAATTAAGTAATCTCCTATGCAAGCAAGACTTTATCCTCTGAGCAGGAAAAATCCAACGATTGTGAGAAAGCACTCCTGGCAACGGTGTAAGCATTGAAAAATTACCACCCGTTCATACAGGGGGAACACATCGTAGTGGAGACTCCACACCAGCCTTTGCAATACCTCCAAAGTGACCGAATCTGGGCCGGAAATGTGAGTAATTTCACTGGATTCTGTCAATGCAAGGCTTTCCTGTGGAGGTCAGATATGGCCCAAACAAGAAGAGACCCTTGCGCAAGGACTGGCTGACTTGCATGTTTGTGCCAGAGAAAACTGTCTCGATGACGAAAGTCTTAAAACCAGGACAACATGGAGGTGTACCTGAATTCCCCACACAAAGTCTATGAAGAAGACAAGTGCCAGGGAATGCCCCCAGTTTATGTGGACAGGTGCTCCTACCATGTTGACAACAACAGGGAAAGGGAACTGGTGGCTGGCGTTGGGAATGCCTGGGTGAATGATGCCCCGGAACCCTCTGCTGGGTACACAATCGGTCCCCGCAGTAGTCAGGTGGCGGAGTTGATGGCAGTTCATCAGGCCATCCTCACTGCTGCCCAACACCAACTCCACGAACTGGTCATAATCACTGATTCAGATTATGTCCGGAACGGGTTTGCACCTGGTTAATTGGAAAACCAGAGGCATGCTATGTGCTAATAACAAACTGCTTAAACATGGCAAGCTAATACAAAATATTGATGGTCTAGTCACCTCTAAAGGAATGACCATCTATTGGAAAAAGATTAAGGGTCATTCCAGAATAGAGGGCCCAGGCAAAACTGGAAATGACCAAGCTGATCAGCTGGCCAAAACCGGAGCCATCCAGGGGGATCTCCTTGAGATCGAGTGTCATGATCTCTGCTTCCAAAAGATCAGGACTTGCCCGACTCCCTTGGAAGCAGACCCATAACCCCGGTTCCGAGTGCCAGCCAGTCCCAATTGGGACCTTTTGGACCCTGTCCTGGCGCCAGTGGCACCAGGCTCATAAAGATGCCCAGTCCCAGCGCTGGAAGCGCCGCGCTCATAATGCTTGGGTGGACTTACCTGCAGCAGACCATGCTGCTTACTTACCTGCCAGTTGAACCCCTGATCCTCTTCTGTTTGGGACTACCTTTCCTGTTGGGTGGGGCAGGAGCCACTCCCTAGGTTCAGAACACTGGAACTCTTCTGGAAAGCAGGAACTCGTTTCTTACCTAGGCGTGGCTGTGGAAGGAGACACCTAAGCACTACAGGAGGCTATTTAAACCACACCCGATGGATGAATCTTGCTTTGCGTTATTCTGCATTCTCTGCAGCAGAACGCTCATCGTGTCTTCTGCTTCTGATCCTGGGCCTAAGGGAACAAAGGCTTACCATCCTGGAATCCAGTCTTCAGCAGCACCTGTAAAGACAAAGAAAGAACAGGTTAGCACTACGGTCTTCAGTGGCAGCGCATCTCTTACCTGGTCCATCGGCTGTCACCAACGCCTCGCGCTGCATTCCGGCATCTGAAAGACAAAGGCTTACCTACTCTTCGCATGCTCCGGAGGTCTTCGCACTGCATTCCGGCATCTGAAAGACAAAAGCTTACCAGCTCTTCGCACGCTCCGGAGGCCTTCGGCGCTGCATCCCGCATCTGAAAGACAAAAGAAGGTGCGTTTAAAGACATTGGGTAACTTTATTACTCATACTCACGTGCCATTACTCCTTCCCACGCCGAATCCAGTGGGTATTCCAGCACCCTTCAGCTTCTCTAAAGCTCCGAACTTGTACCTGCAAGATAAAAGGGACAGTTAGTGCGCATCGTGAAGCAGGCACAAGCGCTTACTTACGTGCTTCCAGGCGCTTCTATTCCTCACGCGAGTTCGATCCTCAACTCTCATCAGCCCGCCATCCGCCATCGCCGGAACCCTGCAAAACAAGAGATATCATTACAAAAGACTTTTAACACATTTGAAGTGCCCAGAACTTACCGTTCGTGCAGTTAAAGACGGACAGCAGTCCTCTGAGGTCAAGAGGCCTGCACCCTTATCCAGTGAAGAAACTGGTTACGGCACCCTGCCCCGAGGCAGATGGAGAGCTCGGCGTTCACTTACCTAAGGTGAGGGTGTTAACCTTTGGGGTTCTACAGGAGAAGAGAAAGGGAAGAGGAGAGAGGCACCCAATAACCCCAGTTCATTAATCCCATATTTTCTATCTGCAGACATCTTACTCTTCGAGTCAGACATACAGTGCACAGAGGTCCAGCCCAAAGAGCCAACCGTGTGTTACACATCACCGTTGAAGATACGGCATTCACCCAGTCAAGACCGGTGCCTCTGCGGGAATCAGGTGAGCGTTACAGAACGCAAAGCCCTTCGCAAAACTCCCACCCAGGCGCTATGGAAACCTCGGATACCGACCAGCTAGCCCAGTTACTTGGGGAACTAAGAGCAGAAGTGCATGCAGCCCGTCAGGAAACGAATGCTCTAAGAAGGGAACTGATTATTTCCAAGGAGCGAACAGACGATCTCGCTAGACAATTGCTACAGTCACAAGCCGGACAAACTCCGTTACCCGCATCAGGGGCAAATCTTCCTTCAACATCCTCTACGAACCCAGTGCAGATCAACCTACCTGGGAATGTACCTCTGGCTCCGCCCGAACGATTTTCTGGTGACCCAAAGAGGTTTGCAGTATTTATTAATCAGTGCCGGTTACACTTCTTATGCCGGCCAGCAGCCTTTCCAGCTGATCAAGCTAAGGTAGCTTTCGTGCTTTCGTACCTTAGTGGCAATGCGGCAGACTGGTCGATCCCTCTAGTTAATCAAGATGATCCGGTTCTCCATGATTTTCAAGCTTTTCAGCTCAGTATGGAAAAACTGTTTGCAAGACATTCACAGGGGCAGGCCTTGGACAATGAGCTCCTTTCATTGCGACAGGGTAATCAAGACCTTTTGGCTTATATTGCGTCTTTCAACAGACTGATAGTGGAAACTCGATGGCCTGAGGACAAAAGGATTACGCTGTTTTATAGAGGTCTACGTGGAGAGCTCAAAGATGTGTTAGCCCAAGTAGTGAATCCCCCGCAAGACTGTTCGGACTATATTGACTTAGTCGTTCAAATTGACCACAGACTGCAGAACAGGAAGGCCGATCGTTCCAAGTTTGATGCTCGAGTATTTTCCAAACCACCAACTCCTACCAAAGGAGTAGACTCCGGGGAACCCATGCAAATAGGGGGCCTGAAAGGACCACTAACACAAAAGGAGCGGGAAAGGAGAAAACAGCTGCAATTATGCCTCTATTGCGGAAACTCGGGGCACTTTCTTCGAGACTGTCCGGTAAAACCAGCCAAGAAGGCAGTAGGAGCTGCAGTTACCAGGGTCACAAACTCTGAGCAGGGAAACGACCTCGCCCGACAAGAATAGAGGTCCTCTTGCCAAGCGTTAAAACCAGTTCCGTGACCTCGCATTTCGTGATACCTATGGTCCTCATTAGCCCTGAACATCCGGATCGATTACATGCGATTGAAGCTTACGTCGACAGCGGTGCCATCGGCAATTATGTGGATCATGAAATGGTTTTGAGGATGAATCTGACTCTTTGTCCAAAGGCTGTAAAGGACGTCATTACTACGGTGGATGGTACGGAGATAGCCTCCGGACCAGTAACGCATACCACCCAAGAAGTGACGCTAGTAAGTCAAGATGGACACCATGAGAAGATCGTGTTCGATGTGATCAAGGCCCCTCAGTTCCAGATTATTCTAGGAATTCCTTGGTTAGAGAAGCACAATCCTCAGATCGATTGGCGAGCAAGAACGGTTCAGTTTCCAGAATGTGTCTCTACTTGTCACCCTCGACCTGGTGTTGCACTGGCAGCAATTTCCTCGGAGGCTCCTCAGTTACCTCCTGAATACCTAGAATTCCAAGATGTTTTCCGGAAGGATCAGGCTAACTCTCTACCTCCTCATAGGTCTTATGACTGCCAGATAGACCTGATACCTGGATCTACTCCTCCTTGTAGTAGAATTTATGCCCTCACCGAGCCTGAGAATCTTCACCTCCGACAATACCTGGATCAATACCTAGCGAATGGGTTTATTCGTCCTTCCAAGTCCCCTGCTTCCTCAGCTTTGTTTTTCGTTCCAAAAAAAGAAGGGGACCTTAGAACTTGTATAGATTATCGCGCCCTGAACCAGATCACCGTTAAGAATAGATATCCGTTACCTTTGATCCCTGAACTCCTGGACCAAGTCAGAAAAGCATGCATATATACAAAGCTGGATCTTAGAGGAGCCTACCACTTGGTACGAGTAAAAGAGGGCGATGAATGGAAGACGGCCTTCCGCACCAAGTATGGGCTATTTGAATATCAGGTCATGCCCTTCGGACTTTGCAGTGCCCCGGCCGCCTTTCAATATTTTATGAACGATGTCCTCAGAGAGCTCATAGATGTGTGTGTTGTTGTTTACATTGACGACATCCTCATTTATTCTTCATCGGAAACTGAACATCGGAAACACGTGAAAATGGTCCTCGAGAGATTGCATCAACATAAACTTTTCGCTAAGTTGGAAAAATGTGTTTTCAACGTGACTGAAGTTGAATTCTTGGGATTCATATTATCACCTAGCGGAGTGCGTATGGATTCAAAGAAGGTCGATGCAATTCTCAAATGGCCATCGCCATCCTCCGTAAAAGGTGTTCAAAGCATGTTAGGCTTCGCTAACTTTTACCGCAGGTTTATCCCCGAATTCTCTCGAATAGTCCAGCCCATCACCGCCTTGTTAAAGAAAAACAAACGTTTTGAATGGTCTACCGAGGCGGAACAAGCTTTCCAGAATTTGAAGACTAGATTTATCTCTGCACCGATCTTAAAACATCCTCGCCCAGAACTCCCCTACATCGTTGAAACTGATGCTTCGAGCCTTGCCATGGGGGCAGTTCTATCACAAAAGGACCCAGTAACCAATCAGTTGCATCCCGTGGCATTTTGGTCCCGCAAATTCTCGCCTCCTGAAATCAATTACACTATTACTGATAAGGAACTTCTAGCTATCAAGTCCGCCTTTAAGGCTTGGCGGCATTATCTTTTGGGGGCCCGACACACCGTTACTGTGATTACAGATCACCGAAACCTGCAATATTTGAAAACCGCAAAAGCTCAATCCTCTAGGCAACTCCGTTGGGCACTATTCTTTGCCGAGTTTGACTTCATAATTACCTATCGACCTGGTACAAAAAACGGTAAAGCTGATGCCCTTTCTCGGATGGGAGTGGAAGAACATTTGATCAATCCTAAACCTGTACCTATCATTCCCGAACAAAGAATTCTAGGTGTAATCGCCACACAATCCATAGAGGAAGTTAAGGATAAAGCCAGGCTACTGGTAACTCCAGCAGACATACAGAATTGGCATCTGCAGGTAAAGGACTTTACGGTGAAGGACAACCTATTATATTTCCAAGAACGGTTATACCTGCCCAGCACAGATTTACAGAAAAAGGTAATCTCTTGTTATCACGATTCTTTAATGGAAGGACATCCCGGTATGACCAAGACCTCGGAAAAGATCAAGCGCTACTTCTGGTGGCCGTCTTGGAAAAAAGATATCAGACACTTTATAATGTCCTGTGGAGTATGCGCCCAAAACAAGAGTCAAAAGGAAAAACCAGCCGGCCTCTTACGCCCTATTAACATCCCGCCTCGCCCTTGGCATACGCTTTCTATGGACTTCATCACCGATCTACCTCCATGCTCCGGATACAATACGATCCTAGTAATCGTGGACCTATTCTCCAAGATGGCGCATTTCATTCCACTCAAAGGCTTACCAACAGCAGCAACTCTGGCCCGAGAATTTCTCGAAAACATCGTCCGACTGCACGGTTTTCCTTCAGTTCTAATTTCGGATCGAGGTAGTCAATTTATTTCTCATTTTTGGCGAAGTTGCTGTCGGTCGGCTCAAATTGATGTGAGACTTTCGACCAGCCACCACCCTCAAACCGACGGAAAAACTGAGAGGACCAATCAAACTCTGGAACAGTATTTGCGCTGCATGCTACAACAAACTGAAAAAACTTGGAAAGATATCCTTTGGATAGCCGAATATGCCTACAATAACTCTGTCCACTCGGGAACTGGGAAGACCCCGTTTTTTCTTTTATACGGTAGTCACCCTCGAACCTCGGAGTTGGATCCACTCCAAGATCTTGGAACACCAGCAGTAGACCACCTGCATTCTACAATCACCCAAGCCTTTAAGGAAGCCGTTTCTCACCTTCAAAGGGCTAAAGAACAATTCAAAAAAGGAGCAGACCAACATCGGAAAGAAGCCCCCCAATATCAGGTAGGAGATCAAGTCTGGTTATCCACCAAATATCTACCTCCAAAAGGACCACGCACATTCAACCCAAGATACCTTGGTCCCTATTCCATCACTACCATAGTAAATCCAGTAGCGGTCAAGTTGGACTTGCCCCCTCACATGAAGATACATCCGGTCTTCCACGTCTCTCTATTAAAACCCGTGCAACCTCAAACCCGACTAACTACATCTCCAAAACCTATTCTATTTGATGGAGAACTCGAGTTTGAAGTCAAAAGCATCCTGGATTCCAAGATCTCCAAATCTAAACTATTTTACCTGATTGACTGGAAAGGCTACGGTCCCCAAGAAAGATCCTGGGAACCTGCAGAATATGTCCACGCGCCTCATCTAATCAAAAGATTTCATCGAACATTTCCTAACAAGCCCAAACCCCCGGAGAAGCCCGGTTTGGGAGGGGCCTTGAGGGGGGGTGCTGTCATGATCTCTGCTTCCAAAAGATCAGGACTTGCCCGACTCCCTTGGAAGCAGACCCATAACCCCGGTTCCGAGTGCCAGCCAGTCCCAATTGGGACCTTTTGGACCCTGTCCTGCGCCAGTGGCACCAGGCTCATAAAGATGCCCAGTCCCAGCGCTGGAAGCGCCGCGCTCATAATGCTTGGGTGGACTTACCTGCAGCAGACCATGCTGCTTACTTACCTGCCAGTTGAACCCCTGATCCTCTTCTGTTTGGGACTACTTTTCCTGTTGGGTGGGGCAGGAGCCACTCCCTAGGTTCAGAACACTGGAACTCTTCTGGAAAGCAGGAACTCGTTTCTTACCTAGGCGTGGCTGTGGAAGGAGACACCTAAGCACTACAGGACGCTATTTAAACCACACCCGATGGATGAATCTTGCTTTGCGTTATTCTGCATTCTCTGCAGCAGAACGCTCATCGTGTCTTCTGCTTCTGATCCTGGGCCTAAGGGAACAAAGGCTTACCATCCTGAAATCCAGTCTTCAGCAGCACCTGTAAAGACAAAGAAAGAACAGGTTAGCACTACGGTCTTCAGTGGCAGCGCATCTCTTACCTGGTCCATCGGCTGTCACCAACGCCTCGCGCTGCATTCCGGCATCTGAAAGACAAAGGCTTACCTACTCTTCGCATGCTCCGGAGGTCTTCGCACTGCATTCCGGCATCTGAAAGACAAAAGCTTACCAGCTCTTCGCACGCTCCGGAGGCCTTCGGCGCTGCATCCCGCATCTGAAAGACAAAAGAAGGTGCGTTTAAAGACATTGGGCAACTTTATTACTCACGTGCCATTACTCCTTCCCACGCCGAATCCAGTGGGTATTCCAGCACCCTTCAGCTTCTCTAAAGCTCCGAACTTGTACCTGCAAGATAAAAGGGACAGTTAGTGCGCATCGTGAAGCAGGCTACAAGCGCTTACTTACGTGCTTCCAGGCGCTTCTATTCCTCACGCGGGTTCGATCAACTCTCATCAGCCCGCCATCCGCCATCGCCGGAACCCTGCAAAACAAGAGATATCATTACAAAAGACTTTTAAGACATTTGAAGTGCCCAGAACTTACCGTTCGTGCAGTTAACGACGGACAGCAGTCCTCTGAGGTCAAGAGGCCTGCACCCTTATCCAGTGAAGAAACTGGTTACGGCACCCTGCCCCGAGGCAGATGGAGAGCTTGGCGTTCACTTACCTAAGGTGAGGGTGTTAACCTTTGGGGTTCTACAGGAGAAGAGAAAGGGAAGAGGAGAGAGGCACCCAATAACCCCAGTTCATTAATCCCATATTTTCTATCTGCAGACATCTTACTCTTCGAGTCAGACATACAGTGCACAGAGGTCCAGCCCAAAGAGCCAACCGTGTGTTACACATCACCTTTGAAGATACGGCATTCACCCAGTCAAGACCGGCGCCTCTGCGGGAATCAGGTGAGCGTTACATCGAGTCCCTGTTGGGGGAAATCCAGGTCACTGCTGTGACTGGGTCCCAGACAAATGCTCACAATGAACTCGCAACTGCCCAGTGGAGTAAGGGGACCCCAGATGCTGATTTAATCACGGCACAAAAAGGGGATCCAATTATTGAGAAATGTTATCAACACATTGAGGACCCTGAGAACTTTCCTCTGACGGATAGTGATTACATTGGGAACGAGGACCTCAGGATGTTGATGAAGTGTCCCAAAATGTTCAGAATCCAAGACAGTTTGTTGGTAAGGAGATCCTTCTCTGGCCATGACCAGTGGGTGGTACCTACCTCTTTCCGAAGCCTGATGCTTAGTCACGCCCATGATGGGGCCACAGCCGGTCATCGGGGGTTTCACACTTCTCTAGAAATCTTGCGGGAGATTGCATACTGGCCACACATGGGGCAGGATCTCGCCCAATTATTTTAAAATTTGTTTATTGGCATTCATAATTTCAAACAACATTCAGTTTGACCAACTTAGTCACTAAAATTCTGTCTTTGCAAATAAACAATAACATTTGCATAACAAAAACATCAAACATTAACTATCTCCGGTCTGGGGGCAAGTGATGACCGATTGGGTCGCAAGATGGGGGGAGTGGCCGGGGGGGCTATGGTCGTGGATATGGGCTTCCGAGAATGTCAATGCTGGAGGGGTCTGATTTTGAGTGTCTTGGTCGACCATTTAGGCCATGTGATAGGGCCGGTGGATTGTTCAGGGGGGCTTATCATCGGAGCAATGAAACAGTCTGGACATGGTGTCTTTCCATGCAGCCAGGGCCATACTCGACTCGTCCGTGGATCTAGCCACGCTGTCCTCCCAAGCTCTTGTTTCGGCGGTCGCCCATCTTTCAAATTCTTTGCGCCATGCTCTGTGGTTCGGCCCTGCCGGCCGTTTCCATGCCATGGCGATGGTCCTCTTGGCTGTTATACATAGCAAGTCCATCAGCTTAACCGTATATTTGAGTTTAGCCAATCTGGGGTAGCAGCCTAGGAGGCATTCGGCTGGCGTCCATTTATACCTCGTGACTTCCGCCTCTTCACAGGTTCTTTTCACCATTGACCAGAGGCTACGTGCTTTGGTGCAGTTCCATAGCATATGGATTAGGTCCGCTCCCTCTATCCCACACCAGGTGCACTGTGTCTGGGCGGTTTTATTGAACTTTGCAATCCTGCTCGGGGTTAAGTATGTGCGATAAAGTACATTTAATTGGATGAGCTGAAATCTCTGGTTTCTAGAGACCTCTTTCGGAAAGGACAGCGCTCTACTCCATTCTACATCGGACAGCTCTTGTCCCATGTCTGACTCCCAGCGGGTCTTTAGTGTATCACTGCGGGGATTGGGGATGTCAGCGAGAAGACTGTAGATTTGAGATATTGCCTTTCCCCCCTCGCTCAGGCTGTATAGTAGTGTCAAAAAGGGGGTTGCCTCAGGCTCCTCTGGCCAGGTGTCCCATTTTGTGCGTGCTATCTTGCGAATCTTTTGGTACCACAGGAATTGGCCAGCGTGAATACCCTCTACCTCTTGCAACTCAGTGAAGTCTCTGAATGTGCCTTCAGTATACAGATCACCCCATGTGTATATACCTTTGTCCTCCCAGAGCCTAATGGTGTGGAGGGTGGTGAAGAATTTGTCGAGTCCAGAGAGTATTGGTACTTCTTGGAAGTATGGTTGCTTCCAGTGTAGTGTCGTCTCAGTACGACGCCATATTTTCCTACCCAGGGTTGCCAAAAAAGGCTGATCGTGTAGCAAAGTTTGAGGGGCCCAAATCAGTTCCTGCAGACGGATTGGGAAGATCATGGCCTGTAGCAGGGTGGTCTCTGAAGTAGCCCCGTCCGCTAACCATTTGGTTACATGACTTAACTGGGCTGCAAGGTAGTACTTCTCAAGGCTCGGTAATTGGATCCCTCCTTGTCTGTGTGGTAATACTAGGGTAGGTAGTGCCACCCGATGTCTGCCTTTCCCCCATAGGAACTCCTTAATTATTGTGTCCAAAAGCTGAAAAAAGGGTTTGGTGATATAAAACTGCACATTCTGGAACCCGTACAGGAATCTGGGTAGAATGATCATCTTGGTTATTGAGGCCCTGCCCAGCATGGATAGTGGAAGCTTAGACCAGAAATTTATGGACTTGCACAGTTTGGGTATCGCAGCTTTCATGTTTTGAATGTGCATTTGTTCTGGGGTGTGCATTATCTGAATCCTAAGGTAACGGAAAGATTTGGTCTCCCACTTTATGCCCACTGAGGGGAGCTCTTCAGTGGTTTTATGTTTCAGGGCTGCTAATGGGAACATGCAGGATTTCGTTTTGCTAAATTGTATGCCCGAGACTTTGGCATAGTTATCAAGGACCTCCAATATTGTTGGGACGTTGAGATGTGGGTTGTTAACGTATATCAGTACATCGTCCGCATATAGTGAGACAATGGCCCTCATTCCTAGTTAGGACTACACCATGGAGTAAATAGCTCCATGGTTGGCAACCATGGAGCTATTTACTCCATGGAATACCGGCATGGTGAATGGAGTAATTTCCGGTCCATTCCAAGGTTGGATGGACCGGTAATTCCCCATTCACCATAGCCCTTCCCCATCCCCATTTCTGCCCCCATAGGGCTCAATGGGAATGGGGAAGGAGGTAATTACGGCACCGTAAATTACGGTGCCGTAATTTACTCCAAGGTCACTTTGCGGGTCCCGTAATTTACTCCTGCTAAAAGCAGGAGGTAAAGAGGGACCCACAAAGGGAACTCCGAATACGCAGGTAAGGGATTACCGCCATCGGTGCCCTTACAGGCGCCGGTAATCCCTTACCTGCAACCTCGGAATGACCCCCAATGTGATCTGTCCCACCCAGCCTAATTCCTGCATCGAAAAATTGCTGCCTGAGGAAGATTGCAATGGGTTCTAGACCCAGGATGTAGAGCATGGGGGAAAGTGGGCAGCCCTGCCTGGTGCCTCTGCGGATGTCCCATGCGTCTGACACATACTTCCCAGATTTCAGCCTGGCCCTCGGTTCATTGTACAGGATAGATACCCATCTGATAAATCGTTGGCCAACTCCAAAACCATCCAAAACCGCCACCAGCGACTCCTAATAAATGGAATCGAATGCTTTAACTGCATCCAGGGATAGTAATGCGAGATGTTTTTCGCTTGTATTGGTCTCAGCTATAATGTGCTGAAGCCTGCGTAAGTTTAGGGACGTGTTACGCCCAGGTACAAAACCATTCTGGTCTTCATGCACTATGTCACCTATCACTCTAGATAGTCGCTTTGCCAGTATCTTCGTCAATATTTTAACATCATAGTTAAGCATGGCAAGCGGGCGATAGGAGTCGCATTTATCGGAGGGTTTATTGGGTTTGAGCATCGGGACCACTAAGGTTTCCCTCATACTGTCAGGTAGGATACCAGTTTCAAATGTCTCTGAGAAGACCTGGTGTAGTAAGGGCATCAGGGCGGGTTCATATGCCTTGTAGAATTCTGGGGGGAGCCCGTCACACCCTGGGGCCTTACAAGTAGCGAGGGACCTGATGGCCTCTGTAATGTCTTCCGTGTGATGTCGGAGTCTAGTGCTTCTGACTGTGCTGGCGACAATTTGGGCAGGCCGATTTCTTCCAGGGTGTCTAGTATCTGATCTTGAGGGACCTTGTGTGTGTGGGAATATAGTTGTGCGTAAAAGCGCTGAAAAGTGTCATTTATGCTCTGTTGGGTTCTATGTTCCGTGCCTTGTTCGTCCTGTAGTGCTGTAGTTGCATGCCTAGGGTGTTCCTTTTTTACAGAGCCATGCTAGTAGCCGACCCGGCCTATCAGCCTCTGCATGTGCTCTGTTAGTTCTAACGCTAAAATCGAACTTAGCCAGTCTGTCCCATGCTTTAGAGCAATCCTCTCTGAGAGAACTTAGTTCCTCCTCCCTCCCCAGTGTGTCAGTAGGGGTGGACTCTAGGCGCTGGACTTCTAACTCTTTCTGATCCAGTTCCTCCCGAAGTGTTCTCCTGATGCACCCTGCTTTTGCAATTGCCTCTCCCCGTATCACCACCTTTAGAGCATCCCATAGCGTACCTATGTGGTCTACACTGCCTGTATTTTCTGCCACATAATTCTCTATGGATTCTTGGAGCTCTTCCCTGAAGGTCGGATCTTTCAGGGCCTCGGCAGACATTCTCCACATAGGGATGGGCGGTCTAGGACTGTTGTGTTGCCAGTCTAACAGGAGTGGGGAGTGGTCAGAGATGGTTCTCCCCAAGTATAGCGTACTACCTATCTGAGGCATGTGTTCTCTGCTTATGAAAAAGTAGTCCAACCTCATGTGGAGTTTGTGTGGGGAAGAGTAGGATTTCGCCCGGGTGAAGGTCCCGCCAAGCATCAATCAGATCTAGTTCATCGATCATGAAATTTAGGCATGAGATGGCGGCGGGAAAGCCGCTTACCGGTGGATAAGACCTGTCTAGATCAGGATTGTGGACACAGTTGAAGTCACCTCCCCATAAGAAGAAACTGTCCCGATATTGTGACATCTGGGTGCTGAGTACCCTTAAATGGGCTGAGATATTGTTGTTGGGGAAGTATGAGTTTACTATGCATATTTCTCTTTGTTCTAACGTTCCCCATATGATCAAATATCTACCTTCAGGGTCCTTCACCATCTTGCGTAGGAGAAACGGTACCTTGGGGTTGAACCAGATGAACACACCCCTGGCAAATCTGGAGTAGAGGGCTCCGTAGCCTTGTCCCCCCCAGTGTTCTCTGAGTCTCTCGTCGGCTTCAACGGTGCAGTGAGTCTCTTGTAGGAGAGCTATGTCCACTCTCTTTCTGTATAGGTAAGATTTGATCCTGTTCTTGCGGAGGTAGGTACCCAGGCCCCTTACATTCCAAGTCAATAGTCTAATGTGTGTAGCCATCTCGGTTTCGTAAAGAGCTTAGGGAGCCCCTCCTTCCAACGGAAGTGCGGATGGCAACGTCCAGTGCTGCCAATTCGGCACTGTTTTGCAAGGTCCAGCCCATCTCGGCCCTCGGGTCGGCCCCCCGTCCCGCCAGTTGTGGTATTACATTCGGAGATTTACCAACTTGAACAACTCCCATCCCGTGGAATGGATCAACGAACAAGAACAACAGAAAACTGCCCCCAGCAGTCGATACAAACTCACGACGCTCGGGGGCTCCCGGGCCTTCCAGTCCTCTCCAGGTCTTCCTGCTCGGGTGGTGTGTAGGTATTTTACCTGCACCGTTTCGGTTGGGGTGGGTCATTGGTAGTGTTGCACGTGGGCCTTCGAGCTCCTGCCCGTTTGTGTCGCCTTCCTAGTGTGGCGATGTGGTGCATTCCGAGATTGTAACCGTAGTTAATGTGTCATTCAGCTTCTCGTGTGGTCAATGTCCTTGCCCTGGTGTTTATTGCTTCTCGTCGTTCCTTCCGCATCTTCAGCCAGGTTGTTGTGTTCAAGCCATAGATTTGCCGCCGCCGGGGTTTCCAGAAAGATTGCCTTCCCGTTGTGGAGCACTTTGAGTCTTGCTGGATATAACAGCATGTATTTAAGGTTGAGTTTTCTTAGGGTGGCCTTTACTGGTATGAAAGAGTTTCTTGCTCGTTGTACCACAGGGGTATAATCGGGATACATGACTATCGACGCCCTGACTCTTCTGATCTCTCCGCCTTCCCTCGAGAACCTCAATATGGTCTCCCGATCCCTGAAGTTTAGAATTTTTGCTATTATCGGTCTCGGATGTGAACCGGGGGGTGGCCGCTTTTGAAGGGATCGGTGCGCTCGCTCCACGGAAAACCCCTGGGTGAGTTTGCCTGCCCCGATTTCCTGCAGGAACAGCGATTCAATGTATTCGGTGGGGTCGGGGCCCTCTGAGTCTTCCGGTATTCCTAGTATTCGGACATTATTGCGGTGGGCTCGGCCTTCTGCATCCTCTGAGCACGTTTCCAGTTGAGCTACTGTAGATTCCAGCTCTTTGACTTTCGCTTTAAGTTCCAGTGTGGTCTCCGCAGTGTCCTGCAGGGAGGCCTCCGCGGTGACCATCCTGTCGGTTAGGTTTCGAGCGTCTTGTCTCATCAGTTGAATATCTGATTTTATTTCGCCAATCTTGTCTTCCATGGATGTCCTCAGTGCTGCTATCGCCTGTAGGATTTGGGAGTCTCGAGGATCTGTCTGAGTCGGAAATTCTTCGGCAGCGCTTGTCTTCTGTGGCATCTGTTGTTTTGGTCTAACTGAGGTGAAGGAATCCATCGTGACAAGCTTGGGTTTTTGCCTTGGAGGTGACATTCTCTCTATTGAAGGTTTTTTGGTGAGATGCTGTGTGATGTCCGCTTCAAGCTTGTAATCGGCGTGGAGTAACCGCGGGGCCTGCGGGTCGCCTGTTCACCAGGGCTTACGGCTGAGTATTCCAAGAGGGGTATGCAGTGCCGTTGTTGCCAGTGGTAGTGGCGAGTTCGTTGGGCCTTTCTTTTGAGTCGTTTGTGCAGCTGTTGCCCCTGTTATTTGTCGCTGTATGGGCCTGTCTATTGTGAGGGAGCCCTCGATGCAGCCCTTAGTTGCCTTTGGGAGTTGGCTTCCCCCGCCGCTGGGCTTCCTGCTCCTCGCTCCACCTCGGGACTCACTCTCGTGTTCTCGTGCTATAGGGCCTGTGGCTGTCTTCGCCGGATCTCGCAATGATGTGGCCTCTTCCAATGGCCTTATTCTCCTGCACCGGTGGTGCTGGAGTATCGGTGGCTACTGTTCTTTGGGGCAGTCGTGTGGTCCAAGCCGTGGTGGGTGTGGGGCACTGTGGCCGGTGTGCCTTTCCCACTTCCAGCTGGGGCTAGGCACTCTAGCTCTACGTAGGTGTCGGACCTCAGACTGCGCTGCGCGGGTAGGCCGTGTGATGGGGCTCGTGGGGTTACGTTGTGGTTTGGCTGAATCCAGGGGACCCGGGGGGGCTTGTGTCCCTCAGGGTCGTCTGCACCGGGTGGTGTGTGCAGGCCGTATGGCGGTCACCGTCTGCAGGTCCACCGGTGTCTGTTAAGGCCCAGTGGTGGTCCGGGTGCCCGAGTCGGAGCGCCGCGGACCGAGTTGTCCGGCGTGGATGAGTGTAGCCCGGCAGCAAAGTCCTCACAAGAAGGGCCTTGGTATCCCAGAAGGTTCTGTGTGCCACTCTGTGTGGCGCTCCCTGTCCGCTTAGGGGCCCGCACCGGCCCGGGCCTCTAGCTCCCGCCTTCTCCTCCTCACCTCTCAGTGGCGAAGAGCCCCGGGCGGCAGGCGCCTCTCGATAGTCTCGGCGTAGGGATGGGGGGCGCCGGTGTCTGAACGCCGTCGATGGCGCAGGTGGTCAGCGGCTCTGCGCCCTCTGGAGCCGTGGGTGTCGCCTCCCTCAGTTGCCGGGCTCTCCTCGGCTGTGGGCTCAAGACGGAGTCGCGGCCGCCATCTTGGAATCCCGGGGGCCGAAGCGCGAAGGTTGCGTTTCAAATGTTGCCGGCTCCGTTTTCCTCTAATTTCACCTTTGAATGGTGCAGGATCGGGTGAGACAGCTGGACATGTAGATTATTCTCATCTTCGAATCCGGCTGGAAGTACTTTCAAGGATCAGTTCCAGGATCGGGGCAGGAGCTCGGGAGAAGTGCATCCTCAGCCCATGGATCTAGGCCACGCCCCTCTCTTTGTGCAGCTTTTCTCTCCAGGATCTCGCCCAATATATGAAGGGGTGTCTTGTGTGTGCACAATTTTAGCCAACTTCACTCACACACCGAGCTCACCTCCAGAAGAGGGGGATGACACTGCCTTGGTCAGATTTACAAGTAGATTTCACCGGGCCCATGATTCGCTCCTCTAGGGGAAACAAGTACATGTTAACCGTAACATGCTTGTTTACCAAATGGGTGGAATGTGTCCCGGCCCCAAATTGCAAGGCAGAAACAGCAGCTGCCCTGATGATCAACCACATGTTCTCGCATTTTGGACTACCCCAAAGGATTGAATCAGACCAAGGTAGTCACTTCACCAGCGAAGTGATGACAAAAATGTGGGAGATACTGGGGGTAAAAAGGAAACTTCACATTGCATACCGGCAGTCCCCTACTGGGGGAGTTGAGAGGTACAATAAAACCATTGTGAGCATTCTAAAAAAGGTTTGTGGCAGATTCTGGGCCAAGTTGGGACATCCGATTACCGCTTGTTCTGATGATGGCCATCAGATCTACACCTTCTTCTGCAACCAAGATGTCTCTATTTGAGCTAATGACTGGACGAAGGATGGTGCTACCTCAGCATCTGCTCTACAGAACACAAGAGCAGACACTGATAAACACCTCCACAATTCATGAGTATGTTGAGAATCTAAGAAAACACCTTCAACATGCTTTTGTGTACGCTCAGGGGAATCTGGAAAAATGTGCACAGGGGATGAAGACTCAATATGACTTAAAAACAACCAAAAAGGAATACCAAGTAGGAGACAGGATCTACTTGTACAATTTCCAAAGGAACCAGACCAAGGAGCAGAAATTTCTCCCCAGCTGGTGCGCTCATGTTATAAGGTTTGGCAATAGGTTTCTTTGTATAGGCCCTTTTTATTTGACACAACGCCACTAGGACTGACATATTTTCATTTGATGGTCGACGCTTGCTCCCATTTTAGATTTAGGTTTAGGGTAGCTGTTTTTCCAACCTGCATACAGTTTAATAAACACCCTTGAACTGTGATCACTTGTGGCTGTCTTTACTGTTGCCATCATCTTACACCAGTACCCACATTGAACAAACTCACAAAAAGCCACATTTACTTAAACTTGGGGAAGGGAATTGTGAATCAACTTCGTTGCCATTTTGACTTACTTTTTATACACTCTTTTATTTCTCATACATTTTCCCACACCTAGTTATTTTACAGAGTGAGGGCAAGTATAGGTTTCTGACATCTTTGTTCGACTGACTTACATGGACTATGTTATTTTAATTTGATGGTTGAGACTACTCCCATTATAGAATTAGGGCCAGCTAGGAAGTCTCCAACCCCCATTCAAAGCTTATTAAAGGTATTGAAACATGTTAATGTCAGCGGGGTGTGAGGTAGACTCCCCCATCCAAATCTACTATAGATTTAGTATCGTTCGGCTCCTTGTCCTGCCTAACAAGCCAAGCCAAAATTGTGCCTGGCCTGTTGGATGCAGTGTATTTCCTGGCCATAGGCCTGTAGGTACACATCTTGATTTCCCTGTCAGTAAGCTGATGAAACCCGATATGCCACTCATGTATGTCTAACAGCGTCTCAGGGAGACCACTCCTGGCATGTTCATCATACAGTGCCTTCAAGCAAGATTTGCATCTGTTCAGTTAGCCCCACACCAACTTCAATATACTGAATTCCTTGGGCACGCAGATCCCTCGAATAAAGGGTTTAATTGCTTCCCAAACCACCAACGGGTTACCTACCCAGGATGAGTTAGCGCGAAAGAAGTGCACAATCTCATCCCTCGCTTTCTTTTTGAATGTCAGGTCTAGTAGCAAATCAGGCTTCAACCTCCAAGTCGACGCCCATGGTCCCCTTTTCCCTGTTTGGATATCTAACAACACAGGGCCATTATCAGATAGGGTGCTAGGGAGGATCCGGGGACGTCATTTAGGGGTCACCAGGGATCGCAACTGTGACCCCTGAGGTCTCCCTTGCTACCCCCCTAGTCTAGTGTACTTGTTCTGTAAGAGGAATGGAAGGTAAACTGGTGATCAGCCCCATGTCGTCTGTGCTAGATATCGACAAGGCAGAGATCAGTGCAAAGCCCCAATATAACACCAGTGGCATTGCGGTGTCCCCGACCTAGCGGGCCGGATCTGTGTAGACCATCACTTAAAGTAGTATTACAATCTCCTCCCACATGTATATCACACCCTACGTATTGGGCACAATTAGTGAATATCATCTGAAAAAAGGCAGGATCATTGATATTCCGCGCATAGATGTTTAGTATAACCGTGTCCACCCCACTCATGCAGTCAATCACCATAACATAATGGCCCTCACTGTCCCTCTTGGAATTTACATATTTAAAGTCAACATTTCTTTTAATCAGGGTTAGGACTCCCCTAGAACATATGGAGAAATCGGTGTGCCAGCTACGTTCCCCCAAGCGCCTTGTCACAGACTCATGCTTGCTTGCAGTGAGGTGTGTCTCTTGGAGAAAGATTATATCTGCCTTGTGACATCTCAGGTAAGCAAAAACCTTACGATTCTTGAGCGGTTTTGTTTATCCCACACACATCCATGTGTTATATCTCACACAGACATCCTAGTAAATGAAAAGCCGTGTGTAAGTGTCAACCTCGCACGACCCCAGTGAGCCTGTTTAGATAACCGAATTAAGCACAGCTTCAGACTGGGGATCCGGGTAGCTAATGGCCTATACCATGGGCAAACAAATTAGATTGTGATGTTTCTTTTAGTATAACCACACCACCCGCACATCCCTCGCCAGTGATACCAACTTTCTGGCAGAAACCCCATAGATTTGAAACATCACAACAAACATCATAACATTATTATCAGATGTATATTGCCAGCAGGCTCTTTGGGTGGGAGAGTTGACTTAGCTCACCGGCTACATAAACAGGTTAGAGGTCTTATACGAACCAACGGGCCAAGCCCAAATTCGATACACAATACCCCAGAGCATCCGGTCAACGATGGGATGTTGCATGCTCACATTGGGCGTACAGAAATCCATTAATCCATTGCGTCAGACGAGGATGTGAAGAAATTAGACTCATTGTTATGGATGATTTTGGGCCTGGTTGAGAACAGCATTGCGTATTGTACTTGCGAACGTCATTGAAGTTTTTCCTGGTTTTCTGTACTGTTGGGTTGTAGTCAGGGAAGATTTGGATATCCGCAGGTTGGAACTGTATTTTGCCCTTTTCTCTGGAGGCTTTCAGGAGCAGGTCCCTGTCTCAGAATTTGAAGATTTTAGCGATGATGGGCTGTGGCGGGAGCCCAAGCGCTGGGCATGGACCAAGAGACCTGTGGGCTCACTCAACTTGAAAGTGCAAGCAGACTGGGTTTTCCAGGATCGTTGGTAGGTGTTTTTGCAGGAAAGGTTTCAGGAGCCGCCCATCTGTGTCGACTCAGGAAGGCCCAGTATACACACGTTATTGCGTTTAGAATGATTTTCAAGGTGGTCAAGGATACCACTGCACTTTCCAATTTGGGTACGGATTCCTCTGTCTTAGACATCTTGTGCTCCGCCTCCAACACTCCAATACAGACTTTCCCAATCTTTGCATTTGAGGAGTCCACGTTAGCAGCCAGGTAGTCAATCTTATTACCAATCATGCCCGTGCTCTCTTTGAGGCCACATAGTGCTGTTGTAATAGAATCTGTTGGGCCTGGGTGCAATGGGTCCTCTGCCAGGGATTCCTCCCCTGCTACCGAGTGTACAACGCTCAGCGCTGCTTTTCTTTTGAAACCATCCAGTTTGGATTGTTTTTTAGAGGAGGGGGCTTCCCTGACCTGATGGATCTGTGTGCAGGGGACACTAATATGAGTGTGGCGGTTCCTCCCTCCTCTGTATTGCAGTAGGTGACCAGATTTACAGGGACCCGTGATCCTCCCTTATGAGACCACCACCTAAATCAGTGCCCCTGTGCACCAGGTCCAGCAGCCCAACAGCAAGCCTAATTTTAGCTTCTGCACACGTGGGTCCCACACGGCCACCACCTCCGCTCCTCACTTCTCCACTCCTAGACCATGCCTGCTACACCAGGCAGCCTACACATACCTCCCAGCAGGCATTGTCAGCGGCTGCCTTGTTTCCAGGGCCCGCTGCACTGATGCTGCCCACTGCAGGTTCTCTACGCCCGAGGGATGGACGTAGCCGCTATGGCGAGTCACAATCTGCGGGCGATCTCCGCTCTACCTTCTGGCTCAGAGGCAAACCACACTATCTCCCATCCTCTCAGACATACCTTAAGTCGACAGGATGCGATCGCCTCACCTGTGTTCTCAGCACAGTGAGGTAGTCCTGGCTCTGCACTGCCTCCCCTCGCACCACATTAATACACTGCACAGAATACAGCCAGACTGGCCCAGGATGTTCTGCCAGAGACGGGGAAATTAGAGGATTATACCAGTGAGATACAGAGATATACACAGAGGCGCCATCTTCCTTCTACATGATGTTTGACATCTGAAAGCCCACTTTTTACCTGATAAGGAAGCCCCTGTACTTTCTGCTCTCTCTTCTGCATTTTATGAGTGTGGATCTGTTTTTTATGTCCTTATGACTTCTAAGGTCTGTGTACCCCACAGGCGCCCCATAGTATCCCAGGGAGGCTAGCCTCTATATCTTTTAGTTATGTGGCTAGGCCGATGGTGGCTTTTCCTCCTGTGTAATATTGTTCCTCAGAGTGTAATCATTTTACCTAGCTGGGTCCTTTTTGACCGCCTTCTCCTCCAATGGAGGTTGTCTTTGCTTGCCTAGAAGACTTGAGGGGTCTAATGAATATGCCTTGTGTCTCTCTATGTATGTGAGAAGAGGTGATTATCTTTGGCTATTGGATACCTATATCCCAGGACTCAGCCTGTAATCGGCCTGAAACTAGTTTTCACTGGTATAATTAGGTGCCTGTCTGGGATAGTATGGATTCACTTCCTTTGTGTGGGAGCTCTTCCTCAGAGCATCAGTGTCTTTGAGGGGGATGGTCTGCCATTTGCTGACCATACCTCTCTTTTAATTTTGTTTGGTGTGTGATTGGGTGCTCACTCACCACCTCCTGAAGTGGATGAAAGCAAACCCAGTTACCCACTCACCTTGACTACTGCTGTAACTTTGTTCCTGCATTCCTGGAAGACCCGATTCACAAGGAAGGACTGATGCTCTGGCACCAGCATCTTTCTTCAGAAGATCAAAAGGAACCCACTTTTCATTCGCTCTTCATTCCTAATCCATTGGGAACAACTGGATGGCAGCTCCTACTTGAAGACCATATCTATCTAAAGCACGTGTCCATGCCTGCATCGCCCGATCCAGAAGTGGGAGCCATTTAGCTGCCAGGTCTCTGAAGGGTCTCCAAACTAGCCTGATTTTCTTCATCCCAGAGCATCAGGCAAGCACCTTGATTCCATATTCCCACATCTGGGAAGATCCAGGAGGCTGTGCTGCTTTCAATCCTGCAACTCACTGTGAAAATCACCTCTTGGTCCTTCCTCGGTGGCTGGCACCTCTCAGTGTGATGTCACCACTATTTCTTCAATAATCATTCTTCCTTGGGGCCCCTGAAGTGAACCCCAGCCTCAAAAACCAAATCCTATGCCCAAGGACGACGGAGGACAGCAGCATTCTAAACAACTGCTGACTGCAGCTTGTTCGACTTTCCACTACTTTGGCTTGGACTATTGACCTGGGAATACTGGAATTAAGCAATAATCCCCGAGCCAGGGGTGGGGGATATTACAGAGTCAGATAATGCCTCAGGGCCCATAGTTACAGGCCGAGCATAGTGAGAGCTTCAACGAAGGCCCTGGGGCATTACCTGACCCGGTAATCCCCCCCCCAGCAATGGGATTATTGCTATTAGTACCCCGGCCCGTTGGACCAGTGTACTAAAAGCTTCCTTTTTCTTTGTGAAACACTCGTTTCGCAGGAAGATGAAAAAATACAATTTTTTAAAATGTCCACCGTAGAAGGGAAAACGAAGTTCGTTTTCCCTTTCCATGGCGACCATTGAAAATAATACAAAAAAGTAAGTAGATAAAAAAATGGCCACCATGGAAAGGAAGAAGGGACTACACAGACTGTCGTAGAGCAGACGTGCTGGGGACAGAAGTGTTCCCAGTGGGTCTGTGTCATCATGCCTACCCCCGGAGTACCAGGCCAGGCCCAGCACCCCCGGGAGCAGGCATCACGCCCCCGGGTAAAAGCCCAGCGGCCCTTTATAGGGGCTCTTTGGACTCTGTCCTGGCGCCGTTGGCGCCAGGCTCATAAGGGGAAGTGTTTGGTGCACTTACCTGAAGCAGACCATGCTGCACACTCACCTGATGCATACCATGCTGCATGAAGAACCAAGCCCAATGAGGCTTAGGAGGGACTATTTTTCTGAGGGAACTATTTTGTTACTTGGATAGGGCTGTGGAAGAATACTCACCTGGAACTTCTTCCAAGGCTATTTAAGCCACGCCCGGACAGCCACACGTGCTTCGCGTTGTTCTGCATCCCAGCAGCTGAACGCTCACCGTGTCAGCTCCTGCACCTGGACTCCAGCCACGCCCGCCTCGAACCTGGAACACCTGTAAGGAAAGAAGAGAAAGGTGAAAACCAAGAACTTATTCAACCTTCTTACCTGCATCCGGAATCTTCACGCCAGCATTCCTGAAGGAGGACTTCCATTTAAAAGCACTGCGTTGCTCGCTGCAGCGCCGCGCTTCACTCACCTGTTCCCGAGACGCCGCCCGGCTCCATCGCGGCTCTCAGCACCAGTCGCCACATCTCTGCACCTAGGGGAGAGAAGAAGAGACAAAAGGTGAGCAAGGGAACACAAGAGGAAAGCCGAATTTTCAGCCATATTACTTACCGGCTTTTCTTGGTGAACCATTCCACATCTCGGGTCGGCGCCGCATCTTTGGCAGGTACCGCCCCCCGGCCCCTATGGGGAAAGGACAAAAGACATTACTGGGGAATTATAAAGACATTTAGAGGGGTCGCCCTCATCACTAACTCACCTGATTTTACCACCGGCAATTTAACCCCTCAACGCATCGCCTTGGTTCTGCACCTGAAATAAAGGACAGATCACAGGTTAGGAGAAACAACATAAAAGGAGGCTCACACTTGAACTTTTGCATCTTCATACTTACGGTGTATCGCTCAGAAAAGTCAAGTGGATTTGCCAGCGCCATTCTGAAAGCCAGTGAAGTAACTGGACGAACGCGCACCCCTGCACCAGAAGCAGGATGGAGAGTTCATCCTTCCAAACCATAAGGTGAGGTTAAACCGGGGGGTTTTGGAGGAAGTCAGAGGAGAACGAAGGGGGAAAGGGGGGAGCAAGCACACTATTCAGCAGACAGTTAATCCCCTTTCTCATCTGCAGAAGGATATTCCTATGGGCTAGACAAGCAAGATTTGGGGGTCCTGTTCAATCGGTGGTCCGAATTCTGCGCATCACGCTTGAAGAGGCCACAGCAACCCAGACCAGACCAGCGCCTCCGTGGGAGCCAGGTGAGCGTTACAGAACGCGAAGACTTCCTACAAATTCCCACCCAGGCGCTATGGAAACTTATGAGACTGACCAGTTGACCCAACTACTGGGGGAATTACGGGCCGAAGTACACGCCGCTTGTCAAGAGACTAATGCTCTCAGGAGGGAAGTGATTGTATCAAAGGAAAGGACTGATGACCTGGCTAGACAGCTTTTGCAAGGTCAAGCTGGACAAACTCCTTTACCCGGTTCCAGAGGGAACCCCACTCCTGTGCTTTCCAGTAACCCGGTGCAGATTAATCTACCAGGAAACATGCCGCTGGCCCCACCCGAACGCTTTGCTGGGGACCCCAAACGATTCGCTGTATTCATGAATCAGTGTCGTTTGCATTTCCTGTGCAGACCTGGGGCCTTCCCTAATGACCAGACCAAGGTAGCCTTTGTATTGTCATATCTCAGCGGCAGTGCTGCCGATTGGTCAGTTCCACTGGTAACTCAAGATGACCCGATTCTTTGTGATTTTCAAGGATTTCAAGCAAGCATGGAAAGGTTATTTGCTCGTCACTCCCAGGGGCAGGCTCTAGATGACGAACTTCTATCTCTGCGACAGGGCAATCAAGACCTCCTTTCCTACATTGCAACCTTTAATAGACTAATTGTGGAAACTGGGTGGCCAGAGGATAAAAGAATCACGTTATTTTATCGAGGTCTACGCAGAGAACTTAAAGATGTCCTGGCCCAAGTTGTAAATCCGCCCCAAGAATGCTCAGAATATATAGACTTAGTGGTCCAATTGGATCACAGACTGCAAAACAGAAAAGCAGATCGGTCCAAGTTTGAGACCCGGGTGTTAGTCAAGACCAACGTTAACCTCAAGGGGGCTGAAGCCTCTGAGCCAATGCAAATCGGAGGAGTTAAAGGACCTTTAACTCAAAAGGAACTTGAAAGAAGACGGCAGATGCACTTATGTCTTTATTGTGGATCCTCTGGACACTTTCTACGAGATTGCCAGGCAAGGCCGCCCAGGAAGGTGGTAGGAGCCGCTGAAAAAATCCATGAAACCTCTGTATCGGGAAACGACCCCGCCCGACAAGCGTAGGGGTCCGCTTGCCGAGCTTGAAAACAAACTCTCAGACCTCGCATTTCATTGTGCCAATGGTCCTCGTAGATCCGGAACAGCCTAAGCGGTTGCACGCAATAAAGGCATACATCGATAGTGGGGCTATAGGAAACTACGTGGATCGTGAATTGGTCTCCAGGATTAACCTCCCTCTGCGTCCTAAAACCAGCAAAGATGTCATCACCACAGTTGATGGAACCGAAATTGCCTCGGGACCGGTAACACATTCCACAGCTGAGGTGACACTTGTAGGTCCGGACGGCCATCGGGAGGCAGTTGTGTTTGATGTAATCAAGGCTCCACAGTTTCAGGTTATTCTCGGAATCCCTTGGTTAGAGACACATAATCCTCGAATTGATTGGCAAGCGAAGAGAATAACCTTTCCGGAGTGTGCACGAACCTGCTACCCAGAAAATCTGAAGATCAGTCTAGCATCAGTAACCTCTGTCTCCATGCAACTACCTCCGGAATACCAAGACTTTCAGGACGTCTTCCAAAAGGAACAGGCCAACACGTTACCTCCTCACAGATCGTACGATTGCCAAATCGACCTGGTGCCCGGTGCTCAACCCCCTTGTAGCAGGATTTATGCCCTTACTGAGCCGGAGAATCTGCATTTGAGACAATATTTAGATCAATACCTAGCCAATGGTTTCATTCGCCCGTCAAAGTCTCCGGCATCCTCAGCTTTGTTCTTCGTGCCAAAAAAAGAAGGCAACCTTAGAACTTGTATCGATTACCGCGCATTGGACCAGATAACTGTTAAAAATTGTTACCCTCTGCCTTTGATCCCTGAACTCGTTGACCAGGTGAAGGACGTTTGCATATACACCAAGTTAGTTCTCCAGGGGGCTTATCATCTGGTACGAGTAAAAGAAGGCGACGAATGGAAAACGGCCTTCCGTACAAAATATGGACTATTCGAATACCAGATGATGCCTTTCGGGTTGTGCAACGCGCCTGCTGCCTTCCAATTCTTCATGAACGATGTCCTTCGGGAACTCATCGATGTTTGTGTTGTCGTGTATATCGATGACATTCTGGTGTACTCCTCTTCGGAATCAGATCACAGAAAACATGTCAGGGCCGTCCTTGAGAAATTGCGCCAGCACAAACTGTTTGCAAAGCTGGAGAAATGCGTTTTCCATACCACCGAGGTTGAGTTTCTTGGATTCATCCTGACACCTAAAGGGGTCCGAATGGACTCACGGAAAGTGGATGCCATCCTCAAATGGCCATCACCTAGTTCGGTGAAAGGTGTCCAAAGCATGCTTGGTTTTGCCAATTTTTATTGCAGGTTTATCCCGGAATTTTCACGGGTGGTGCAACCCATCACTGCGCTCTTGCGGAAGAATAAACGTTTTGAATGGACCGAGGAAGCTGAACAGGCCTTTCAGGAATTAAAAGCTAAATTTACGTCTGCACCTATTTTGAAACACCCGCGTCCTGATCTCCCATGTATAGTCGAAACCGACGCATCCAGCTTAGCCATGGGAGCTGTCCTGTCCCAGAGAGACCCTGAAACCAACCAACTGCACCCCGTAGCATTTTGGTCCAGAAAGTTCTCGCCGCCGGAGATAAATTATGCAATCACCGATAAGGAATTATTAGCCATTAAGTCCGCCTTTAAGGCTTGGCGGCATTATCTTCTTGGCGCCAGGCATACCATCACCGTGATCACTGATCACCGAAATTTACAATATTTAAAAACTGCCAAGTCTCAGTCTTCACGACAGCTCTGATGGGCTTTATTCTTTGCTGAGTTCGATTTTGTAATCACTTACCGTCCCGGCTGTAAGAATGGCAAAGCGGACGCGCTATCTCGAATTGCAATGGGAGAAATGGACACAAACTCAGAACCTGTGCCGATAATTCCCGAACAAAGAATCTTGGGGATAACCACTTTACAAACCCTTGAAGACATTCAAGCACGGGTAAAACTATTCCTGGACTCTTCAGCCTTGAAGGATTGGATCAAAAGGGGGTCTGACTTTTCAATCAACGATGGCTTACCTTACTTCCGAGGACGTTTATTTTTGCCAGAAAAGGAATTGCAAGAACTGGTTATTTCCCGTCATCACTATACTCTGATGGAAGGACATCCTGGCATTGCCAAAACAGAGTAAACAATTAAACGACAATTCTGGTGGCCGTCCTGGTGAAAGGATATTAAAACTTTCGTGATGTCCTGTGGAGTTTGCGCCCAAAACAAAGGTCAAAAATCAAAACCCGCCGGTCTTCTTCAGCCCTTAGACATTCCACCAGCACCTTGGCACACCTTGTCACTAGATTTTATCACGGACCTGCCCTCTTGTAATGGATACAATACTATTCTGGTTGTGGTGGATTTATTTTCCAAGATGGCCCATTTTATTCCGTTGAAAGGTTTACCTTCAGCTTTTGTTCTTGCCAAGGAATTCCTCGAAAATATCATCCGTCTGCATGGATTCCCGTCCATACTAATCTCCGATCGGGGAAGCCAGTTTATTTCTCATTTTTGGAAAAAATGTTGTCAACTGGCACAAATCGACATAAGACTTTCAACCAGCCACCACCCACAGACCGATGGTCAGACGGAGAGAACGAACCAGACCCTTGAACAATATCTACGATGTATGTTGCACCAATCGGAGGGTAATTGGAAGGATATTTTATGGGTGGCTGAATATGCATACAATAACTCGATACACTCTGGAACTGGTCAGAGCCCCTTTTATACCCTATATGTACATCACGCTCGTACTTCAGACCTGGACTCACCTTTGAGCCTCGAAATGCCCGCAGTGGACCATTTGCATTCTACGATTACTCAAGCCTTCAAGGATGCTACTGCACACTTACAACATGCGAAAGGGAAATACAAAAAGAATGCGGATCTGCATCGAAAGGAGGCGCCTCCATACCAAATAGGGGATCAAGTATGGTTGGCTACCAAACACTTATCGCTCAAGGGACCTCGGACTTTTAATCCAAGGTATTTAGGCCCTTACTCAATCAAAGCTATAATTAACCCAGTGGCAGTCAAGCTAGATCTACCAGCTAACATGCGGATTCACCCCGTTTTTCATGTGTCGCTTTTGAAACCAGTGCAACCAGGAACCAGATTAATAAAGCCACCAGAACCAATCCAGATAGATGGGGAGCCTGAATTCGAGGTGAAGAACGTTTTGGACTCTAAGATCTCAAAATCAAAACTTTTCTATCTAATTGATTGGAAGGGGTACGGGCCTCAGGAAAGATCTTGGGAACCCAGCGACCACGTACATGCACCTCAGCTAGTAAAAAAGGTTCCATCGGAATTTCCCGAACAAACCGAAACCTCCTGAGGGAACGACCTTGGGAGGGGCCTTGGGGGGGAGTGCTGTCATGATGCCTACCCCCGGAGTACCAGGCCAGGCCCAGCACCCGCGGGAGCCGGCATCACGCCCCCGGGTAAAAGCCCAGCGGCCCTTTGTAGGGGCTCTTTGGACTCTGTCCTGGCGCCGTTGGCGCCAGGCTCATGTTGGACATCAGTCCTGGCGCCATAGGCGCCAGGCTCATAAGGGGAAGTGTTTGGTGCACTTACCTGAAGCAGACCATGCTGCACACTCACCTGATGCAGACCATGCTGCATGAAGAACCAAGCCAAATGAGGCTTAGGAGGGACTATTTTTCTGAGGGAACTATTTTGTTACTTGGATGGGGCTGTGGAAGAATACTCACCTGGAACTTCTTCCAAGGCTATTTAAGCCACGCCCAGACAGCCACACGTGCTTCGCGTTGTTCTGCATCCCAGTAGCTGAACGCTCACTGTGTCAGTTCCTGCACCTGGACTCCAGCCACGCTTGCCTCGAACCTGGTACACCTGTAAGGAAAGAAGAGAAGAGAAAGGTGAAAACCAAGAACTTATTCAACCTTCTTACCTGCATCCGCAATCTTCACGCCAGCATTCCTGAAGGAGGACTTCCATTTAAAAGCACCGCGTTGCTCGCTGCAGCGCCGCGCTTCACTCACCTGTTCCCGAGACGCCGCCCGGCTCCATCGTGGCTCTCAGCACCAGTCGCCACATCTCTGCACCTAGGGGAGAGAAGAAGAGACAAAAGGTGAGCAAGGGAACACAAGAGGAAAGCCGAATTTTCAGCCATATTACTTACCGGCTTTTCTTGGTGAACCATTCCACATCTCGGGTCGGCACCGCATCTTTGGCAGGTACTGCACCCCGGCCCCTATGGGGAAAGGACAAAAGACATTACTGGGGAATTATAAAGACATTTAGAGGGGTCGCCCTCATCACTAACTCACCTGATTTTACCACCGGCAATTGAACCCCTCAACGCATCGCCTTGGTTCTGCACCTGAAATAAAGGACAGATCACAGGTTAGAAGAAACAACATAAAAGGAGGCTCACACTTGAACTTTTGCATCTTCATACTTACGGTGTATCGCTCAGAAAAGTCAAGTGGATTTGCCAGCGCCATTCTGAAAACCAGTGAAGTAACTTGACGAACGCGCGCCCCTGCACCAGAAGCCGGATGGAGAGTTCATCCTTCCAAACCATAAGGTGAGCTTAAACCGGGGGGTTTTGGAGGAAGTCAGAGGAGAACGAAGGTGGAAAGGGGGAGCAAGCACACTATTCAGCAGACAGTTAATCCCCTTTCTCATCTGCAGAAGGATATTCCTACGGGCCAGACAAGCAAGATTTGGGGGTCCTGTTCAATCGGTGGTCCGAATTCTGCGCATCACGCTTGAAGAGGCCACAGCAACCCAGACCAGACCAGCGCCTCCGTGGGAGCCAGGTGAGCGTTACAGTCTGCTCCCGAAATGGACAGAGAAGAAGGTAAGTGGAGGTGTGTAGGGAATTCTGTGGATGGGGTAGAGGAGAGGGGGACACTTACTTCGTTCACCAGTGGGGGAAGATGGCAGCCTCCAGCCGCGAGGAGGCTTGGAGCGGGGGATTACACAAGCATCCTCATTGGTATCCATCTTCCGAGGTTCTTGTAGTCCCCCTTCCACTGGCATGTCACCACTGGAACCCAGGGTGGTTGTCAAATGTGCACAGTGACTGCTTCTAGAAAATGCATACCGCCTGATGCTGAACTGCTGTTTCGGGCGCAGTCTATTGCTCTCCTGACCCTCTGGTGCTTCTGGAGAGTCCTTTCTTCTCATGAACCTTTTTTCTCTAGGTCCCATCTTCACCGCCAACGGTCTCCTGTGGTCTCCACTCCACCAGAACCACTGAAACCGCTCTTTGGGGCACTATTGCAGAATGTAACTCTTCTCTGCGAAAGGCTGCCCAAATCCACATGACTGGTCCTCCATGGTCGCTTCCCACACTTTCTGGCTTAGATGGAGAAAGTGTTTTACTTGCCTGAATTAAAATTTCCCTACTAGGAAACACTCTTAGAAACTCCTTCCAAACTGTTTTGCTTAACTGTTACAGTGTTACACTTGAGTTTTACAAATTCTACTGACCTGTTAGTTGAGTGTTTTACGCCTTGCCTTTTCTTATATAAAGATATTTTAGGAAAACTATAGTGTGCGAACATTCTCTTAGTTGGTATTCATGAAAAGTGTGTACTTTACCTATTAACCACCACTCTACCTCATGAGAGTTAGTTAGAATCACTGTACCAAGAAGTCAGGAAGACATACGCAAAGACCCTAAAAACAGGGTTTATGGGAAAAATCCCTACCTGTCTTGCTGTGATTTCGCTCTCAGTTACATCGTTTCATTTCTGCTCCTAGATTTCCATACAGAAATTTCCTCTGAGTAATAGCACTCCACTATTGACTTGATATACACTGCTCCTGTATGTCTTCCCTTGTCGTTCTCCGATGTGATTAGGACCAGGCACTGCACGCTTCCTGCTGCTATGGACACCATTACTTTTCGGGGAACCATGGTACTTTGCCTCACAATTACCCCACGAGAGGTGCACCACTACCCAGACATTAGCACAGCCATATCGCACGGCTGCTCAAATAACCATCACAGTCTCAACTGCCTGCTTCCTTGCATTGAAAGGCTCACATTGTACATTTCTAAACACAATAAATATACCAACTAAGCCACCCACACACAGCGACTGAACACCGCAGCCAACAGAGATCCAACATCAGAACACTACTTCTCTACTCCCAGCTTACATACTACAGCCCTATCCAAGGCATTCCATCACGAAGGACACGCAGAGATCATGGTACTTCCGGTTTGCAAGCCGCAACATAGCAGCAAAGCTATCAGCATGTTCCCTCTCACCCAGCTAACCTAATCCAACCCCACTTCCCTTCTTTCAGATGCACCAGAGCACCTAGGGACCAAGCACATGGCAGAAGAGCATGATATAAATCCCACTAAGAATACATGAGCCCAGCCTAAATCACATGAACAGAGATTGGTTAACACATAGGCAACAATAGGATAAGACAAAGAGAAGTAGAACTGAGAACATCGTTCTCTTAAAGAGGCAGCGTTTCCACATTCCTCTGCTCCAAGAATTCATAAAGTACTTCTCTCTGGGAGCGGGGAGAGCATTGCCTTACTGATTCCATATTGTTTGAGCTCCCCAGATTTAGGAGCGGTTTCCTTAAAAGGACAATATCCTTAAATGGCCTCATATGCCTTAGGTCGAGGACTAATTGTGGATGACGAGGAGCTCCTCCTACTCATACCACTCACGGGCACTTCATCCACAAGCTCGGCAAGGCATCTGGCCCCCCGGTCACCACACTTGATGTCCCCAAAGGTAGTCATGGAACTTCATTGCACTAACTAACACAGTGTCCTTTTATAAACAAGCAGCTTTAAGAAGAATAGCTAGAGCATTCTGAAGTTTTTATACCGACTGCGATTATTCATGATGTGAATGTTTTAGACAATGTTTATACCTACCTACCTAAACAAATCTTGCATTTCACAACCACCGAATCCAAAATACTGCCCCGCCTGTAACCCTCTTAATACCCTCTTAATACCCTCTCTCCAAGACTTTCATAATGTACCCTTAATAGTCTATCCTTCAAATTGTAGCTATATTATTGTACTCTATCACTGCATCATCTTGCTGTACAGCGCTTCATTGCTTGGCAGCTAGGATTGTGCTCTGTAAAATTCCAGCGCGTACATGCATTTTGTAATATCCAAGAATTTCCAATGCCTACAATCCCAACCTTTGATGATAAAACTTCCACTGCAGATTTTAAAAAAAACACAAATAACTACAACAATATTCTATGCTGGGGTAGTAAATCAGCAACATGGGTTGGCAGAATGGGTGCTAGAAACTAAACGTCACTCCCTCAAGTACCCAGGGCGGAATATAGGAAGACATTCAGTGAGGATAAAGATCAGGTACAAAGAAAGCATGCTTACTACATTAAACCAATAAAAAGGTGAAAATCACCCACATATCTGTCTTTCTAAAGAACTGTCCCACCAGAAGGCAGATGTCTACCTATGTGCATTATACATATCTCCAAACGAATGGACATCCTCTAACCAGTGGATATTCCACAGTATGGAATCGGAGAAACATACTAATATGTGGAGACATACATTTGCAGACGGCCAGAGAAAATGAATTACTCTCCACAGAAAAAGCACATACTAGGAAAGAAAATCTTCTGTCTAATATATAGTACAGAGCTACGACAACAAAGTCAGCAATAACGGTAAGAAAATCCTAAACATATATGCAATACACTGGGCATTCTCATTCTGAATGGCCGGTCGAGAGGAGACTCACTGGGGCTATTTACAGTAGATAACTAACTTGTGGGCAGGGTGATTGCATATGTTATTATGGATATATGCCAAAATCCTCAAAACATTTAAAGTCAAACCCAAAGTCATTTACCTGATGAGACTGGACAGTAGAATAAAGAGATAAGAACCAGATGAACTAGATAATTCATCATCAAACATATATATATGATGGGGCAATGCTGGTCAATCTGTAGTTAAGGTGAAACCTATCATCCGTAGTGTGTGAAACCTGAGGGTGTTCTCACCTCTACTCCCAAGGGATCCTTTGCTCAGGTGGCCAGGGAAGGACCATCGCTTTTGGATGCCAACCCTGGGGTGGACAAGTGAGGGAGGATCACCTGAGTGGATAGCCCTTGGGGATTGGAGGGAGAATACCATTGTATCAGACACAGTATTCCCGTCATCATAGTGACGACTTACCCCACCTTCCCTCTAGGTTTATGGGTTGTCAACCCTGTGCCATCTTCCCTCCTCCAGGTTTACAAAATGTTAGGGCCGGAACAGAACAGCAGGGAGCAATATCTACTCCTTATCCCAGAAACCATTCTGGGAGTGGGAAAAAAGGGACGGTATCACAAGGGACATACACTTCCTATTATAGATCCCAATTCACCAGTTCCCATCTACTCCCACCAAATTCTAAGAAGAAAGCATCTAAGGGGGAGACATTGTAGTCCCCCTTCCCTTACACTGTCATACCCTCCCTTCCCTCAGCTTTCATGGGCTACTTTCATTCATGTCCTATTTGTACCCTTGAATTCACACTGAGAAGAGGAAGAAGCCTCAAAGACTAATGCAGACATCCTATAGGAAACACCACGATAGTACTGGGATGAAGAAGAGGGACCTTAAGTCAGGCATGTCGCAGTAATTGATCTAAATGGAGTCAGGTAAGCTAGGCGGAAGAATCACACCTGAAACCCTTTGATAGGGCTTAGGTGTATAAAAGGTGGAGCACAAGTGAGAAAAAGGAGAGAGCAGCAGGAAGGCCAGCCCAACCCGCAATGAGCTAAGGGAGAACGGAATGCTGAAACGCTGAAAGACTGCAAGGTTAAGCAGAGTGCAGAAGCGTGGCAAGGAGCCCTGTATCCAGGGAACCAGTGAAGACGGGAGAAGGGATCCAGGGAGAGTGCCGGACCCTTTGTTATGGCAGAACAGTACTCATCCCCACGAGGGGCAGGCAGTGAGACCCTGACCTCAAGTATAAGAAGTTATGTGAGTGAGGAAATTGAAGGAAACAGCAACCCGACCAGTGAGTTTCAGAGAATAAAAGAAACCTGGTGTCCGCATGAAAGTTGCTGAGGTACATTGTATCGGAGTGGTCGAGTGCAATCGGCACATTCTCAAAGGTCTCTGATTACAGCGGAATGAAGAAACACATTTTCATTTTATTTATTTTACTGTTTTTTATAACAAGCGTAATATCATACCTTAGTTCGGTTTCTAAGCGCAGATCGGGGATTCGAACCTCTGTTGTTCTGCGTGCTCGTGCTTCGAAGACCAGCGCGTTGCCCCAATGCTATCCTCCATTCATCAATGAATGCAATGCTAATAATGGATTGACTAGGAACTATGTATCAGCGTGGTCACGTATGAGAAAGTTACAGGTGTTCAAAAGTCTCTGAACAATGAAGGACAATTAGAAAGTAACAGGAGCTGTCAATACTACAGAAAAGAGGTTATGAAAGCTGTGAGTGAGCAGCTGAGGGGAGCTGTGAAGTTTGAGAAAAATGTCAAACTGGCAAAACCTAAATTAAACAAATAGAAGAAAAGGCTATCAGCGAAAGCTGGCAAAGTGGAAATTGGGCAAGAGATTAAAAGAGGTGCCAAGAAAGATAGCTGAACAACCAATGAACGTTTGAGTCTTTTGAATTGATTCTGAACAGCCAAACTAAAATCCAAGTCAAGATTATAGAAAGCTTGGACACAGCAACTGGTTGCGCGACCTGTAGTGGATGGACCGTGTGGTCTGTCAACTGTCCCTAGACCAGGAAGCCCCAACAAATCTAGGAGAATGGTGAAAGCAACCCTAAAGCAAGAAAGAGTTGAATATTATGAATCTGTGTGGTGTACCAGTGCTTCAAGCTAGGGGAAGAGAACCCCAAGCTCCTGCTGAACATTGTGAGACAGTTTTTATATTGAACTAGTACTTCATGCTTAGGGAAGGGAACCCCGAGCTCCTATTGGAATAGTGTGAACCCAGTTGTATACTGACACCAAGTGTGCTTTGAACTTGAGGAAGGGAATTCCAAGTCCTGGTGAAATATTTGGAACCAAAAAGTGTGAGAACTGTATCCTGAACTTGGGAGCTAGAGGCTGATCCAAACTTTATATTGAACACTTGAGTTAATTTAGAATAACCTACACTAGATTTAGTAGTAGATGTGAGGTCAAGCAGAGGGTTTGGCATAGACTTTTTAGACAGACATTTGATTTGGATTCACGGACATAGGCTTTGCTTAGTTTCCTTAAGTAGGGAAAATCCCACCATAGTTATAGGGAAAGTTAGGCATTACACCATCCTGATACTTAATAAAGATTCTATTGTTGAATTTGAAATCTGTTGCCTCTGTCATCTCTTGATACCATGCCTGTCTCACAATAGAAAAAGTGTATTATATGTCTAATAACGTTTGACCCCTATGAAATGAATTACGTTTTAAACAACTGTGTGGTAGTGTCTTTGTGAAGTTATGATGGTGATGGGTTCACATGTGGTGTTCTGTTTGCATGTGTGGGTTGGTAAATGTTTGAAATTCATTTATTTCTGTGATTGCTAATTATTCATTGATTTTGTGTGTTTTTTGATTTTCGCATGTAGAATCTAGAAGTGCAACATTCTGAATAAAACCATATCAATTGTACATGAACTTTCTCTCAATGTGAGTGTTTTAAAGGTTGCTGGATACATGGTGAAGCATTCTGTAGGGGTCTGTACTTAGTGTTGTTCTGTTGCACATCACCAGGAAATGTTGCAATGTAGTTTCAAAGAGTGCGCAGCATTTTACATTTAGCGTGAAGAAAATGAAAATGTAACCAAATCATTTCTTCCTATGAAAATGAATATTTAAAAATTTGAAATGTTTTCAATTTGACAATGTGTATCACATTCAGAACAGGTGCCAAAATGTTAAACACAAACAGTATTTATTTTTCCAACAGCAATCAGATTTACAATATGTATTGTCATTTTCCATAAATATATGGGAGAGAAATCACTGTAATCCAATTGTAAATGAGGATTTGCATACTGAAAATACATTAGGCTTAAACCAATGCATTTACCATTTTGGAAACCTGAACATAGGAAGTATTTAATAGAAAATAGTATGGTACTAATTTCGGCTTTTGTTGAAATAAGTAACTCAAGCTCACAGTAATTTGAAAAACATGTTTACCAAGTTGGTAAGGCCTCGTTGTTCACGAGGTGGGTCACCTGAAGATCAAAGCCTGATTAATGGGCTGTAGCCACCCCCATGGGCTCATTTTAAGAGAAATACTCCTAGAAATACTCCTAGAAATGCATTTCAGTAGAGTCTAGTAAATGGTCCTCCGATCTAATAAAATTTAGGTTGTCACATGATGGAAACCCCTGCTCTCAGAAACAATAGTTGGAAGCACGACAAAACACCCCAACACAGGTTACAAATCCCGATCCCATGCTTAGTAAACACTCGCTGGTATTAAGCGTGTTATAAAAGAACAATTATAATGTAAGGACTTAAATCCATTCGTTTGTGACCTGTGTTCACACTTCCTGCCCATAAAATTCACCATCTAAGAGCTAATGGAAAATCAAACAAAGTTACCTGTCAGCCACTCATATTAATCATTAACTGAAATTAATTTAGTTGAACAGGAATAAAGTTGACAATTTAAATTACATTATTTGGTGCATTAAAACAGTTTTGGTTTGCTGAGATTTAGGACAACAAGGACAAGTGTTCTGAAACCATTAAAGGTCTCCTTTTCAAAATGATAAATTATATGAATATAAATAACTTCCTCAATTGTGATTGCACAGATTTATGCTGCACATTCGGGTTGACCATGAGAATCTAAAAATCCATATTTCATCGATGGGAAAAACGTCTATCGGAAGATATGGAAGAAAATATGATTGAGTCCAAATGGTTTGGAATACACCCCTGTCACATCTCCAAAATATGATCAATCTATCAAATGACGAGATGTATTCTCTGGTACTGTCAACCTGTTAAGCAAGCTAACGGGAAGGTGTCCCCAATCACACATTGCCTTGTCAAATGACATACTGTGGCAAAATGTAGGGAGTAGTTAAGTAGAAACCCACATGAAGTGGTGAGAGAGCTCTAGGATTTTGAAGGCTGCAGAAAGAGGACCTCTGTCTAACTGGAAGAGCGCTGAGGTGAGGAAGGCACGTTGAGGGATGAGGAAGACCATGCACCTTGTCCAGGAGGATGCCAGAAGCCAGTTTTATCTGGTTCCGACCTGATTCCCAGTTGTAGATGGAGCAAGAAACACAGGGGCCTGATTGACTGAAGAGATTACATGGAGGCTGTGAGGGTCCATTCTGGCTTAGTGCGTTATAAAATTCCAAAAGGGAGTATACAAAGCCTGCATGGAATTAGATATATTCCCTGAAGAATAATTTCTCTTCTAAATTCCTGGAATGAGTAGAACTGGGAGTGAAAGCCATTCAGAGGGGATTATTCCAAATAAAATGCTTTAGCAATTGGAGTGTGAAATGCAAATTGATTTCTCGTTCTATTCAAACAGAAGTGAGATCTGATTTAATGTAGAAGAAGTAGCATTTTCTGGCACTAAGAGTGCAGTGTCTAATAAACTATAACCGATTGAATGCAAGTAGAATGTTGCATGTTCTGAATGCTCACAAGGCCTAGCAGTACCGCCTCTCTCTTTCATTGTTATATTTGCCTATCATTCCCATGTTCCCTCCCCATTGCCCTGAGGGCGCTTTGAAACATATACTTGATGTATAAGCGCCTTACAAATGCGCAATAAATAAATGTTAGTATGAAATGTATTGCGCTTTCTGAACATATTCAAAGCCTAGGGAAGATTAATTTAAACTAAAATCCAATAGCATTTCTGCACAGGGCATGCAGTCCCTTGCAACCAAAGCCAGGTAAATTGAAACCTGTGTTTTTCACAGGTATGATCAATACCTGGGGCTGTGGACCGATTGGCAGTACTCCATAGCCTAACAGAGAATTTATAAATCAACACATTTGAAGGCCTAGTCATTTATAAAGGAAGATTGGGATGAAAGGGGGCCTTGATGAGCCTCTTACTGTAGAGACTGATTGATGAAGACTCACATCTCGCAAATTACATTGTGTTGAAGTGAGTGTACCCTGAATTAGATGCACCCCAATCAACCATGGAATTGGCTGGGGATAGTTGTTATCATTTTAGAAATCATAATTTTGGGTTGATAGGTAGTATAGATACATCCAATATTCTGTGCGTTCTAAATTGATAGCACAGCTTCTTTAAATTCAAGATTGTAAGTTGTGATGCAACCCACCATAGTTTGTATTTCATTTACATGTATATGTTAGGAACCCATAGCACTATGATAATGACCAAGCAGGTCTCCCAGGTCCTGTGCGCTCCTAAGGTGGTCAAATAAATATTCACATTTATCCCACTGTATACAGATAAGATAAATGATGACAACAAAGTCTATGAGTATACACAACTGTTTAAATGAAAAGATGTGTGGTAATACAGAAGAAAAAGCACAGCAGCCCCAATGAGTTTGGCCAATGCATTTCGGAAAAATATCCTTCCTCAGGGCCAATCTGTATCATGGTGAGACTATGCGCATAAAAGCACTCAAAGTACCAAAAGCCCGAACTATAGCACAGTGCGGTACCAGGCATATATATATATCTGCTATATTGTCGCATTAAAATTGCCATCACCAAACAGTCAAACAGTTAATTATAAAAATTGTGGAGTTGAAACAACTGCAGACCCTGGAAAAGAATGCAACTGAGATAAGAGTGTAGACTTGATTTTAAAAAGTGAATGAAGAATTGACGTTGAAGTGCAGACATGGACTGCATTTTATCATGTACTAGACTACTTATTTCCTTCAGTAGATTGGGGTTTCCAATCATTTTTGTTAGAGGCTTTCCTTAGGTGCCCACTCACCGTCATGATTTGGCATACTTCTAAATTAGCATTTGCTGGTAGTTGCATTGCTTTTGGCTAGTGTAAACCCATGACAGGTTTGCTTGCAATCAAATGTATTTTTTATCATACTTCACATCACTTTTTTTGCAGAGGTGTGTTGCAATACAAATCATAGTACTTTGGACTTCAAAGGATGGACAAAAAACAATTATGCATTGGGGGGATCTTGGACAAATACATCTGTGAGACAGCACAGGATGGTAAAAGGCCATTGGCTTTGCAAAGATACAGCCTCTGTACGTTGACATTTTTCAGTCTAATAATTATGTATTTTTATTACTTCATTAAAATGTAGAGTGTGTGTAGCACTACCTGTGACCCATCCAGAGTATGGGTTGTATGATTAGGCCCTCCCACGTTTTTCACCTGTGGCGTGTCTTTTACATTGTAACCCAGTGTGGTGCTGTTGTGCCGTGGTTCCTTAGACGACCTACAGTGCCTTGTGAGGAGTCAGGAATGAAACCCGGACACAAGCTAGCCATGTTTTTGGTTAAAGAATGTTAATGAAAAATAAAAGGGTTGGGAAAAGGCCTCTCTGACCCTGCTCTAAGAGGTATTTCCCTACCTAAACCAAAAGTGTCAGGATGTCAAAATCAAAACTGACCTTGTGTCCAAAAGTTCTATTCTGACCCTCACAAACTAAACAAGAAGGTGAAAATGGAACTGTATTTAACCTTTCATGCCTGTAGAAAAATAAATTGGTAAAGAAAGAATGAGTAGCTCCAAATCAAAAGTTCTTCAAGGATAAAGAGTCCTTGTTCCAGAGGGTGACTCCCTTCACCTGGATTCCTCTTTGCCACAAACAGTTCTTTATACAGCATGTCTGTGTGTCTTGTTGGGCTTACAGTGGCACTGTCACACACAATGTTTTATGGTTTTATTCATGTCAGAGTTCTGTGGCCAGGATTTTGCTCTTGCTTGTCCAGCCAACGCAGTTGTAATATTCTTGCTTAGGACCTCTTGTTTCCACACATTTGCAAATTGCACAGTATACTTTCCTGCCTGTGCTTTTTATGTTTTCACACTCGAGATTGCCTGGTATACTTTCCTGCCTGGCCTTCTTGTACTTCACACAGTAGTAATTTCCTGGTATATTCTCCTGTCAGGGCTTCTTATATTCATGCACTTGTAAGTGCCTGATATACTCTCCTGCCAGGACTTCTTATATTCATCCACTTCCACAATTGTACATTTACTTGGTTGAATAATGTATCCTCTTGATATACTATTTGTTTTGGTATTTCCATGAATTTGCATTCCATGCATTCACATACTGGTAAGGGCTTTGGTTCAATTCACTTTCCCTTCTTACAATGTGTTGCTTCACTTTCTCTTGTTCTTCAGTCTGCTTTACTATCATTGGCATTTGGCGTACTCGCCGATATCCCCCTGGGCCCAAATATCCTAGGGTTGACTCACCGGCTCTTGCTGGCTTTATCAGGCTTATTCCTGGTAAATTGGTGAAGGTACTCTTCCTGGTTTTCCTTTGTGACTGCTGTTTCTGCATCCTTTTGTCTCCCGTGGCTTCGCTTCAGCATTTCAGCTATGCTTTGGGCTCTCGCAGGTAAGGGTCTGCTTTCTGCGGTTGGTTAATGCCCAGGAGTCTTTTCCTGTCTCCTGGCGTCTCTGCAGCACGTCCCCTTCATGCAGCGTTTCCCTTCATGCTCTGCTGTGAACTCCGCCACACCTGTTCAGGACCTGGAGCCTCACAGAGAGGCGAACTGTTCTCTCGCCAAGAGCAGCCTTTGACATGTGGCTGCCAGTCTTTACATTTCCCAGGCATAGGTGTTTTCAGCCAACAGCGAGAGTGCTTTCTGAGCTTGAAGCTTCTTCCACTGCACTGCTCTTCTTCTCTTCCTCGTCTCAGTACTTGGGGGATTATGGGAAAAGGAGTCCATTGTTGATGTTTGATGAAAAGAGCTTGGATAATCCTTTTCAACATGCCTGGATGGCAAAGCAGTTCTGGGTGATGAATAGATGGAACTGATAAAGGCATTCTTGTTACTCCCACATGGTAGACCAAAGTTGGGATTTTGGTTTAAATGCTTTGTCAAGAGTCTTTTCTATTCTTCCAAGCGAAGGGTGTAGAGGTATGGGAATAGGTCATGAGGGTATTGGGCTTGAGAGGATTATCTTCGAGGGCAAATGGAGGATACCATGTCTCATCCAATGAAGCCATGACATCCCCCCCGGAGGTTGTCGGCTCCCATGTGATCCTCATATAGCCGCCCTCAGATTCAGCATCAGGTAGCGGCAGCTGTCTGCTGGCCACACGGGAGGAGGTCACTGCTGGGGAATCAGTGATAACTCCATTGGATTCATCACAGCCTCCACATATCCCATAGGGTAAACAGGGACACTCACTGAAAAAGTATGGATCAAATGATTCACACACTTGTATACATCTATCAACTAATAACTGTGGAGACTATATCAAAAGATTGCACTTTCCTTATATATAGAGCAAAGCCCATCAAATATTATGGTGCATGTAAAAATCCATTAAAACATTCTATCTGAAATGTGACAGTAGCATAGGTCCTTTCAGCTATAAGCTACACATACAACAGCAGAATGAATGTGTTTGATCTAATTTACATACCAACAATGCATTGCTCAGTGACTCTGAAGTGGGGATGAACTTCCAGGGATGTCTCCTCAGTGGCCTATTTTACTCTTATGTATGAAGTCTGTTTATTCCTCTGAAGAGATTCTCTGTCGTTAACTTCATATAAAACATAGTGAGATTATTATAGACCTGTGTGGAAGATCTATTTATAGAGAGTGGTGTTTACTACAAACAAAGCATGAGATCAGAGCTTTGCGTAAGCTCTAATGAACATCTTTTTACTCACACCTAAGGGTGTGTTCCCATGCTATATACCTTCTCCCTCTGCTTGAGATATGCCTTCCCTTATGGAGAAAAATCAGCTGTGCATAACAACCTATTTGTCAAAGCTCACTAGCTGCTTATTCCGGGGCAGACTCGGTTGTAGCCAAAGCCTGTTCAGGTTTTAAAAAAACTGGCCTTAATAAAAGATTTCAGGTACTCATTGAAATTATGATATCATTCCAATGTATTTCTACATGTTTGATGCTACTGAAAATGCAACCTGAAGAATTATGAAATTTGAACTTTACTATACAGAACACTCATTCTGAATCACACCAGAATCATAGTTATGTGTTTTCATATAAACATATTGTTAAATAAGAAGAATGCTTGAGATGTTTAAATAGGACAGAAAACACCTTGTGCAGTATTGAGATCCTGTAAATCTATAAACTGTGAACTTCAGCAGAGCTGAAACTTATAATTTGTGCACAACATCCATAAAACTATCATTTACATCAATGCCTGGAAGACAACTGGAACAGCTGGGTCTGTTTAAGTTAATCATTCTGTCAGGATTCACACACCACAGTGGGACACTACAACCAGGAGCTTGACGGATGCCATGGTGCATGAGGGTCAGCACTGTGTGTGGACCGCATCTTTCTATGCTCCTTGTGTGATGCAGCGGAACCACGGTCTGATGACACATGGAAGGCGGAAGAACGCCAGAAGAATCCTGCGCCACTGGCTACTTGAATTCCAGAGAAGACAGACCGAGCACTTCTAAACATTATCTGTGAGTAGTTCTGTTATTTCCTTTGTGATCATGATTGTTATCAGCTATTTCTTAACTCTGGCCTGTCTTTTGTACCAGCTTTTGGTACTTCCCTGCTTCCTTCTGCTTTGGTGCCTCTGCATTGCTTCTACACAAAATCTGTATATTGGCCACGCGCGTCTACTGGATTGTGTCAGAATGTTTCCTAGTTGTTTCTCATCTTGCTGGTGCCTTTGGACTCCTGTTTGATTTGTTTGGACTACTTCTGGAGTCTCCCTGATTGGGACTATTGTAACAGCCTACCCCGGTTTATTTCATTCCCAGTCAGCCTTATGGGAATGCAATTGGAAACCCCATTGCTGTCTGCCATTCTTGTCTTTAGTTGCATCCTCGTGCCATTTGGGGTAGCCCCTAGTGTACTGTAGTGCTACCTCTGTCTGACAACAGCGGCAAGCAGTCACTGCTGTTCTATAGTCTCACCCTTTATACCTACCTCATCATCCACTAAATAGGTTTTCCATCTGTACAGCTACCTTATAAGGTAGGAGATAACAGGGAGCTATTGCCATCCCAGGAATTATCTGTGCATATTGGTGATTTCATTGACCACTTGTTGCTTGATTGCAGCGTGAGAGAGAGCCAGGCAGCATTCCTCCCAACTTTTCATCCGAGCCCTCTGCAGACTGTGTGCGTGTCCCTAATATTACCGGCGCAGTGCTGTGGGGTAGAAAGTCTTCTGCTGCGGACCTGAGACCACCCTCTGGGACAGGTGCACCTTGAGCCTGACCGTGTCTTGGTTCCAAACTAGAAAGTACATTAAAAAGTATTATATCTTACAACCAGCCACAATATGGGCTTGTGTTTGCAAGCTAATCTGAAAGACCTCCATTACTTTGATTGATTGATGTCTGGTTGTTCAGTAATACATGCCATTTAAGGACAGAGTCCCAGGGATATCCATGAACTCTTGCCATCTCAAAACAGGTCCCACAGATGAATGTGCACCTGTTCCATTAAGTCTCAGCTAATAGAAAATAGACCATATGATTATGCTTTTACAAGTTAAGCTTTAAGCTCTTAAACTGCAGATGGTCGACAATTGATATTTTTTAGCCCACGCATATGCAACTTACAAATGTAGCAGGTGCAAATGTGCAGCCGAAACCAATTCAAAATATGTCTTCAAGATTACCCACTGGAAAAGCATTGTGGCTGTCACTTTTGATTTTTTAACCCCACTGAAAAACCAAATACAGATCTGAATTCAGCTTCATCGGGAGAATAACACACGTATTAAAATGATTACTTCATGCCAAATATGCATGTATTGATAAAGCCATTATGGACAAATTAAACAAAAATATTTTCACAAATCCAATTTTGTCTTGATGCCCTTTATGAAATATTTTTTAAAGCTATATTAAAAATAAATATTTCCTCTTAGTACCTATTCTCGCTCCGGAGGAGGGGGCTAGCTTGCAGCTGTATTAGGACACACAAAGTTCAAGGGGCCAATGGAACCAAGGAGGAGCCCCTTTGTGGGTGTGAAAAAGGAAGGAAAGCAATCATAGAACTGATGCAATCCAAAATGTAGTGTCAAATGATGTGGCTTTGCATAGTATGAAAAGTGATGTTCCTAAGGAAGGAAGAAAGACTGGATTATTTTCTAATTGCCTGCCAACATACACACAATTTCCCCAAGAAACATATACCAACATTTGCAGAAGGGAAGAGGACTGGGACCAGGAAAGATTTCCTAATTGAGCGAGAAGGTAAACAGTGCTGTGGGACACCTTCTTACCTCGATTAAAGGAACTGAGGAGAACCAGATGACCTGGATACCCAGTGCATTTTAAGTTCCAACTTAAAGCGCGGAGGGGCCTTGAGACATCCCACAGGCTAATTTAATTTGACAACTAAAAATGTAAGTGAACTTCGGCGCTATTGCATTTAAATATAAATCCCTTAGCAGTAGAACTGGGTTAGGGGGTATTTCTCTCCCAAAAGGAAGTAAAACCACTCACAGGACTTGTTTCTGAAGGGCCTCCTGAAATCTGTGGCTTATTGTACTAATTTCAATGACGTGACAAAGAATTAAAAGGACCCGGGTTACAGAAAACATATTTTTTTAGCGTTAAATGTCATTAGGTGGAATAATTCCCAAAAGATACAGAATAGGGGGTCAAAACTTGATGTGGAATACAATTTTCGAAAGCTCGTATTCAAAGTATTTAATTTGATGCAAGATTCTCGTCCCTTTTAAAAAGAAATCTAAACCAGTAGAAATTCATTAACATTGTGGACATTATCATTATCCTTGTAGTCTGAATTCCGATGTTGTTTTTTTGAGGTGCCTTGAGGTAAGGGACCACCTGTATTTTCAGCAATGTATTATTTTGAATAAAAATTAAAATATTCTGTTTTTAAACAGCCTGCTTTTGTCTCATAAACATTTTATTAAATGGATATCGTAACAGGGTCCTGCTAGATTGAGTTCTCTGCATTCAGGTTATCTGGGGGAAAGCGTAGACTTGCCTCTGGAAATAACTCACAAATTGGGGTCTGTTCTCATTTTGTGCTGTGATATGTTATCTGTACAGCCATTCATTTCGGATCCCTCTATACTCACAGTTTCCTCCATAGGTTCGGAGAGGGCTAGTCCCCAGTCTGTCTCTCTCTTCTGGGTGATCTCAGGCCATGCTAGAGGTTGGATCATGAAGCGCAGACCATGCCCTGGTCAATCAGAAATAGGGCACGAGAAATCCATAAATATGAGGGTCAGTTGGTGTGCCTTTGCCTGCCTACTTTGAAACATACATGAACTCTGTTGTCTGTCCCTCTCTTCCACTCCTTTCCTCGCTTTCATTTCTCAGCCATTCTTCTCTGGGGTCTTTCTCCATCTTCCACCTGGGTCCTCGCCTAAGGCTGGGCCCCTCAACCCACTTGCTAGAAAAGAACTCCCTGTTCCTCAGGGGAGATACACCACATGATTTGTCAGAGAGTGGGGTCTGAGAAACTCAATTACTGTGGTATCCCCTTGCCGGGGCTAGGGGAGCGAGCGCGGGTCGCAGCAATAACAGGCCGACACGGAGCGGTGCTGCCAAACCTCTATCTTTATTCGTGCTCCAACATGAACTGATTGACCCCGCCCCTCCCGCGTCACTTACCTTCTCTTCCCGCCCGGGTCCCTCCCGCCCCCTTTGTCCAGGAAACGTCAACATGTCATCTCCCCCCTTTTTAAACGGTTACCACACTCTTCGCAACAGGCGATGATCTGGCGAGTCTCTAGTCCATTTCCTCGATCCACAGGCGAGGTCTGTTCTGGACTCGCTGTGGTCGTGTCAGCTCAGCCCTTGGTGAGGGTCTGCTCGCGGCCGTCTCGGCTTCTGGATCTTGATCCGATTCGTCAGCGTCCCACGGATCCTCTCCTTGTTGATCACTGTATTCCTCCTCTGGTGGGGCTTGTACCCTGCCGCTCAGGCGTCTTGTTCCGGGCGGTGGGAGTTCCTTGAAGTGGAACGAGTTCCGGGTTACCGCTCCCGTGGAGCCTTGTGCAGTGATCATTGACCCCTTCCTCTGGGTAACGAGAAGGGGCTCTTCCCGAAATGCAGGCGTGTGCTTATGGGCCGAGGGCTGTCGAACGGCCACCACATCTCCTACGGTTATTTGGGATGTCTGGGCCTTTCTGCGGGCGTCGGTGTATTCCTTCATTCTGTTCTTTGCTGATTCATCCCACTCTCGGACCTCCGCATTCATCGCCGGGCGTGGTGCACTTGCCTCTGCTTGGGGAATTCGGGTTTGAGGGTTACGCCCAAACATGAGTTCGGCAGGGGTCTTCCCTGTTGTGCTATGGGGCGTTCCCCGGTAGTCCCGTAGTAGTTGATTGAGTACCTGTTCGTATGGTTGTTCCGTGAGGCGTGCAATCTGTAGGGCCCGCTTGAGATTGGCCATGAACCGTTCGATCATCCCATTGGCTTGCGGCCAAAGCGGGGTCACCTTCCGATGTCGGAACCCCAAGTACTCCGCAAACCGGGCAAATTGATGTCCACAGAACGGGGCCCCGTTGTCTGTCTTGAGCACCTTGGGCACTCCATAGGCAGAGAAAATGTGGTCCAGTGCTGGAACGACGTGATGCGCGGCCGTGGACGAGATCAGCTGTACTTCTGGATATCCGGTGTACTCATCCATTACTGCAAGGACATATCTTCCCCCCTCGATAGGTCCAAAGAAATCGGCGGCCACCGCTTCTCATATGTTCTGCGGAAGTTCGGACATTTGTAGTGGCTCAGGATGTCGATTAGGTGTAATGATGCAGCAGGTGGGGCATGTTCTCAGGGCGGCCTCTACTCGGGCATCCATTCGTGGAAACCACACCTTTTGGCGCAGCATGCGCTGTGTGGAGACAATGCCTCGGTGGGTCTCATGTGCCAGGTTGATGACTTTCTCCCGCATGGTTGCTGGGATCACTAGCTTGCAGTCCTTGAGTAGGAGATGGTCCTCTGATACGGCTAGCTCTTCTTTCACGAGGAGAAGTCGTTCCTTGTCTTCCCATGTTTGGCCTCCTGCTGCTTTTCCTCTCTCCTTAGCCCTCCTCCATTTTCCAGATGTGAGACCTTCACATATGATGCGGCATGCAGGGTCGTTTTCAGTTTCTCTTGCCAGTTCTTCTTTGTTAACCCCCTCCGGTGTGGTTTGGTGAACCAGATATCTGAGGTAGCGGTCTGCCACAGACGGTTCAGGTCTGCTCTCGCCCCTCGGTCTCCTTGACAGGAAGTCAGCAGGGTTTTCACCTTTCCCTGGTCTGTGAATGATGTTGAACGCGTAGTCTTGCAGACGTAGCCCCCATCGGGCGATCCTAGGGGGCATCATAGCTTGGGGATTGCCATAGAGAAACAGTAGCGACTGGTGATCAGTGACCACCTGAAATGGCTTTCCATACAGGAATAAGTGGAAGTGTTTGCATGCCCACACCACCGCCAATCCTTCCTTTTCAGCCTGGGAGTAGGCTTGTTCAGTGGTGGATAAGCTGCGGCTGGCATAGGCTACCACATGTCTCTGTTGTGGGTCTTTGGGATCAAATTGAGCCAGAATGGCCCCTAATACCACGGGGCTGGCGTCAACTGTTAGTTCTGTTCTCCGGTTAGGGTCGTAGTAGGCCATGTTTTTCGCCTTTGCAACCCTCTCCCTGATGGTTTCGAAAGCTCCCTGACATGCGCCGGTCCACTCGAATTTCTCGTTCTGGTGTGTTAGTTTCCTTAAAGGTTCGCTAACCGAGGCAAAATCCTTGATGTACCTGCTGCAGTAGCTGGCTAGGCCTAGAAATGAACGAAGTTCCGACACATTGATTGGCACTGCTGTGTCATTCAGAGCCAAGACTTTGTCCGGATCTGGGGTCATCCCCACCTCTGAGAACACGTGGCCAAAGAATTTTAGCGTGCTCTTCCGGAACTCGCACTTGTCCTTGTTGAGTGTGAGGTTTGCATCGTGTAGAGCTTTGCACACCTTCATGAGGGTTTCGTCGTGGCTCTTCACGTCAGTCCCGAACACCAAGATGTCATCCGAGTAGTTGAGGCAGTTGGGAATGTGCTTTATGATGTTATGGACCTCGGCTTGAAAGATTTCTGCGGCTGACGACACCCCAAAACTCAGCCTTTAATATCTGAACAAACCAACGTGAGTGGCAAATGTGGTTATGTTGCGACTCTCGGGGTGTAAAACCAGCTGATGGTATCCCTTCTGGAGGTCTAGTTTTTTTTTTTTTAACAGGTTTATTTAACATTTTCAGTTACAACAACAATGTGGCCTTGGCCGTTCCCCAACTCCCCCCCCCAACTCCCAACCCCCTCCCCCCCCGGAAGAATCTCGTTTGTCCTTTATTTCTGTGCAGGTTTATGTTCTCATTAAGTCCGATATCCTTATATTATGAGGGCACCATTGCTCCATGTAATCTGATTGCAGATATTCAAGTATTTCTCCCCATTCCTTTGTGAAGGTTTCTTTCGTTCCTTGTAGAGTATGCGTTAGCTTCTCCATGGTCAGTTGCGTCCATACTTTCTGGAGCCAAGTGAACATAAGAGGGGGCTCTCGTTTTTTCCAGTTTTGGGCTATTGAGGCCCAGGCAGGTATTAGTAGGCCCATGAAGCCCCGCCATTGTGATTTCCTGAATTTCTTAGCTGCCTGATCCTTGAATCCGCATAGCCACACTTTTTCGCCTAGGAATTCGGCTTCTGGAAATATTTTTACTATTTCCACCTTTAGTTCGGACCAGAAGGCCTTGATTTCCCGGCAGTCCCACCAAATGTGTCTCCATGTGCCCACCTCCAAGCAGCCTCTCCAACACGAGTTCGTTGTTTGTGGGTACATGGCGTGTAGTCTCTCTGGAGTGTAGTGCCATTGGGTTACTATTTTTATCCACATTTCTCTTTTTTGGACTGATCGGGTCATTTTTGGTATGGAGTCCCATAGGTCTTCCCACTGGCGTTTGTGGATTTCCTCCCCCAGCGTTTTCGTCCACTTGATCATGTACGACCATTTGAGTTCCTCCCCGATGGTGTTAATGAATGTGTAGAGCGAGGAGATCAATTTTCTTGTTCCTGAGTTGGTGATCAGAAACTTCTCAAATGGCTTGAGATCCCTTGTGGCAGCTGTTTTGATGTTTGAGGTTGTAAGCCAGTGTCTTAGTTGTCCGTATTTGTATTTGTCTGCTTCCGTTAGATTCAATATTTCTCTGCAGTCTTCGAAAGACCTTATTTCTTTGTCTTGGAACATTTCGCCTATTTTTGTGACACCTGCTAATTCCCATTTCTCATAGGCTCCGTGTTCCATTCCTGGTGGGAACTGTGGGTTCCGGCAGATGGGTGTGAAGGGCCCCTCCACTGTGGTCATAATGCCCTTCTTTGTCTGTTCGTCCCAGGCTTCGAGGGATGTTGTCATAATTTTGCTTATGCGAAGGTTTGGGTGCCTATGTTGTTTTGCTTTCCATAGTGTTTCCTCCAGCGGGGCTCTGGCCACCGCTCTGTCCTGAGACACCCAAATTGTTTGTTGTTTGTCCCCCAGCCATTCTCTCAGGACCCATAGTTGCGCGGCCATGTAGTATTTGCGAAAGTGTGGGAGGGCCATTCCCCCCTCCTTTGTTGGGGCCGTAAGGGTCGCTCTAGCGATCCTAGGGGTTTTATTGTTCCATATATAGGATGAGATGGCTTTGGCCAGTGCTCTAAAAAACGATTTGGGGACCTTGATTGGGAGAGCCTGAAAGTAGTAAAGCATTCTGGGAAGGGTGATCATTTTTATGGCTTGAATTCTACCCCACCACGATACCATCAGGGCGTTCCAGCGCTCCAGGTCTCTCTTTGCCCTTCCCAGTAGGGGGGGGTAGTTCTCATTATATAATGATTCTATCTTACTAGTTAGTGTGACCCCTAAGTATTTTATTCCTTTATCGGCTATCTTCAGGTTTTGCGAGTTTGCTATTCTTTCCGTATCTTGCCCCCCTCCGGACAAGAGCAGGAGTTCTGATTTGTTCTTATTAATTTTGAGGCCCGATATCGCCCCGAAGGTTTCTAGCTCTCTAATAGCTTGGGGGAGTGCCGTTCCCGGGTTCGTAAGGGCTAGCAGCATGTCATCTGCATATGCTATGACTTTGTGTTGTATACCTCCCATTTCTATTCCCGTAATGGTTACTGTCTCCCTAATTCTTGTTAGAAGTGGTTCCAGGAAAATGGCGTATAACAGAGGGGATAGTGGGCATCCCTGTTTTGTGCCTCGTGTTATTTCTATTTTGTCCGTGACCGCCCCATTGATGGCTATCCTGATGGATGGGGAGGTGTAGTTGGCTTTCACCATCTTTATGTACTGATCTCCGAAACCAATATGTTTTAGTGTTTTGAACAGTATTGACCATTCCACCCGATCGAAAGCCTTCTCGGCGTCTAATGAGAGCAGGGCAGCTTGTGTTTGGGTGATCTCTGACTTCTCTACCAGGTGTATGATTCTTCTCAGGTTGTCATGCGTAAGTCTCCCTGGGATAAATCCTGATTGATCTGGGTTTATTAGGGACGGGAGAAGTGGGGATAGCCTGTTTGCCAAAATTTTAGTGTATATTTTTGCGTCTATGTTAATCAGAGCTATGGGGCGGTACGAGTTGGGGAGGGATGGGTCTTTTCCTTTTTTGTGGAATACCTGGACCTTTGCTTCGTTCATTGATTGGGTCACGTTGCCCTGTTCTTTAAAGGTGTTTAGAAGTCTCGTGAGGACGGGGGCAAGCACATCTGCATATTTTTTATAGAATGGGGCGGTGAAACCATCTGGTCCGGGTGCTTTCTCTGTTGGGAGTGCCGCGATTGCCTTTTTTACTTCCTCCTCCGTGATCGGATTCTCTAGTGCTTGTTTGTCTTCCTCAGGGATTCTTTTTAGGGGGAGGGATTGCAAATAGGCATCCTGGTCTGCTTCGTTCGGTTGTTCCGAGGTGTAGAGATTTTGGTAAAAATCTTTGAAGATTCTCCCTATGCTTGGGGTTCGTGTATGTAGTCCACCCCGCTCGTCTTGGATGTTCATTATGTTTGTTGACTTTTGTTTCTCTCGGAGCTGTCTTGCCAAGAGTCTGTCCGCCTTGTTGGCTTTTATGTATAACCGTTGTTTTAGAAATAGTAGGGATCTTTCCGCAGCTTTTGTTCGGAGCATTTCCAATTGCCCCTGTGTGTGTTTTAGGGCCTTTTTTGTGGCTCTCGTAGCGTGGGATATAATTTCTTCCTGTATGTCCGAGATTTTCTTTTCGAGTTCCTTTTCCCAGCGATGTCTTTGGCTATCCTTGGAGGCTTTTAGGGCTATGATGTTGCCTCTGGTCACCGCTTTGAATGCCTCCCACACCATGTTCAGCGGGACCTCGCCAGTGTCATTTTGTGAGAAGTATTCTGTTATCTTGTCCCTAATCGATTCTCCCATTGCTGGATCCTGTAGGATATCCGGTGGTAGCCTCCAGCGCCACAGTCCTCCTCCTTTTTCTGGGGTTGTTAGCTCCAGCCACAGTGGGGCATGGTCCGACAGGGATATTGACCCTGTTTCAATATCTTGGATTTTCCCCATTAGACCCACCGAGACCCAAAAGTAGTCTATTCTTGACATCGTGTTGTAGACATGGGAAAAGTAGGTGTAGCCTCTCTGCTGGTCCTTTTGCTGTCTCCACACATCGCAGAGAGCGAGTTGGTCCATTTTTTGTTTGAGTCGTTTGGAGGGGGCGCCCTGTGTAGAGGGGCCCGCTGTGCTTCTGTCGATTTGTGGGTGCCATGCCAGGTTGAGGTCTCCTCCCAGAATCACCTCACCCTTTGCGAAGCCCTCTAGTTTCTCCAGCGCCCCTCGAATGAATCCGTCTTGTCCAGTGTTTGGTGCGTAGATTGTGGCCAGAGTTAAAAGGGACCCATCCAGGCGGACGTTGACCATTGCTAGTCTGCCTTCTTTATCCGTGTGCCTGTCCGTTAGAGTGACCTTTGCTCCTTCTTTAATGGCTATGAGGACTCCCGCTTTTTTGTCCGTGGCATTCGATTGTGCCCATATCCGATAACCCCTGAGGCGTATTTTCTGCTTGTCCTGTGCTTTGATGTGCGTTTCTTGTAGCAGAAGGATGTCCGCCTTTTCTCTTTTCAGCAGGGACTCCACTTTCTTTCTCTTTATCGGGGAGTTCAGTCCTCGTACGTTATATGTTAGGATTCTAAGTTTTCCCATTTCGTACTGTGAGATTGGGCGAGTCCCATTTCCTTACGATGTGAGAACTTTGCGTCTTCCGGAATCTTTCCCCCCCCCCCCCACCAACTCCCCAACTTCCAACTTTTGAACAAATAACTTCCCGAGGAGGGCCCGGGTACCTAAGGGTGCTAGGGCGTTGCGCCTATCGCTCCCGGCCCTCGAAGTGCTCGGTAACAGTTTCGCGGGGGGTCCTAAACCCCGCATGGTCTCTGACTTTGCTGAGTTGCGATCCCAAGAGGGTCCCTCCCGGGCCGCCAATTATGGTTTTCCGTGGGCTAAAGTAGAGTTGTGCGGTTACCCATTTTGCTTCTTTCTTTTCCGTAGCTCTTCCCATCCTCTCGGCCTTTTCTGCCAGCCGCCCCTTGTTTTACCGTGCGATTCCGCCGCTTCCTCTGTTTGAATGTCCATTATCTTCAGGCCCTCATCGCACGTTGTCACTCTTCGTTGTTTGCCTTCCCAGTTGAACAGTAGGCCGAAGGGGAATGTCCATTTGTATCTAATTTCCTTTGTCACCAGTACCTTGATTAGCGGTGCCATATCTCTCCTTTTTTGTAGTGTGATCGAAGCCAGGTCTTGGTACAGTTGTATATCTGTCCCGTTCATCCTGATGTGGTCCAGTTGTCGCGCCTTTCTTAAAATAAGTTCTTTTTGTGGGTATGAAGATAGGGCTACTAGAACATCTCTGGATCTTTCTCCGGGCGTCCCTGTTCTTTTTGGGCCCACTCTGTGGATTCTGTCTATCCCTATGGTGTCCGTTTCCTGTGCCCCCAGAATGTCTGAAAAGACTTCCTGTACTGCATTCTTGAGGTCCTTGTCGAGTATTGCCTCCGTGATGTTCTTGATCCGTATGTTGGATCTGCGTGATCTGTTTTCTAAGTCCTCGCATTGAATTTCTAGGTTGTGGGTTAGGCGTGCTAGGTGTTCCTGGGTCTCACTGTTTTGGGTTGTCTCTTCTTCTAGATTTTGGATTATTTTTTCCACCGTATCGGTTCTCTCTTCCAGTTGGGCGATGTCTCTCTTGACTTCTTGGACTACCTGTTTCATTTCGTTCCTCATTGAGATGAATTGGTCCTGGACTGTGGTCATAAATCTTTCCTGTAGTTCCGCGAACCATGTGTGCATGTCTTCCTTTGATGGAGGTGCTGGAGTTGCATTGGTGTGGTTGCGGTCCTCTGGGGAGTCTTCCCGGGGTCTCCCCCTGGTGTGTATCTGTGATTCAGTCGACCACATTTGGACAAGGTTCGCTTCTTGTTTAGAGGACTGCGAGTTCGGTAGTACTGTGTTCGCTTTCCCCTTTGTTTTAGACATGTCTTCCTTGGGGAGGGGGGGATCCTCTTCTCCTCCGGTATGGGGAATGGCGGTGTGCTTTTGAGCGGGGGGTCGGCGGGGGGGGAGTGTCTTGCTTATAGTCCCCGGTGGTTTACCCCCCGTTATGTGGGGCTGTTGGTGGGGTTGAGGGTCTTCCTGTGTGTGGCGGGTGCCCTCGGGGGGGCTTCGCCTGTGGTCTGGCCTGTTGTGTCCTTGTTTCCCTTTTCGGTGCTCCCCCTCTCTTCTCGGCCCTGGAGTGGTCGGGCTGGTCTGTCCGGGTGCCGGGCCGTAGGCTGGGTGCTGCAGCGGCCGCCTGTGTTTCCCTATTGGATCTCCTCTTCTGCGGTCTTTTCGGCCCTGGAGTTGGGTTGTTATAATATTTGGGGGGTGGCCCCCCGAGTCTATTGGGATTGTAGGGAGGGGAGGGGTGCGCTCACCTTGTGCGCCTCCGGGCGACCGAAGGCGAATTTCTTAGTGCTCGGCCTTCCTTTCTTCCGAGCGGGCCGCACGGGGTCCTGCCGGCCCTCGCCCCTGCTTCTGTTCGTCTGCTTCTTGGAGGGGGGGGGGGAGACCGGAGGCGTGCTGGCACCCTCCCTTCCCTTCGTGCGCTCTGTCCGGGCGCCGCGCCGTGGGTCGGGCGCCCGAATCTCCTTGCTGGTTCCCCTCGTCTGCGGGAGCTCGTGGGTAGCGCCGGAGGGGGAGGGGCGGCCGCTCCGTACTGCTCTCGTGCGCCGCTTCTGCGTGTCCCCCGGTGCTGTGAGGTCGTCTGCTGCTGCAGGGTGTTACCCTGCGCTTTCCGGGTTTGTTTTCGGGACAAATCCACGATTCCGCGGTGCTTTATTTTCAATTCAGCGGCGGCCCGGGTGGAACGCGACCTATGTGCGACTTCCCATCCCGGCGGCCATCTTGGATCTGATGGAGGTCTAGTTTTGAGAACACCTTGGCTCCGTTTAACAGATGGAACATGTCCGTTATTCGTGGCGCAGGGTATCTTTCCCCGCAGATTGCTTGGTTGGGACGTTTCATGTCGACGCACAACCTGATAGCTTCAGATCCTTTCTTCGGGACGGGGACGATGGGAGAAACCCAGGTGGTTGCTCCCGAGGCCTTTTCAATGATGTCCTGTTCTAGCAATTTCCTTAACTCATCCTCCACCTTTTGTTGGATGTTGACATGGATCCCTCGGTATGGCTGAGCCACTGGGCATATGGAGTCGTCTACGTGTAATTTCACTTGTCGGTTCTTGAGTTTCCCGATCCCTCTGAATATTTTTGGATATAAGTTGTTAATCATGTCAATCGGGTCGATGTACTTGTGGACCATGATGTTATATAAGATGTGTATCAGGCCCATGTCTGCGGCGGCCTTGAAACTCAGAACACATCCGCTGTCAGTTTCGGTGGCCAGGACGTGGATTGGGACTTTCATCTCTTGCCCCTTGTAGCAGCATAGCCCGCTGAACCTTCCTACGCACTTGAGGGGAGTTTTCGCACCATAGGCGTAGATATCAACAGTGGCTGGCTGGAGCTTTGGTTTCGGGGTTAGTTCGGCATATACTTGTTCACTCACCACATTGACGGTGGCGCCAGTATCGATGAGGAATTCCGTTGGTCTTTCCTGCAGCTTGATGATGAGGGTGGGGCTATGAGCCGTGGCTGTGGGATTTCCTAAAGCGTAAACGTACGCCTTCTTCTTGTGATCACTCCCGGAAGAACTAGGGTCTGATTCGGTGGGGGATTGTTCGACCAGATAGCGGACATGGCGCCTTGATCTTCTTTCGGGTTTGGCCCGTGTCACGAATCGTCTCCTTTCTCTCCGCTTTTGGCGGTCGTCGCCGGAGTCCTTATCTCTCTGGTCACTTCCGAGTTGACTTGGAGGGTTGGAGGTGCTACTTGGGGTCGAGTGCGTGCTCGGTGTCCCCCCATATCGATTCCTCGAGCGAGTGGTGCTGTCTCGGGGCCTCTCTCTCCCTCGATCCCTGAACAGTCTGCATACCGCTTTGAAATGGCCTTCTTCACCGCACGAGGTGCAGCGTTGTCCTACGGCCGGGCATGTCCCTTCATGGGGATATTCAAACCAACACTTGTAGCAGAATAGTTCTTCTGTCTTTTTCTGTAGGTGTAATTTGTTCAAATTTTCGCCCAGTGGTGTGCTCCCGAAACTTTCTACTTGACAGTCAATGGCTCTTTCGACCCTGGCCAGTGCCAGTATTTCCTCCAGCGTGCGGGACTTCTGGAGCAATTTCCTGTGGAATGTTTGGGACTCGCAACCCGATATTATTTGCGATCTGAGGGCTTCAGTGTTCGAATAATTTGCAAAGTCACAGTGTTTGAGCTTTGTGCGAAGTCGCATTACATACGCGTCCATGGTCTCCCCTTTTGCCTGCTTTGTGGTGTGGAACAGGTGCCTTTCGTAATCGACATTGGTGTGAGGCGCGAAATATGCTGCCAGGGCGTCTTTTAGTTTCTGTATGGAGTCTATGGAGTCCTGGGGCATTTCGTCGATGATGTCTCGGGTGGCGGAGCCGACCGCTAGCTTTAGTGGACACACTTGCCTTGCATCCGCCACTGGCCCCGTGGCCCCCATGTATAGGTCAAAGTCCGTCACGTCAAAGGCTCCAGGCATCTGGGCAGCCAGTGTGTCCGGCAGTTGGTAGGGCACGTGATCCAACATTTGATCTAGGAGTGCTGGGGGCCCATTTCCTGGATCTCCTGCGCCTTGATTTGCATCCTTATCAGACATGGTGATGGGAGCGCAGCTTCCCTACGCGTGATTCCGCTGTTGTGGTGTGATGGCCGCCTTATGAGGCACGAGCACCATCAATGAGCACCACGCCTGTTGAAGTGCTCTTCCCTGGCTTCACTTCCCTTGTGGGGCTCCTCGTGTCTCTGGCATGGGCCTGGCCTGGTCCTAGGCCCTGGGTTGTGGCTGCGTGATGGCCTTCTCCCTCTCTTGGCGTGGGTCGGGGCTCGACCGTGACTATGCACTTGGCCACGTGTGCTTACGGAGGAGGGGCCCGCACCGTACCCTGCCGCGTATCATTACACGCACGTGCACTCTCCTGCTTCTCCGTGTTCACCGCCGCGGCCCGGATCTCCTCTCCGTGACTCGATCTTGAGCGGGTAGGAGCCTAGACGAGCTACCTCTCTCCGCGTCCTGTCTGTCGGGTTCCGTGACACCCCGATGCTGCGGCGACGCCACACGCTTCTTGGCTGCTGCGGGCGCTGATCGGCGAGCGTTCTACTCGCTGTTGCGTGCGGATGCACGGCGCTCGTCTCTCTCTCTCTCAGGGGACCCTGCCGCTCAGACTCCCATCCTCGTCGCCATTGTGGTTTCCCCTTGCCGGGGCTAGGGGAGCGAGCGCGGGTCGCAGCAATAACAGGCCTACACGGAGCGGTGCTGCCAAACCTCTATCTTTATTCGTGCTCCAACATGAACTGATTGACCCCGCCCCTCCCGCGTCACTTCCCTTCTCTTCCCGCCCGGGTCCCTCCCACCCCCGTTGTCCAGGATACGTCAACATGACAATTACCTCTTTGTACTGACCATCTTTTCATGGCTGCAACCCTTTCAGGCCTCACGAAACATACTCAATCCTTTGAGTAATTCTTGAAAGGCGGTGCATATGTATCCGACTCCTTTCCGTCCTCCTATAGCTAATGCAATTTTACGGCAAAGCAGATTTTCATTTGCAAAAATTCCGGATTCTGGTCATTGAAAACATCAGATTTCTTAAGGAGTTCAAAGTCACTATGGGACATAGGTTGTATTGGTAAGGATGTGTCTTCACTGAACTGCTGATTGATTTCGAGGATAATGATAAAGAAAAATCTGCAATTTGTGTTTGCCATCAAACAGTGGTGCATCAGTTCGAGTGCTGACTGATGATTCCTGAAGAAATGGAAACAATACTTAGTGAAGTGGATCTGTTTCCATGCATGCTCTGAATTTCAGCATTACATTTCATGAGATGCAGGTATATCATGTCAGTAGAAGGAGATGATACGATCATAGCTCTAGGGCTGGCTACATCTGTACAGACATGAAAAGAAAGAAACAGATCATTTGATAGACTGAGATATCGTTTGCCAGGAATAGCACCCTGTGATGGTTGAATCACCCTCGGGTGGGTTGTAATTTGGAGAAGACGATTGAAGCCATTCAAATTCGCTTACTGAACCAAACAAGGGGTCATGCTAGCAGAAAGAAGAGATTGGTCAGCACTGTCCGCCGTGACAGATGTGTACCTCACACAACTTCAGGCGCAGCGGCTGAACTGGAAGCAGGAAAATGCAGCAACAGAAGGAAAAGTGGTAGCAGCTGAACATGGTATGTGACACGTGAGACAGCATGCCACCATTCTCTTACTGGACCATAAGTAATGGTGGTCAACAACATTGTTTGGATTTGTTGCACAGATTTCTGTATTTTGTACATTGTACGAGGTATACCATTGGGTTTTGTGTTGTTTACATTTTTTATTTTTTATGTATTGTGGTTGGCTTAAATTAAACCGCTCACCATGATTACAGTTTAAACAAAAACAGCATAAATACACTATATTATGTGGTACCTGTGTTGTGAGGGAGGATGAGGGCATGCATTGTGAGATGTTCTTTATCATATGTTTGTTTTTACATCATGTACTGTTTAGTAATGAATTGTTTTAACTATGCAATCAAGCTTGAATTAATCTATTGAACAATTATACATTAACAAAATAACATATTTTGCCAAAGAAATCTTTCTGAAAAATATAAAATGCTAGAAGCTCATGAAGATATTTTTGAATATGCACAGGATCACCTATTTGTGTTGTTACCATTCTGGTGTCACCCAACACTCAACATACATGACGATTTGCCCTCTACCAAAACCCTGGCTCCCCACCCACTTCCAAAAACATAGAGACCCCTCCACCTAACCTTCACAAAAATCAGACCCTCCTATGCCACCTAAAAACGAGACTTTCTTCACTAATCGAAAAAAACAGACTTTCTCTCTTTAATTTTTTTTATCTATCATTTTCTATCCATCAAATGCATGCATTATACACCAGTGATAACAGAATATAATACAATGTTAATGTTAAAGGACATTTGTACCGCACACTATCACCGCCGAAGTGGTCCCCTGGTGCTCTGGCGGCTCTGAAAAAGGGAAGGGGGGGGTGGGTTAGTGGGAAGAAGCTGGAAAAGTGCAAGAGAGCAGAGATGTGCTGTTGGCAGCCTCAGCCCGGTGGGTCCGTTGGCTGGGCTTGGGGTGTTTTATGGTCCGTAGTCGTCGTGTGCTGTTGTGCAAGTCTATGTGTGGTTAGTTTTGTTGTTGCATTGTTGTGAAGTTTGTGCGGATTGCTGCGTTTAAGGCTTGTGGTTGTGTTTGGTTATAGTTTGAGAGGTGTATGCAGAGGGATGGAATTGTTAGTTGGTTGGTTAGTTGGCATTGCTGTCCTTGAAATTGTGGGATTCCATCTAGGTGCGGTACATGCTAACAGTCACATTTCTGTCTAGATACGACGCAAGCTAGGGTTCAGAATCCTGAGTGTGGTGCATGCTAAGAATCACATTTCTATCTAGATGCGACGCCAGCTAAAGTTCAGAATTCGATACTAGTGTGGCACATGCTAACAGTCACATTTCTGTCTAGATGCGACGCAAGCTAGGGTTCAGAATCCTGAGTGTGGTGCATGCTAAGAATCACATTTCTATCTAGATGCGACGCCAGCTAAAGTTCAGAATTCGATACTAGTGTGGCACATGCTAACAGTCACATTTCTGTCTAGATGCGACGCAAGCTAGGGTTCAGAATCCTGAGTGCGGTGCATGCTAAGAATCACATTTCTATCTAGATGCGACGCCAGCTAAAGTTCAGAATTTGATACTAGTGTGGCACATGCTAACAGTCACATTTCTGTCTAGATGCAACGCCAGCTAAAGTTCAGAATTCTAAGTGTGGCAAGTCACATTTCTATCTGGATGCGACACAAGCTAGTGTGGTGCATGCTAAGAATAACATATACTAACACTCACATTTCTGTCTAGATTTGGCGCGGACTAAACTTGAGGATTCCATCTAAGTGTAGCATATGCTAACAATCACATTTCTGTAAAAGTAAAAAAGGAAGGGGAATGTGAGCAAACCAACGTAGCAAACAGGCCAAAACATCTCAAATGTATGTAATAAAACAGAACATCTCAACTCCACCTTACACACTTGTCCCTTAATACACAATACACAAATATATACAACACACAAAAAGACAGGCCAAACAACGTGAGCAAACACCAGGTTCAAAAGGGGACAAGGGTGAGCCAAACCAACAGATCATTATTCATAGACACATTATAAGACTCCATAACAGTACGATTTTAAGCATATAAGTCATTGAGAATACCCCCAAATTCATTGAGTTTCCAATGAAATATATTTTGGTCTATGAAGCTTTTTCCCTAGCAGTCAACAGCAACATACTCTGAAACTCTCTTTCAACACTCAAAATCGAAAAAGAAATTCTGATCCAAAAGCAAAACCTTCAGCCATATCCCAAAAACATAACCCTTCTGCCGTTACTGTATGACCTAGTACTCTGTCCTCAACCTAACACCTGAACCCCTCACTCAAGTCTCCTCCAAAAACCTGAGCCTGTTCATTCACGAAAAACAGCTAAGCCGCCACACTCTGTTTACTTACACCATTGCAATAACACATTTTTAGACGTCATATGCAAAATAATTGGCAAATAAGATGTGTACCTGGGCATATGATGGCAATGCATAGCACGCCCCTATACATTGATTAGACCAAACCCAAAACTGTTGTCCTTGCCAATGCGTGTTTTAGAACCGATTATTTTAGATTAAACTCTGGGCTGATGCTCAGCCCCGAATTCTACTTCCAGTTTTTGAGCATCCTCCATTGTCATGATAGGGAAATAAACGAGCACGAAAAAGGCAAAAGGTGCTGCAACTGCTCTTTGTTAGGATAAACAACATACATGATATCGATCTTTACTCAACAAATAACTTGTGTCCCCTTTGTCCTTATAGAGAAGCCCCCATTGGGTTAAGCTGTCCAACATGACCACTCTATTGGCTACAACCAGACACTTGTAGTCTGTGCATCCCTCCTCATTACCATCTCCCCCTCTAGCTACACACTCATGACCAGAGAGGTTTGCCAGACAAGTATTCCATTGCGACACCTATTGGTCAAAACTAAAAATACAACCGAACACCTGACAACATGTCACAATAATAAGGCATTGAAAATGACAGAGAAACACTGCTGGTCCAATGTCACTTGAAGGACCATATCTCGCTGTGTGCCCCCAGCCCCTTCTGGTTCCCTGTGAAGTTGCTGCAAACCCCCAGCCTCCTCTGGTCCCCCATGATGTTGCTGTGTGCCCACCAAATCCCTCTGGTCCCCCATGAAGTCACAGTGTGCCCCCCTCTGGTCCCCTGTGATATTGCTGTGTGCCTCCACCCCCTCTGGTCACCCGTGATGTTGCTGTGTGCCTCTCTGGTCCACCGTGATGTCACTGTGTGCCCCCCAGCCTCCTCTGGACCCCAGTGATGTCACTGTGTGCCCCCAGCCCCCTCTGGTCTCCTGTGATGTCGTTTTGTGTCCCCCAGTCCCCCGTGTTGTCGCTGTGTGCCCCCTCTGGTCCCCCATGATATCGCTGTGTGCCCCCCAGCCTCTCTGGTCCCCTGTGATGTCGCTGTGTGCCCCCAGCCCCCTCTGATCCCCCGTGATGTCGCTGTGTGCCCCCAACTCCCTCTGGTCCCGTGATATCACTGTGTGCCCAGTCCCCTTCTGGTTCCCTGTGATGTCGTTGTATGCCCTCCAGCCCCCTCTGGTCCCGTATGATGTCGCTGTGTGCCACCAAGACCCCTCTGGTCACCGTGATATCGCTGTGTGCCCCCCCTTCTGGCCCTCCTTGTGTGCCCCCTGCTTTCCCCGATCTCTTCTTCCTCCTCCCCACATCCCTTTCTTCCATTCCCCCCCACATTCATTGCAGGAGTTGTCTTGATTTACGAAGGGTTCCCCATCATTGACTTTGCCAACGCTGAGGTTTGACCTTTGGACACATTGACTTGTGGTGCTTCAGCCCCTCTACTCTCATGCTCGACCCGACCTCCCCTGGATCCCGCCCTCGGGTTGGCCCGGAATCATGCTGTGCCCATCGTCACTGTGAATCCTCGCCTACATTTTCTGATCCCTTGCAACATTATATGTTTTACTGACATGGGGCGCTTTAAAACGCATTTTGTGTGTGCACTGTATGGATGAACTGTCATATCATATCATATCATATCACTAGGCTTACTCTCTACTCTACACCATCACACAATTAGAGTGCAGCTACACCCCTCAATCAATTCGGCCTAGCTGCTCAAATACGAACATTACCCCATGAACACCTCATCATTCTAATAAAATGCAGCTATATCCCATGACAAACCGGCCTAGCTGCACACATAAGCGTCCCACAGGCCAAACGCAGCTAGAACCCAGTCTTGGTGTCCACCCGCCAGACTGCACACATTAAACCGATATCAATACCACCACACCTAATGCTAGGATGCAGCTACCATCAGGCAATTACATCAGCTACTCACTTAACGGGTGCACCCAAGCACCCTTCGACACCCTACTCTCTGAACTGACCTGGACTGTGGTTCCCAAGGGCTTTCAACCTACCAGCGCTCAATGTCCTTTGTCTCTCCGTGTCACGATTTGTTCATTTTTTTGTTTGTTTGATTGGATTATTATCTTCTTCAAGAGGACTCTGTTTCCCCTCATCGCCACGTTGTTGTGTTTCAATATAATAATAATAATTGCGCAGACACCATTTTATAGTATGCTATCTCCTTTATTCCCTTAAGTCCAATGACTCGCAACCCAACCTGCTTCATTCTCGAATTTCCCCACGCTTCCCCATTCTACATTCTATCTACCCTGATGCTACATTATGTTCACCACACAACAACCCCCTCTTACTTATCATCTAAATTCCTATTTAACTACAATAAACATTACATTTGCTCAATTAGACGTGTTGGTTTGCGAACCAGTCTATGAGGCCTACATTGCAGCCCTATCTCTGACAAGTCTAGACTTATGTTACCACCTGCAGATCCCCCAAACTCCGAAAGTTCAGTCTCAACCCCATCTCTCGGACCACTACTCCCGACTTGTACGGGAATATGATCAGATACTCCAAAGTCATCTTCATCCAATAAAGTTAAATCAATGTCAGTGTCATTTGAACCATTTGGGTTCTCCAAAGTACCCATCTCACAATCCTCCCTCTGAGAACTATTCTGAAACAATCTTTTTAAAAAGGATACATTTCTGGTTATCTCACGGTCACATCCTTCAGCAGTGACCATAGACCCTTTAACATCCTTGATCTTTAGCGGTATTGGCCAATATTTGGAGTCCAACTTCCTTCGTTGTTTCTGGCGAACTAACACCGCATCTGTCACCTGAAGATTACTTTCACCAGCTTTCTGTTTGCGATCTGTCCACTCCTTTATTTTTATCCTTTGCACTTTATCTCGCTCTCTAATGTCATTGTCCTCCTCAGCCGTGTAATCATCCATACAGGGAAGTCTTGTACGTGGCTTATACTTTATCATCAACTCTGAAGGAGAATGTCCAGTAATCTCATGAGGAGTATTGCGGTAGCTTTGTAAAATCTGAGACACAGCCTGTGGTGTTGACATATTATGCACAATTGCTTTTTGCCGAGTTCTTTTTAAACTACTCATGAATCTTTCGACCATACCATTGGCTTGATGCCATAATGGTGTTATATTCTGATGTTTAAAGCGCATATGTAAAGCAAACTTGCTAAACTCATTGCCTTGAAATGGCGGCCCATTATCTGTTTTCACTGCTTGAGGAACTCCCCACTCACTAAATAGCTCAGCAAGCACCACCGCCACATGATGAAACGCAGTAGATGAAATATGCTTCACTAAAGTGAAACCGCAAGTACTCACCTATAGCCACCAGTAAGTTCCCTCCTTCATCTAGAGGTCCAAAGAAGTCATCAACCCGGCTCCATAGACTAGTAGGAAGTGGCACCACCTGAAGAGATGTTGTGTGGGCATTGTACGTTGATACTTGACAAGTGAAGCAATTTTGTAAAATGTCTTCCACAATGACATCCATACACGGAAACCATAGTTGATTCCTCAGAATTCTTTTTGTATTCACGACCCCTCTGTGACCCTCATGTGCCAGTATTACTAGGGTTTTCCTTAGACTTTATGGGGCTACCAGTCTGTTCCCCCTTAAGTACTCCTTCCCTTGTTGCCGACAACTCATTACTCATTCTCGCCAACTTTTGAAGATCTTTTATGTCTCCTTCCTCCAAACCTTCCTCCAAGTTGAGACAATGCCATTGCCCTGTTTGAGTGAGTCGGACCGCCACCTGAATCATCGGATCAGCTTGGCTCTTCTCTCTGAATACTTCTTTTGTGATTGCTGGCGGCAAGGCATTTAGTGATATATATGATATATATTCTTCTGCATCTTTTTGCATTTCTGTCTCTGCTGTACCTGTTGGATTCCTTGACAAATAATCAGCTGGATTTGCCTCTTTTACAGGTTTATGAATTATACTATAATCGTACTCCTGTAACCTCATGCCCCACCTTTCAATCCTGGGAGGCATGTTAATCCTGGGATTTTCAAACAATGAAATCAGAGCTTGATGATCCATGACAAGAACAAAAGGTTTTCCAATCACAAAATGGTTAAACTTTTCACACACCCAGACATCTGCCAAACTTTCTCTTTCAGCTTGCGAGTATGTTTGTTCAATGTCACTCAATGCTCTGCTAGCATAAGCCTCCATTGGATCTATCTGTGCTAGGATCGCACCTAAACCCACGGGACCGGCATTTACAATTATTTCAGTTTCCAATTCTGGATTAAAATATGCCAACCGTCTGTCACTGACTGATTTTCTTGAAACTTCTCTCACAATCCTCATTCCATACAAATGCCACATCCTTTTTTAGAAGCTGCCTCAGGGAATCAGTGAGAGTTGCATAATTCGGTAAGTATCTCGCACAATATCCAGCCATCCCCAAGAAAGATCTTAATTCTGCCATGTCCTTTGGATCCTTAATATCCAGGATATTCCTCACCTTTTCTGGATCTGCTTTCATTCCATGCTCCAAAAATATATGTCAAAAGAACTTCAAACTTCTTTTATTTGTGTCACATTTTTGTCCATTCAGAGTCAGACCATTTTCTTGCAATAACTTACATACTTGTTCCAGAGCCTCATCATGCTGATATTGATTAGTGCCATAAACCAGAATATCATCACTGTAGTTGAACACATTTTGTACTGGTGCGATAACCTTCCTTATTGCTTCCTGAAAAATGTTTGCTTCTGATGAAATTCCAAAGCTGAGTCGCTTATATCTAAAAAAGACCTCATGTGTTCTAAAAGTGGTTATGGGTCGAGACTCTGGATCAATCACCAGCTGATGATATCCCTGATTTAGGTCCAGTTTGCTGAATCTGCTAGCTTGATTCAGACGTATTATCATGTCTTCGATATTGGGTCCCGGGTGCCTTTCCCTCATGATGGCCATGTTAGGAATTCTCATGTTTACACACAGACAAAGACGCCCGTCTGCTTTAGGTACTACCTGTCACGTCTCCTACCACACACCCTGCTATACATCCCGCGGGGGCACGATCTAACCCACTCTCAGTCCCCATCCACCAGGGCATCAAACACTCATGGTTGTGCACACAGAAACAACGTCCTCTTGCCAGACACATTAGAGCACTGTGTGGCAGGCCGGGAGTTTACCGACCCTTACCTTCGTTGGCAGCTGCAAGGGAGACTCCCGTTTACTTGGAACAGTCCACATCGTTCACGGAGAACCAGGCGTCACGTGATGGGATCAGCACGACAACAACATGGTATCACGTGACAACCCCTCACGCTTCCAACGCTTCCGTGTTACACGTCATGTGACTATCTAATAGTTTAAATGCATTGGAAAACATGGAAGCTTTGCTTCACAGCTGATTTCGTCAGGACTGTTTGGCGCTTTCGCTCATTTGTTTGCAATCTCGATTCTATGACCACGGACTGTTTTTCGGATTTCTTTGTCTTTGCCCTACATCTGTTTTGGCCACCATTTGGATTATCCTGTTGCCAGACCTCGGACTCTGCACATCGAACTGCCTCACGGATTACGTCTTGTTGGAACACTTGGCCTTTGGCCATCAAGGATTACGTCTTGCTTGGAACACTTGGCCCTTGGCCTTATACTGGCGGTTGCCTGGTTGTGCACTCCGGACTGCCACGAGCCACGTTTTGTGGACTTCACATTGTTTCAGGTGCCTACCTGGTACTTCCCTGTCCCGGGCGCCGCTGTTCCTCTTCGCCTTGGGGTTGACGTTCCCAGTGCCTATAGGTAAGCAGGGCTCCAATTGTTTCTTGCTATTTGTCTGCCACATTGCACCTCTTGATATAATTACCCATTGCCTTACAGCGCTCAGGGGGTCCTTCTGGCAGTTCCTGGTTCCAGACCTGACGGCTCTCTACACCTGTGACCTCAAAGACTGCGCAGGCATTACTTTTATTACTGTCTGTGTGGTACTTGGGGATGGAGGTATATTTTAATCGGCACGACCATCAAGATTACAACACTACCACCATTGGAGATACCCAAGGTGTTGGACCATTTTCAACCCTTTCGATGATATCATTATCTCTTAGTTGTTTCACCTCTTGTGAGACTCTTGCTTGCAAGTGAAATGCTATGCGCCTTGGGTGTTGAGGAACAGGTTGAATCGATTCGTCAATGTGCAGATGTATTGCATTATTCTTCAATTTCCCAACCTAGTGAACAAGTTTGGAAATTTTATTTTTAATTTATCCAAATCCAGCATCTCTCCTGAAATTAACCTTAGATCATGAGATCCTGACGGAACACCTTGTATCATTTCTGACTGCTTATATCGCACATCAATACGTTTTAGATCCGTTGCAGTTTTACAACTGATAAGACATCTACCAACGACAGGGCTTTTAATAACATGTATGTTAGTTGGCACACACTGCCCCTCATGAATTTCAGCTTTTGATGAATGTAATGGATATTGGTTAGCGATCCTTTCATCGTTTCTTCACTCATGACATTCACTGTTGCTCCAGTATCTACCAGAAAAGGTATTTCTTGTCCACATAAGCTCACCATTACCTTTTATGGCGGTTCTACCACCTTCAGTGTCACATATTAGCCTTACATATTCTTTACTGTATCTATCATATTCCTGATAATGATCCATTGTCAGTTCTTCTTCATCACCAGATAGGGGTGGATTTTCATATGGGTCGCCATACTGTATTTCTTCGTGGCTCTGAGTTTGATGAGGTATTGCTGCCCTGTGGCCCAGTTCATGATCGCTTTGGTTCGTCACTTCAGTCTGTAAGTTGTCCATGGCCCTTTTGAAATTATATCAGGTCTCATTTACCTTTCAGTATACGTTCATCCTCCTAAATCCCTTTGACTGTCTCCTGCTAGATGTTATCTGAGCGTTGTAACGATTTGTTGGCACTGTCATTCTTTCTCGACACATTGTTTGGAAATGATTTTCTTGCCCACATCGTACACATACTTGACCCATATCAGGACACGGACCCTTGTGAGGAAATTCAAATCCGCATCTATGGCATTGTCTTTCTCCTGTATTTCTGCGTACTGATCCTGGTGATGTAATACCAGGGTACTTTCTTTGCCATTGTGTACTTCGGTTCATAGCAGCAACAGTGTTAGTGTCTATTCTCTTTGGATTTTCTATATTAGCTGCTTGTGTGTCAATTCTTTCGTATATTCTTGCAAGTTCCAACACTTCCCGCAATGGCAGAGTTTTTTTTAATAGATGTTTTCTAAATTGTGATGACAGGAATCCTTCAATAACTTGTAGTCCTATTGCCTCATCGTCATTAAAGTTCATAAATGTGGCCTTTTTGTTGCAGTCTTAGCACAGTTTGAGTTATAGTCTCATGCGGGCTTTGTGTACATTGATTGAACACATATCTTTTGTAATCTCTGTTCAGTGGTATTATTAGTTGTGCATTGATTGCTGCTATCAATAACTGATATGTTGCTCTCTCTTGAGACAGTATTCTTTTAATGATGCTCTTTATTTCTTTTCCTACCAAGTTTGTAAAAATGTCCAATTTGTTCGGTGCATTTTGATCTCCTACTGCCCTCAGAAATTCCTCAAATTCATCAATCCATTCTTGCCACCTTTGTCCTTGATTTTCTTGCGGTTCTAAACTGAAAGGATTTGGGCGTCGCAAGTAATTTAATGGATTTGCTGCCATGAGTGTTCCTGAGGCACTTTGAGAAGTGCTTTGTTGTACATTTACATCTCCACTTGCATCTCCACTTGCATCTCCACTTGCATCTCCACTTGCATTATCTATTGGCATACTTGTTTGGTTTGATGCAATGTTATTCATATATGTTGCTTTCTGGATTTAACCTTTAAATCCTTGTTAGCGTTTTGTTTCTTATTCTCTTGTAGATATGATGGGTAAACCACCAGCAAATTCAAATCTGTGCGTTTTCCTTAGCGTGGCACATTTTATTGTCTTTTCTTATTTTTTTTAAGCTTTGTAACGTTTGTATTGAGTGCTCACGGTTTGTTTTATTGTCCGAGAACAACATTTAACATTTCACTCTTATATGTTATAAAATGTCTTTTCATCTTCTTGTAACATTTGTACTGTGGGCTGATAGTTCGTTTTATTTTCCAAGATATGCGTTTAACATTTTACACATCCCGATCTTATTGATGCGGGTCACTTTCGTTCCGATGTCTACCTCTGTACTTGTTTGTAAATGTAGCAGTTCATTTCATTGTTAAAGTATCATTTCAGTTTTGAGCCGTTCTCAAAATGGTGGCACGTTGATTGACGCCCTTATGTTCTTTCCTCTATCAATTCCTGTTTGTTTGTTTACTTCAAGAGTAGCACGTATTTCATGCGTATTTAGTTCCTTTTCTCAGTGCTGCCTACCGCCACGTACCTCGCGCCAGCCCTCACGCTAGAGGTGCGTTACTTGGTGTTTGAAAAATGCACTTATATAACGAATGCCTCTCATTTACTCCTAAACTTCAATCACTGTTATTGTTATACTATTTCAGTGCTTCCACAATGTGTGCCTACCTCAATTGCGTTCTTGACACATGATTCACCGACCTTTTCTTTCTTTAACTCCGTCCGTAATATACGTTACTCAATGTCCTTTGTCTCTCCGTGTCACGATTTGTTCATTTTTTTATTTTTATTTGATTGGATTATTATCTTCTTCAAGAGGACTCCGTTTCCCCTCATCGCCACGTTGTTGTGTTTCAATATAATAATAATAATTGCGCAGACACCATTTTATAGTATGCTATCTCCGTTATTCCCTTAAGTCCAATGTTTTGCAACCCAACCTGCTTCATTCTAATATTTCCCCACGCTTCCCCATTCTACATCTACCCTGATGCTACATTATCTTCACCACACAACACCGAGCACAAGGGCCTCGGCGAGTGCTGGGGGCCGTCACCAGCCATGCCTGCCTACCACAGAAGGGTCAAAGCCATTTGCACCCCAGGGTTTATCCAAGGTGGGAATGGTTTATTTTATTTCCTCTGGAGATTGGCTGTGCATGCAACATCAATATCCCCAGGGAACACAAAATAAGATTGCCACTGCCATAGGGGAAAGGGACTAAGTCCCTTTTCCATTTCTATGGTGGCCGGGAGTGGGAGGAGTGCCGGGACCGGATCACAAGGGCCTCGGTTGGCTTGAGACAGCAAGCGCAGAATGTGTATTCTCACCCGATGTTCCAGCCAACCTGATTGGCTGAGTGCCCTTCCCGGGGTGTGAATATAAAATGACGAAGAACTATATTTATAAGATTTATTTGGTAATACACATATCCTTATTCCTGACAAGAAGCTGCATTGCATTGTGTGGTAATGTGTTGGTGTTACGCTCACCTGACTCCCACGGAGGCGCTGGCCTTGTTCGCGCTGCTGTGACCTCTTCTAAGGTGATGCGCAGGGTTCGGAAGACGGACTGGACCGGGCCCCCCAAATCTGGCTCGCAGAAGTATCCTTCTGTAGGCGAAAATAGGGGATTAACTGTCTGCGGGATAATGCAATCGACCTCCCACTTTCCCCTCTCACCCTCCTCGAAACCCTTCTGTAATTTCTCGTAGCGTCTCACCTTAGGGTCTGGAAGGACGAGCTCTCCATCCTGCTTCTGATGCAGGGGCGCGTTGGTATCCAGTTACTTAACTGGATTTTCGGATTGGTGAGAACCAAACTTGCTTGGCTTCCAGGTAAGTTTTTTGATAAGAGGTTCCCCTTGTGTCCATGCATTAATGTACTAATGCTAGTGTCTTTTTCCCCATAGGGGCCGGGGTACGGAATGCCGGGGAACAGGCACCGACCCGAGATGAGAGGTGAAATCCTTGTAGAAATCAGGTAAGTCTTTAATGAGCGTTTTTTGGTAATGTCTTATCATTCGCTCATTAACGCTGATGTCTCTTTTTCCCCTTAGGGGCCGGGGTCCGGAAATGCCAGGATGCGGCGCGGACCCGAAATGAAGAGGGAATGAATCAACAGGTAAGTCTTAACATGGAGATTTAACTTTCCTTATTCCCTTCTCTCTCTCACCTTTTGTTCTGGTCTTTTTCTCCGTAGGCGCTGGGGCGTGACTGCGAATCCGGATGATCGCTGCTGAACATGGAGGCGCCCTGTAAAGGTGAGTGGAATGCGGCGCTGCAGCGATCGACGCGATGAGCTTTTAAATAAAAGTCTTCCTTTTCAGGATTGTCGGCGAGATGCCTCCGGGATGCGGATTTAGCAGGTAAGGACTTTTCCTTCTTCTATTCTCTTCTTCTCTTCCTTTGCAGGTGATCCAGGATGCTGGCAGGCGTGGCAGAAGTCAGGATGCAGGAGCAGACACGGTGAGCGTCCAGCTGCTAGATGCAGAACAATGCGAAGCACGTGTGGCTGTTCGGGTGGGGTTTAAATAGCCTTGGAAGAAGTTCCAGGTATGTATCCTTCCTCCAATCAGGTATGTATCCTTCCCCGACCACGCCCGGATGGTAAATTAATATATATATATATATAATACTTTATTGTGGTATAATCCAAGAAATGGATTTTACACAACACATTTTAAACACATTCATTCATACATTACTATCCATATATATAAAAGTTTATACTAATAAAGGATATATAAAATAAAATAATATGTGCAATATAAAATGTATCAAATATATCAAGTGTAGGAGATAAAATATAAAATACCATATAAAAGCACAACTCAGCGTAATATCTCAGCAGTATACTACAATGCAATTAGAATTACATTTATAATTGTAATTACAGTAGAAGAGGTGCGTTCTGATTCTACTGATGTTATTATTATTGTTATTTATTGTTGTTGATGTCCATATTACTGCTATTCCTGTGATAGTGATAGTAACGGCATAATTTGTGTCCATACTCTAAAAAGAGACAGCTGCAAACTAAGAAATTCAGTATTTAGACACATGTACCAGAAGTCATCCTCCATAATTGCCTCATAGTTATGGACCCATTTTACATATGCATTCATATATATAGGGCCCAATTTAGGGCAAAGGGTTAACACATGTCTAGAGGTTTCCAATATTCCTGCCCCCTGGCAGATACGGCATATCCTGGCCTCCCCAGGTATTTTCAGACGTGGTCCTATGATAGTCAGAACAGGCAACTGATTGATTCTTAATCTTAACAAGAAATTTCTCACCTCAGGGGCCGGGCATAGTAGCAGGTATGGCTGTACTTTTAAGTATCTATTTGAGACATATCTAACCGCCTCATATCCCTTCAATTTGGACAAGTGGTCTAAATTTGCACACCAGTCCCATTTGTTCAACTTGTCCTCGAATGCCTTTTTTTGATGGATATATGGTAGTTTGCTCAGGTTTGCATAGGACCAATCAATTTCCCTAAATAATGTTTCATTCAGATCTTTGTAATTAGCACCACGTAGGTACCTTTCTGTATCGTAATTTTTTCCTGCCAGGCCCAGTAATTTACAGTGGGGCTCTGCGCGTGATTTTAGGTAGAAAGCACCTCTAGCCCGGAGTGCTCTACCTCTCAGGGAGATGAGGCCCAGTTCTAGGCGGAGATATTGTATCGAACACGAAGGTCCCAGACCCAGCACCATACGCCAAAAGTGGCCTTCCAGAGTGTTTAGCCAGATTAGATCTTGCATGGCCAACGCCTCCAAGCCATACAGAATTAATCCCACAGGTAAAGTAGTTCCTTTCAGGCCTCAAGGAGGCCGGGATCCTGCAGCATGGTCTGCATCAGGTAAGTGCACCCAAGCACTCCCATAATGAGCCTGGCGCCTATGGCGCCAGGACTGATGTCTTTTATGAGCCTGGCGCCATAGGCACTGTCCAAAGGGCCCCTATATGGGGTTGCTGGGTCCTTCCTTGGGGACTGGATGTCCGCTTTCGGGGACGCAGGGCTTGAACCGGCTCCCCGGGAGCGGGCATCATGACAGTTGGCCAGTGGATGCACAGCAGGTTGTGAGGAGAAGGCTGGGGTCATTGCAGTGCTGGCTCTCACCAGTTCAAACACGTGTAGCACCAAGTCCCCAGTGGTCATAGAGTGTGCATGTGAATCTGCTTTAAAAGGTGGGTAAGTAGAGGTTTTTTAAAGTAATAGTGGCTTATTAAATTTATAACGGGTTCAGCGTAAACATCCTCTGGATAATTATACAATGATAATAAGTGGTCAAGCCCCTGTGAACAGTGCTCCATTACTTCTCAGCTGGGTTTCCATTTTATGCGTCCCATGCACACCTGCATGATCATGATTTGTTATTTATATAGTGCTTACGCCTAATCCCAAGCGAAGTTGGTACTCATTTATCGACCTTGGAAGGATGAAAGGCTAAGTTGCCCTTTCCAGGATTCGAACCTTTGATATGCAGATCACGCATAGATCGCAGCAGCGAGCGCCCAACCCGATGAGCTATTTTACCAGTATGCATGCATGCACACACGACTACAAACCCAATCTGCCATTGAGAGTTTGTGAGTGGGTTTGACCTAGGACAGTGTGGTGCATTATGCAATGCACCTTTCAGCAGTAATTAGATAAAGCACCATAGGAATCGCAGGCAAGTCTGAAGGAGAAGCACAGGAGAGATATTGAAACATTAGAGGCCAGATCTAACAGAGTGCACAGCATTTCCTAGCAGCCCCCATTGATCCACATGCCAAGTAGAAACGTGAGCACCTAATAGGCACACAGTGCTTGCTATAGTGTTCCACTACCTCACTGCGACACGTGTTTTTAAAATAAATCAAACGCTAGTAGAACCAGCTTGAAAAGCCATGGGAGGAGATACCATTTAAAAATGTGTTCGTGAGCCAGTTAGTAAAATGCTATAATAATTACTGTCAGTTGCTGCAAATATAATACCAATTATAATTATTTTGATAATAATATTACATTGTTATATAGACCTTCATTCCGGATTAATCCGAGCACTGCAGTGATAGGTGTAACTATTAACCACTTTTTCATAATACTTAATGTATCGACCTCTGATAAAGACCCGAGGTGGCCCTGCTGGGCTTCAAACCTGTTCTGCAGTCTGAACACAGATGCCCAAGGGAAGTGCTTAACGGGCTAAGCTATCTTAATGTCATAACCACATCCACAGGTGCTTGTATGGTTGTCAGTGTGCCACGCTACCAAGGGTGGTTCTTGATTACACCAGTGTGCTGTCAAATGTGCCAGTCTTCAAATAAATGTGTCCACCCCTCAGTTTCCATATCACTCTGCCAACTACCTTTGGTTCCAACCCATTGGTTCCAACCCATTGGGTCCAACCCCCAAAAGTATCTTGCCGGTTTATCTCCAGAAAATGATCATGCCACGTTCATGCCCCGCCTAAGCCTGTATTGATACTGGCCCAAGGTATTTGCTGTGTCCTAGTTACACCTTTTCCTACACCACTTCCCAAGTAGTACTATCATTGCTCCAAACACACGCTATATGGTAGTTAGCATCACCATATAGCCAGAAAAGGCAATATTGTGTGTGGCACACCTTCACCTGTGTGCGGCAGTGGGTACCAGTCAGCCCACCACAACTTACCAAGTATTGCCCCACCCCTACACACAATCTCCATCCATCCACACACACAAACAACTCATGAACCCACCCCCCCAAAAAACTTATATACACATGCATGGGCACACACATGGACTATTTCTACATCAGCAGTCTCATTGTTGCTACCCATCAATCCATACGGTTATAAATTCATCATCAGTCTGCACATGCACACACACACACAAATGTGTAATCCATTGCTACACACACAAAATCATCATAAATCCATACATTCGAATGGATCGTGTCCTCCCACGTATTCCTAATTTTATAATATTATATATCTCCAGCTTTGCTGCTTTGGAATTTTTTTCGGCATAGGGCGCTGTATGCAGCGTCATCGAGTCAATGACCCTCGAGGGCCACCATCGGCAGTCAACATCATCATCAGTATAAATAACGCATGCAGCGGCTGTTGGCTTCAGTTCCGTTTTTCCGAGCTAACGCTTCGAGTGAATTACGGCGTGCATCAGTGACTGATTATCGTGAGAAAATGTCTTCTTCAACTCCATCGACGCCCAAATTGGGTTTGAAAAAATTCCAGGACTGCAGGTCAAAAATGTCGATTACTGATCCTCACTGCGTCTGCCTGTAGTGTCTGTGCTCCGGGCACCATACCGTCAACTTTGGGTCCTGTCAGGCCATGACCGAGAAGGCTCTCAGGGAGCGTAGAGGTAAACTGGCGGTGGGGGGGTTAGCATCAAAGTCACCTTTGAAGAGGGAGAAAAAGGCCAGTGATTCGAGAGACTCTTCCCGGCGCAAAAAGTCAAAATGGTCCCGATCGAGGAGTCGATGGCTGCACCATTTGTCTTCTTCCTCTAAGAAGGCAAAGAAGAGACGCCATAGGTCTCCTTCAACCTCGAGTGATTCCTCCACAGGGGTAATCAGATGCCCTACGAAATATGATTCTCCTGCAAAGTGGGACTCATTTCGTGGTGAGATGATGTGAATTTTTGAGAATGCAGCCTTAACCTCATAGAAAGAAAAGCAAAAGATCCATGTCCCTGTCGCTCCGAGTAAGGACGACGAAGGGAAGTCGAAGGGTAAATCTTCGAAGCTGAGCTCAATACCGACATCACATAGAGAAAATTCTCGATCCAACGAGAAGCCGTCGAGAGTGTCGATGAGTCGAGAACCAAGTCCAACTATGGTTCCGGCAAAGAAGCACAAAGCTTTGAAGGTTTCAACGTCTTTGCTGACTCCATCGGAGTCGGAGCTGTCGACACCAGAGTCGAAGTCGACGCCGATTAAACCAGTGCATTTTCCAAAGCCGTCTTCCACGACTACTTCGACATTGTCAAAGCCATTGACAGTACAAGGTTTATAAGCTTTTACCTAAAAAAGACTCTGTCTGCGATATATGAGGATGACCAACCCTCTGATGGCAGTTCACCACCTTTTGCTCTAAAGTTTGGCACCCCCAATGTGCCAGAAGAACCTTCCTCCAAGTTGAGACAATGCCATTGCCCTGTTTGAGTGAGTCGGACCGCCACCTGAATCATCGGATCAGCTTGGCTCTTCTCTCTGAATACTTCTTTTGTGATTGCTGGCGGCAAGGCATTTAGTGATATATATGATATATATTCTTCTGCATCTTTTTGCATTTCTGTCTCTGCTGTACCTGTTGGATTCCTTGACAAATAATCAGCTGGATTTGCCTCTTTTACAGGTTTATGAATTATACTATAATCGTACTCCTGTAACCTCATGCCCCACCTTTCAATCCTGGGAGGCATGTTAATCCTGGGATTTTCAAACAATGAAATCAGAGCTTGATGATCCATGACAAGAACAAAAGGTTTTCCAATCACGAAATGGTTAAACTTTTCACACACCCAGACATCTGCCAAACTTTCTCTTTCAGCTTGCGAGTATGTTTGTTCAATGTCACTCAATGCTCTGCTAGCATAAGCCTCCATTGGATCTATCTGTGCTAGGATCGCACCTAAACCCACGGGACCGGCATTTACAATTATTTCAGTTTCCAATTCTGGATTAAAATATGCCAACCGTCTGTCACTGACTGATTTTCTTGAAACTTCTCTCACAATCCTCATTCCATACAAATGCCACATCCTTTTTTAGAAGCTGCCTCAGGGAATCAGTGAGAGTTGCATAATTCGGTAAGTATCTCGCACAATATCCAGCCATCCCCAAGAAAGATCTTAATTCTGCCATGTCCTTTGGATCCTTAATATCCAGGATATTCCTCACCTTTTCTGGATCTGCTTTCATTCCATGCTCCAAAAATATATGTCAAAAGAACTTCAAACTTCTTTTATTTGTGTCACATTTTTGTCCATTCAGAGTCAGACCATTTTCTTGCAATAACTTACATACTTGTTCCAGAGCCTCATCATGCTGATATTGATTAGTGCCATAAACCAGAATATCATCACTGTAGTTGAACACATTTTGTACTGGTGCGATAACCTTCCTTATTGCTTCCTGAAAAATGTTTGCTTCTGATGAAATTCCAAAGCTGAGTCGCTTATATCTAAAAAAGACCTCATGTGTTCTAAAAGTGGTTATGGGTCGAGACTCTGGATCAATCACCAGCTGATGATATCCCTGATTTAGGTCCAGTTTGCTGAATCTGCTAGCTTGATTCAGACGTATTATCATGTCTTCGATATTGGGTCCCGGGTGCCTTTCCCTCATGATGGCCATGTTAGGAATTCTCATGTCTACACACAGACAAAGACGCCCGTCTGCTTTAGGTACTACCTGTCACGTCTCCTACCACACACCCTGCTATACATCCCGCGGGGGCACGATCTAACCCACTCTCAGTCCCCATCCACCAGGGCATCAAACACTCATGGTTGTGCACACAGAAACAACGTCCTCTTGCCAGACACATTAGAGCACTGTGTGGCAGGCCGGGAGTTTACCGACCCTTACCTTCGTTGGCAGCTGCAAGGGAGACTCCCGTTTACTTGGAACAGTCCACATCGTTCACGGAGAACCAGGCGTCACGTGATGGGATCAGCACGACAACAACATGGTATCACGTGACAACCCCTCACGCTTCCAACGCTTCCGTGTTACACGTCATGTGACTATCTAATAGTTTAAATGCATTGGAAAACATGGAAGCTTTGCTTCACAGCTGATTTCGTCAGGACTGTTTGGCGCTTTCGCTCATTTGTTTGCAATCTCGATTCTATGACCACGGACTGTTTTTCGGATTTCTTTGTCTTTGCCCTACATCTGTTTTGGCCACCATTTGGATTATCCTGTTGCCAGACCTCGGACTCCGCACATCGAACTGTCTCACGGATTACGTCTTGTTGGAACACTTGGCCTTTGGCCATCAAGGATTACGTCTTGCTTGGAACACTTGGCCCTTGGCCTTATACTGGCGGTTGCCTGGTTGTGCACTCCGGACTGCCACGAGCCACGTTTTGTGGACTTCACATTGTTTCAGGTGCCTACCTGGTACTTCCCTGTCCCGGGCGCCGCTGTTCCTCTTCGCCTTGGGGTTGACGTTCCCAGTGCCTATAGGTAAGCAGGGCTCCAATTGTTTCTTGCTATTTGTCTGCCACATTGCACCTCTTGATATAATTACCCATTGCCTTACAGCGCTCAGGGGGTCCTTCTGGCAGTTCCTGGTTCCAGACCTGACGGCTCTCTACACCTGTGACCTCAAAGACTGCGCAGGCATTACTTTTATTACTGTCTGTGTGGTACTTGGGGACGGAGGTATATTTTAATCTGCACGACCATCAAGATTATAACAGACTGTGAAGCCTTCTTGGTCGTCCTGATTATGAATCCCTCCGCCGGGGACCCTGTGACAGCTCTAATGCAGACTGTTGCGGACCTTAGGACCGACATGTCCGCCGCTACGTCGGCCATTCACCATCGCCTCAATGCCTTGCAATGTTGTACCCAGCCCATGTGCCTAAATAGCTCATCAAACTATATCACTGACTACTCAGACCCTACCAATATAATGCTGGCGCTCCTTACCATTATCATGTTCCCCTATTGTTTAGTCCCCAATGCTACACCATGCACAAGAGGTCATCTCATCAAGGTTGGCGAAGGACTAGTTAGACCACGCTGTCCACGCCACTTCCCATCCCCTGCCACACCCCCTTCCTCCCCACACACCCCCCTTTCCCCATACCATCCCCTCAGACCCACATTACACCCACCACCATCAAAAATGGAGCAACCTCAGACCACCCGTGCTTTAGTCCCAACCTGTCCATATACAATCACACCATACCTATCAGCATTCATGATACGACCACACCCATCCTGGGTAATGAAAGACTCAATAGACTCATGTCTAGAACTAAAATGCCCCTACTACCCACCCCACTCACCACCACACCCAATACACCAACCAAACTAAACACCACGCCCATCAATCTCCAACACAAAAGCCTCCACAACGCACCACTCAAACACCTATCCAATAACAAAACCACTGATTCTTCCACCATCTTAGTTAACACACCACCCCTGCCCCCTCCTCCACCCTCAAAAGCGCACTCATCAATGCCCGCTCATTAGGTGCCCATGCCATAGACATCCATGACCTTATTGAGGAGCAACACCTTGACATGCTGGTGGTCACTGAAACCTGGCTCCATCCAGCAGCAGGACCATCTCTAGCCCTTGCTATTCCCCCAGGATTCAGTATCTTTAGAACAGACAGGTCAAACACCCAAGGAGGTGGAGTTGCAATAATAGCCAAAACTACTCTGGAAATTAGAACTAGCCCAATAGAACAGATACAAGGCTATGAACTCCTTCTAGTGAAGTACACCTCCAACCCCAAAACTACTACCAACTTACTAGTGGTATACAGATCACCCAATAAAAATACACACCCTGACTTGGACATACCACTACTCCTAACACCCCTCATCAAGCCTAAAACTAAATGCATAGTCCTCGGTGACTTTAACCTAGGATACGATGACCCCCTGGACTCAGAAGCTTCTACATTCTATACAGCCATGTCAGAAATGCACTTCGTACAACTGATAGATAAACCCACCCACTCAAAAGGAAGAACCCTAGACTGGCTTCTCACGCTCAACTCTCTAATCACCATTGACTCCATCCTCCCAGTCAATTGGTCAGACCACTATGTAATTAACTTCACCATAGATAATGCCAGTACAGAGCACATCACCCCTAAAAAACCAGAAGCATTCGAAACTAGAAATATCAAAAAACTCTCCTCCGACAAACTCACTCCAGTCCTGAGTGCTGCCCTTGCCCTTACGGTTCCAGGCACTAACAACCCTTCCTATCTAGCTGAACAATACCAACAATGCCTTACCCAAACTATTGACCTACTTGCTCCCATCACCACCAAAACCCGTAGACCTGACAAACGTTCCTGTTTTTGGTTTAATGAGGAACTTGTAGCCTTAAGACGCACAAAAAGATCTCTTGAACACCTCCATAAGAAAAACAATACCCCAGAATCGGCACTAGCCTTCGCTGAAGCTAACAAAATATATAAATCCGCTATAATCTCTCAAAAAGCCAATGCCTTCAACCTCCGCATTACTAATGCGTCCTCCGACAGCAAAGAACTGTTTACCATCCTTAGAGAGCTTGAAAACCCCTGTCAAACTTCAGCACCTTCTAACGCTAGCAAAGACTGGTGCACCACTATACAAAACGCACTCTCATCTAAAATTCTCCTACTACAAAACAAAATTGATAATAAAAAAACGCTCCTAGCTGACAAAACTCCACCCACTATATCAACGACTACATCAAATGCCACTATTGGACCCCCATTTCAATTTACACCAGTGTCTAACAAAGAAGTAGTTTGACACCATAATGAAACTCAAAGCTTCCAACTGTAAAGAAGACCAATTCCCCTCCCATCTAGTAAAACTCTGTGCCCCCACCCTCACACCCATAATTACCGAATTCATCAATACCTCTTTCCTCACAAACACAGTCCCCACCAGTATCAAAAAAGCTTGGGTGACACCACTCCTAAAAAAACCTTCTCTGGACCCCTCAATACCCACTAATTACCGACCTATTACAACGGTCCCATTTCTCCTAAAAATAATTGACAAAATAGCCTATTGCCAAATTCAGAACCATTTGGAACAACATCAACTATTAGGAGACCGCCAGTCAGGATTCTGCCCCAACCATAGTACAGAGACAGCCCTCCTTGATCTGAAGATCCAAATGGATGCCACTAAAGAAGCAGGAAAACTCTGTCTGCTGATGCTCCTGGACCTCTCAGCGGCCTTCGATCTGGTCGACCACGACAAACTCTGCAACACTCTAGCAAACAACTTCGACCTAGCTCAGAGCGCTACCAACTGGATCAAATCATTCTTGGTTGATAGGACCTCCAGAGTGTCCATCGGCAAAGAATCAGCAGACCCAGTGCCTGTCCCAGCAGGTGTGCCGCAAGGCTCTTGCCTATCCCCCACACTGTATAATGCCTACACTAAGCTATTATTTGCAGCTTTGGATGCCATGGGTGTCATCTATACTAACTTCGCCGATGACACCCAAATCCACATTCCTCTCTCAGGTAATCATGAACAAGACTCCCTCCTGGTTAACCAAATCTACGCACTCATCCAAAACTGGATGGCCAATAACAGCCTTTGTCTCAATGACGATAAAACAGAGCTCCTCGTACTAGGCTCTTCCAGCAAAATCAACACCCTTGAGCCCGCCTTCAAATCATTCACCATCGATGGAACCACAATCCCTGTTCTTAAACAAGTCAAGACCCTTGGCGTCTACTTAGACTCAACACTATCCATGTCCAAACAAGCAAACACATTAGCCTCGTCCACCTCCTACACCTCCAAACTCATCTCCCTCAGCCGCAAATTCCTCTCAGCCAAAAATTGTGGTACTCTAGCCAGAGCACTCATACTGTCTAAACTAGACTATTGTAATATCCTTTTCCTGGGCACGTCCAAAGCCAACTTAGCCAAACTCCAACTCATGCAGAACAAAGCCCTCAGAGCAGCCTTAGGCATCAAAAAATCTGAACATATCTCCAACACCAGAAGAGACCACCACTGGCTCCCCATCCAAGCCAGAATTCTATTTAAAACCCCGAGCATCACCCACAAATGCAGGGCTAACAAAGCACCCAAATACCTCAACAATACAGTCACGATGAAGCCCCAGACTAGACTTCTCAGGTCCAACAAAAACGCATACCTCGAAACCCCCAGATACAAAAGAGAGAAAGCAGGGGGTAGTAGCTTCAAAACACTGGCACCTAGACACTGGAATGCGCTACCTACCCACATTATGAACGAAATCTCCTTCCCTAAATTCAAAAGCTTCCTGAAGACTTGGCTCCTCAATACGTTCTAACTGAACTAGAGCACTAATCCGCTCTAATTAACTGTACATATCTGACTGCTTTGCATTTTGCTGTATATTCTTGACTGCCTCGCATATTATTGTATATTACTGACTGTTATTCCTGTGTTTTCCTCTGTGTACTTTCTAAGATTGCATTCTCCCATTGTCTGTAACTACGCTGTGATACCCCCGGGTCTGGGCGTATAACAAATGTAATAAACAAATAAATAAATAAATAAATGTTCACGTTATCTTTTGCCAGCCGATGCCGAATTTGGGGACTCCAACCCTCAGGCCCCTCAGTCCCAGTCTGCCCCTACTCCATCCACAGCCCTCACTCCAGTACTGCTTCCAACTTAATTCCCTCTTGCTGCCCCAGAACGATATCAGGGTGATCCCCGGAAATACTGCACATTCATAAACCAGTGTAAACTACACTTCTTATGTAGGCCCCAGGCTTTCTCCGACCCTGTCACTAAAGCCGCCTTTCTTCTGTCCCATTTATCCGGTGTGGCAGCCACCTGGGCAAACCCATTATTGGAGAATGATCATCCTGCCTTGTACGATTTTGATCTTCTAGTAACAGAGATGGCGAAGGTTTTCGATACCCGGTACAAGGCTCAATCTCGGGATTTGGAACTTTTAGATCTCTCACAGGGTAGGCAAACACTGATTGAATACATCACCCGATTCAACCAACTTGCCGCAGAGACTTCTTGGCCAGAAGAAAAAAAAGCGATTGTTTTTTACAGGGGTCTGTGTAATGCCCTGAAAGACGCTCTCTCTGTGGTTCCAGCCCTTCCCTCAATTTTTTCAGATCTGGTTGATCTTACACTGCAGGTGGACGCCCGTAGAACTGATTGTAAGGCAGAAACCTCTTTCTCCAACTAGTCATCTCCAGATTCGGCATCCACTAGCTTTGAACCCATGCAAATCGGCGGGATTCGGAGTCCTATAACACAGGCCGAACGGGAGCGTAGGAGAACCGATAATGCTCGTTTTTACTGCGGTATAAACGGGCATATGTAAAAGAATGCCCCCGTCGACCCAAAAACAAGAATCCAGGTTTTCAGAAGGCTCACCCATAAGACCGGGGGTATCGGCGAGCACTTCCTTGACCCCCACTGAACCCATCTTTGGTCCCATCAGACCTATAGTGGTCGATGCCTTGTTGAAACCCACCAGGGAGATAACACACGCTGTACACATTGTGATTGATTCAGGGGCCACTGGCTGTTTCATCGACATTGTACTAGCCCACATCTCAATTTAGCATTGATCACGAAAGAACATCCAGAACCAGTACAATCGGTTGATGGCACCTCCCTTGCTTCTGGTCCAATCAAACATTAGACTGCTCCTCTGGAAGTAGTAATTCAGGACACTCATAAAGAAACCATGTCATTTGATCTTATCACCACCCCGCAGTTTGGTATCATTTTGGGTATTCCCTGGCTGAGACAACACAATCCATTGATAAACTGGGGAACCGGACAGGTGACTTTTGAATCGGATATATGCCAACATTTCTGCCTAACAGAATCACTATCACTTGCCTCGTCCGCCACTATACTCGGTGCTATGGCCTCTTCTCATATAGAAGACATAGTCCCTAATGTCCCCACATCACATACCGTGGGGGCTGTAATGGCTGGTATCCCCATTGAATACCACGACTACTTAATGGTTTTTGATAAGGCCACGGCAGAGGGTCTACCTCCACACAGACCCTACGATTGTCCTATTGATCTTATTCCCGACTCACCGGTACCAAAGGGCAGAATATGCTCATTGTCGCAATCAGAGGAACAGGCTTTAAAAGACTATATCCAGCAAGCCCTATGGTTAGGTCATATCCAACCCTCCTGTTCTCCAGCTGCCAGCCCCATCTTTTTCGTGCCAAAAAAAAGAAGGAGACCTACGCCCATGCATCGATTATAGGCGCCTGAATGCCATTACCATAAAAAACCGGTATCCCATTCCACTCATCTCCACGCTACTAGACAGGTTGACACGTGCATCCATATTTACCAAGTTAGATCTGCGGGGGCGTACAACCTGTTCCGCATGCGTCCTGGAGATGAGTGGAAAATGGCATTCTGTTCCCGACGAGGCTTGTTCGAGTATACTGTAATGCCCTTCGGGCTATGTAACGCCCCCGCTACATTCCAGCGCTTCATCAATAAAGTATTCACTGACATCCTTGATATATACGTAGTGGTCTATTTAGACGACATCCTGATTTTCTCATCCTCCTTGGAAGAACATGTCGCCCATGTCGGAGAAGTCCTATCACGCCTTAAAAGAAACGCCGTGTTTGCCAAACCGGAAAAATGTCTTTTTCACTCGAAGGAAGTAGACTTCCTGGGTTTTCATATAACACCTGGAGGCCTATCCATGAATCTGTCAAAGGTCTGTGCTATCACGGAGTGGCCTGCCCCAGTCAACATCAAACAGCTCCAATTATTTCTTGGCTTCGCTAATTTTTACCAGCGATTCATTGCCGTTTTCTCTGCCATCGTTTCTCCACTAACCGCCCTGACCAGCCCTCTTGTCCCTTTTTCTTGGACTTCTGAACATCAAAAGGCCTTTGAAGCACTCAAGTCTAGGTTTGTCACGGCTCCTGTATTGCAACACCCCGACCCAGAACTCCCGTTTGTCTTGGAGGCAGACGCCTCCTCTTTCGCACTGGGTGCAATCCTTTCCCAGCCTTGCCCGGCCACAGGCCGCTTGCATCCTGCAGCGTATCATTCACGGAAGTTCACATCAGCCAAGTCTCATTATACGGTTACGGAAAAGGAACTACTGGCCATAAAAGATGCACTCCAAACATGGCGACACCATCTTATAGGGGCAAAACATCAGACAGTGGCATACACGGACCATAAAAATGTACAAGATTTGGCTACGCTTAAGTGCGTGAACAGCAGACAAGTACACTGGCACTTGTTCTTTGCAGCGTTCGATTTCATAGTGAAACACAGGCCTGGACTCACCCATGGTAAGGCAGATGCGCTTTCTCGCTCTCCTAGGGGGGGATTCCCTATCTTTGTTCCCTGACACATTATTAGGTAAGGGCCACGTCATTTGTATGTGTACACCGTCCCCTCCCATGCTTTCTGTCATCAGACGATGGGTCTCCCAACATCCACACGCATTGGCAGAATGGGACGTGGTTCTCCAGGAGGGATTACCTTTCATTCAAGGAAAGCTATTTCTCCCCACAACAGATGTTCGCAATCAGGCACTCGCTTGGTCTCATGATGCCGCAATCAATGGGCACCCAGGCCAACAACGCACCCTGGAACTATTGCAGCGTTGGTGTTGGTGGCCTTCTATGCGACGAGACATAGAGAATTAAGTAAACACCTGTTCTATTTGCGCACAATGCAAGTCACGTAGGGCCCGTCCACTGGGTTTGCTCCAGCCTTTGCCTATTCCCCCAGACCTTGGCATACGGTCTCTATGGACCTCATCACAGATCTACCCCGTAGACAAGGCTATAACACTATCTGGGATATTGTTGATTCTTACACCAAAATGGCCCGCTTTATACCTTGTACGGGTATACCTTCAGCCCCAACGTTGGCCCGTTTGTTTTTCAAGTCAGTTTTTTGTCTCTTTGGTTTGCCACAGGTCATAGTGTCAGACTGCAGCTCGCAGTTTACATCTTGTTTTTGGCGTTTTCTTACAAAACTCCTGGGTATTGATACCTGCTTCTTCTCAGCCTACCACCCGGAAAGTGATGGGCAGACAGAGAGGGTGAATCAGGCCCTTGAACAATACCTACACTGTCTAACCCTCCAGTACCAAGACTCCTGGTTTAATTTGCTCCATCTTGCTGAATTTGCTTATAATAATTTGTGGCATTCGGCTACAGGCTTTTCTCCTTTCTACTCCCTGTATGGCCAACACCCATGTGCCCTTCCTTTTCCTGATTTTTCATCTGCACCTCCTGCTGCTAATGCCTGTGCCCGCGACCTGGTTACAGTACACGCCCAGACCCTTGTCCATTTGCGCGAGGCCCAAGTGGTAGTGAAAAGAGGGGCAGACAGCAAATGGGTGGCGGCTCCTGACTATCATGTGGGTGGTCGCATTTGGTTATCGACTCGCCATTTGCATATCCCTGGCTGTCGCAAACTACTACCCTGTTTTGTTGGCCCCTACAAGGTTGCGAAGATCCTGAATCCATCTACTTGGCGGATTCACCCAGTATTTCATACCTCACTCTTCAAACCTTGCCCCCCTCCTACCCGTATCAGTGCTCCTCCTGCCCCTGTCTCTGTTTCCTCCGCTGATATTTTTGAGGTCAGTACCATTATGGGTTCCCGTTTTCACAGGGGTCAGCTACAGTATCTCGTGGACTGGAAGGGTTATGGTCCTGAGGATCGCTCTTGGGTCCCTTCCCAAGATGTCCATGCCCCGCTTCTGGTTGCACGTTTCCATCGGGATTTTCCTTTCAGCCCACGGGGACATGGGCCTTTGAGGGGGGGCTCTGTCACGTCTCCAACCACACACCCTGCTATACATCCCACGGGGGCACGATCTAACCCACTCTCAGTTCCCATCCACCAGGGCATCAAACACTCACAGTTGTGCACACAGAAACAACGCCCTCTTGCCAGACACATTAAAGCACTGTGTGGTAGGCCGGGGGTTTACCGACCTTCCCTTCGTTGGCAGCTGCAAGGGAGACTCCCGTTTACTTGGAACAGTCCACATCGTTCACGGAGAACCAGGCGTCACATGATGGGATCAGCACGACAACAACATGGTATCACGTGACAACCCCTCACGCTTCCAACGCTTCCGTGTTACACGTCACGTGACTATCTAATAGTTTAAATGCATTGGAAAACACGGAAGCGTTGCTTCACAGCTGATTTCGTCAGGACTGTTTGGCGCTTTCGCTCATTTGTTTGCAATCTCGATTCTACGACCACGGACTGTTTTTCAGATTTCTTTGTCTTTGCCCTACATCTGTTTTGGACACCATTTGGAGACCTCGGACTCCGCACATCGAACTGTCTCACGGATTACGTCTTGTTGGAACACTTGGCCTTTGGCCTTCAAGGATTACGTCTTGCTTGGAACACTTGACCCTTGGCCTTATACTGGCGTTTGCCTGGTTGTGCACTTTGGACTGCCACGAGCCACGTTTTGTGCACTTCACATTGTTTCAGGTGCCTGCCTGGTACTTCCCTGTCCCGGGCCCCGCTGTTCCTCTTCGCCTTGGGGTAGGCGTTCCCAGTCCCTATAGGTAAGCAGGGCTCCAATTGTTTCTTGCTATTTGTCTGCCACATTGCACCTCTTGATATAATTACCCATTGCCTTAGAGCGCTCAAGGAGTCCTTCTGGCAGTTCCTGGTTCCAGACCTGACGGCTCACTACACCTGTGACCTCAAAACTGCGCAGGCATTACTTTTATTACTGTCTGTGTGGTACTTGGGGACGGAGGTATATTTTAATCGGCACGACCATCAAGATTACAACACTACCACCATTGGAGATACCCAAGGTGTTGGACCATTTTCAACCCTTTCGATGATATCATTATCTCTTAGTTGTTTCACCTCTTGTGAGACTCTTGCTTGCAAGTGAAATGCTATGCGCCTTGGGTGTTGAGGAACAGGTTGAATCGATTCGTCAATGTGCAGATGTATTGCATTATTCTTCAATTTCCCAACCTAGTGAACAAGTTTGGAAATTTTATTTTTAATTTATCCAAATCCAGCATCTCTCCTGAAATTAACCTTAGATCATGAGATCCTGACGGAACACCTTGTATCATTTCTGACTGCTTATATCGCACATCAATACGTTTTAGATCCGTTGCAGTTTTACAACTGATAAGACATCTACCAACGACAGGGCTTTTAATAGCATGTATGTTAGTTGGCACACACTGCCCCTCATGAATTTCAGCTTTTGATGAATGTAATGGATATTGGTTAGCGATCCTTTCATCGTTTCTTCACTCATGACATTCACTGTTGCTCCAGTATCTACCAGAAAAGGTATTTCTTGTCCACATAAGCTCACCATTACCTTTTATGGCGGTTCTACCACCTTCAGTGTCACATATTAGCCTTACATATTCTTTACTGTATCTATCATATTCCTGATAATGATCCATTGTCAGTTCTTCTTCATCACCAGATAGGGGTGGATTTTCATATGGGTCGCCATACTGTATTTCTTCGTGGCTCTGAGTTTGATGAGGTATTGCTGCCCTGTGGCCCAGTTCATGATCGCTTTGGTTCGTCACTTCAGTCTGTAAGTTGTCCATGGCCCTTTTGAAATTATATCAGGTCTCATTTACCTTTCAGTATACGTTCATCCTCCTAAATTCCTTTGACTGTCTCCTGCTAGATGTTATCTGAGCGTTGTAACGATTTGTTGGCACTGTCATTCTTTCTCGACACATTGTTTGGAAATGATTTTCTTGCCCACATCGTACACATACTTGACCCATATCAGGACACGGACCCTTGTGAGGAAATTCAAATCCGCATCTATGGCATTGTCTTTCTCCTGTATTTCTGCGTACTGATCCTGGTGATGTAATACCAGGGTACTTTCTTTGCCATTGTGTACTTCGGTTCATAGCAGCAACAGTGTTAGTGTCTATTCTCTTTGGATTTTCTATATTAGCTGCTTGTGTGTCAATTCTTTCGTATATTCTTGCAAGTTCCAACACTTCCCGCAATGGCAGAGTTTTTTTTAATAGATGTTTTCTAAATTGTGATGACAGGAATCCTTCAATAACTTGTAGTCTTATTGCCTCATCGTCATTAAAGTTCATAAATGTGGCCTTTTTGTTGCAGTCTTAGCACAGTTTGAGTTATAGTCTCATGCGGGCTTTGTGTACATTGATTGAACACATATCTTTTGTAATCTCTGTTCAGTGGTATTATTAGTTGTGCATTGATTGCTGCTATCAATAACTGATATGTTGCTCTCTCTTGAGAAAGTATTCTTTTAATGATGCTCTTTATTTCTTTTCCTACCAAGTTTGTAAAAATGTCCAATTTGTTCGGTGCATTTTGATCCCCTACTGCCCTCAGAAATTCCTCAAATTCATCAATCCATTCTTGCCACCTTTGTCCTTGATTTTCTTGCGGTTCTAAACTGAAAGGATTTGGGCGTCGCAAGTAATTTAATGGATTTGCTGCCATGAGTGTTCCTGAGGCACTTTGAGAAGTGCTTTGTTGTACATTTACATCTCCACTTGCATCTCCACTTGCATCTCCACTTGCATCTCCACTTGCATTATCTATTGGCATACTTGTTTGGTTTGATGCAATGTTATTCAAATATGTTGCTTTCTGGATTTAACCTTTAAATCCTTGTTAGCGTTTTGTTTCTTATTCTCTTGTAGATATGATGGGTAAACCACCAGCAAATTCAAATCTGTGCGTTTTCCTTAGCGTGGCACATTTTATTGTCTTTTCTTATTTTTTTTAAGCTTTGTAACGTTTGTATTGAGTGCTCACGGTTTGTTTTATTGTCCGAGAACAACATTTAACATTTCACTCTTATATGTTATAAAATGTCTTTTCATCTTCTTGTAACATTTGTACTGTGGGCTGATAGTTCGTTTTATTTTCCAAGATATGCGTTTAACATTTTACACATCCCGATCTTATTGATGCGGGTCACTTTCGTTCCGATGTCTACCTCTGTACTTGTTTGTAAATGTAGCAGTTCATTTCATTGTTAAAGTATCATTTCAGTTTTGAGCCGTTCTCAAAATGGTGGCACGTTGATTGACGCCCTTATGTTCTTTCCTCTATCAATTCCTGTTTGTTTGTTTACTTCAAGAGTAGCACGTATTTCATGCGTATTTAGTTCCTTTTCTCAGTGCTGCCTACCGCCACGTACCTCGCGCCAGCCCTCACGCTAGAGGTGCGTTACTTGGTGTTTGAAAAATGCACTTATATAACGAATGCCTCTCATTTACTCCTAAACTTCAATCACTGTTATTGTTATACTATTTCAGTGCTTCCACAATGTGTGCCTACCTCAATTGCGTTCTTGACACATGATTCACCGACCTTTTCTTTCTTTAACTCCGTCCGTAATATACGTTACTCAATGTCCTTTGTCTCTCCGTGTCACGATTTGTTCATTTTTTTATTTTTATTTGATTGGATTATTATCTTCTTCAAGAGGACTCCGTTTCCCCTCATCGCCACGTTGTTGTGTTTCAATATAATAATAATAATTGCGCAGACACCATTTTATAGTATGCTATCTCCGTTATTCCCTTAAGTCCAATGTTTTGCAACCCAACCTGCTTCATTCTAATATTTCCCCACGCTTCCCCATTCTACATCTACCCTGATGCTACATTATCTTCACCACACAACACCGAGCACAAGGGCCTCGGCGAGTGCTGGGGGCCGTCACCAGCCATGCCTGCCTACCACAGAAGGGTCAAAGCCATTTGCACCCCAGGGTTTATCCAAGGTGGGAATGGTTTATTTTATTTCCTCTGGAGATTGGCTGTGCATGCAACATCAATATCCCCAGGGAACACAAAATAAGATTGCCACTGCCATAGGGGAAAGGGACTAAGTCCCTTTTCCATTTCTATGGTGGCCGGGAGTGGGAGGAGTGCCGGGACCGGATCACAAGGGCCTCGGTTGGCTTGAGACAGCAAGCGCAGAATGTGTATTCTCACCCGATGTTGCAGCCAACCTGATTGGCTGAGTGCCCTTCCCGGGGTGTGAATATAAAATGACGAAGAACTATATTTATAAGATTTATTTGGTAATACACATATCCTTATTCCTGACAAGAAGCTGCATTGCATTGTGTGGTAATGTGTTGGTGTTACGCTCACCTGACTCCCACGGAGGCGCTGGCCTTGTTCGCGCTGCTGTGACCTCTTCTAAGGTGATGCGCAGGGTTCGGAAGACGGACTGGACCGGGCCCCCCAAATCTGGCTCGCAGAAGTATCCTTCTGTAGGCGAAAATAGGGGATTAACTGTCTGCGGGATAATGCAATCGACCTCCCACTTTCCCCTCTCACCCTCCTCGAAACCCTTCTGTAATTTCTCGTAGCGTCTCACCTTAGGGTCTGGAAGGACGAGCTCTCCATCCTGCTTCTGATGCAGGGGCGCGTTGGTATCCAGTTACTTAACTGGATTTTCGGATTGGTGAGAACCAAACTTGCTTGGCTTCCAGGTAAGTTTTTTGATAAGAGGTTCCCCTTGTGTCCATGCATTAATGTACTAATGCTAGTGTCTTTTTCCCCATAGGGGCCGGGGTACGGAATGCCGGGGAACAGGCACCGACCCGAGATGAGAGGTGAAATCCTTGTAGAAATCAGGTAAGTCTTTAATGAGCGTTTTTTGGTAATGTCTTATCATTCGCTCATTAACGCTGATGTCTCTTTTTCCCCTTAGGGGCCGGGGTCCGGAAATGCCAGGATGCGGCGCGGACCCGAAATGAAGAGGGAATGAATCAACAGGTAAGTCTTAACATGGAGATTTAGCTTTCCTTATTCCCTTCTCTCTCTCACCTTTTGTTCTGGTCTTTTTCTCCGTAGGCGCTGGGGCGTGACTGCGAATCCGGATGATCGCTGCTGAACATGGAGGCGCCCTGTAAAGGTGAGTGGAATGCGGCGCTGCAGCGATCGACGCGATGAGCTTTTAAATAAAAGTCTTCCTTTTCAGGATTGTCGGCGAGATGCCTCCGGGATGCGGATTTAGCAGGTAAGGACTTTTCCTTCTTCTATTCTCTTCTTCTCTTCCTTTGCAGGTGATCCAGGATGCTGGCAGGCGTGGCAGAAGTCAGGATGCAGGAGCAGACACGGTGAGCGTCCAGCTGCTAGATGCAGAACAATGCGAAGCACGTGTGGCTGTTCGGGTGGGGTTTAAATAGCCTTGGAAGAAGTTCCAGGTATGTATCCTTCCTCCAATCAGGTATGTATCCTTCCCCGACCACGCCCGGATGGTAAATTAATATATATATATATAATACTTTATTGTGGTATAATCCAAGAAATGGATTTTACACAACACATTTTAAACACATTCATTCATACATTACTATCCATATATATAAAAGTTTATACTAATAAAGGATATATAAAATAAAATAATATGTGCAATATAAAATGTATCAAATATATCAAGTGTAGGAGATAAAATATAAAATACCATATAAAAGCACAACTCAGCGTAATATCTCAGCAGTATACTACAATGCAATTAGAATTACATTTATAATTGTAATTACAGTAGAAGAGGTGCGTTCTGATTCTACTGATGTTATTATTATTGTTATTTATTGTTGTTGATGTCCATATTACTGCTATTCCTGTGATAGTGATAGTAACGGCATAATTTGTGTCCATACTCTAAAAAGAGACAGCTGCAAACTAAGAAATTCAGTATTTAGACACATGTACCAGAAGTCATCCTCCATAATTGCCTCATAGTTATGGACCCATTTTACATATGCATTCATATATATAGGGCCCAATTTAGGGCAAAGGGTTAACACATGTCTAGAGGTTTCCAATATTCCTGCCCCCTGGCAGATACGGCATATCCTGGCCTCCCCAGGTATTTTCAGACGTGGTCCTATGATAGTCAGAACAGGCAACTGATTGATTCTTAATCTTAACAAGAAATTTCTCACCTCAGGGGCCGGGCATAGTAGCAGGTATGGCTGTACTTTTAAGTATCTATTTGAGACATATCTAACCGCCTCATATCCCTTCAATTTGGACAAGTGGTCTAAATTTGCACACCAGTCCCATTTGTTCAACTTGTCCTCGAATGCCTTTTTTTGATGGATATATGGTAGTTTGCTCAGGTTTGCATAGGACCAATCAATTTCCCTAAATAATGTTTCATTCAGATCTTTGTAATTAGCACCACGTAGGTACCTTTCTGTATCGTAATTTTTTCCTGCCAGGCCCAGTAATTTACAGTGGGGCTCTGCGCGTGATTTTAGGTAGAAAGCACCTCTAGCCCGGAGTGCTCTACCTCTCAGGGAGATGAGGCCCAGTTCTAGGCGGAGATATTGTATCGAACACGAAGGTCCCAGACCCAGCACCATACGCCAAAAGTGGCCTTCCAGAGTGTTTAGCCAGATTAGATCTTGCATGGCCAACGCCTCCAAGCCATACAGAATTAATCCCACAGGTAAAGTAGTTCCTTTCAGGCCTCAAGGAGGCCGGGATCCTGCAGCATGGTCTGCATCAGGTAAGTGCACCCAAGCACTCCCATAATGAGCCTGGCGCCTATGGCGCCAGGACTGATGTCTTTTATGAGCCTGGCGCCATAGGCACTGTCCAAAGGGCCCCTATATGGGGTTGCTGGGTCCTTCCTTGGGGACTGGATGTCCGCTTTCGGGGACGCAGGGCTTGAACCGGCTCCCCGGGAGCGGGCATCATGACAGTTGGCCAGTGGATGCACAGCAGGTTGTGAGGAGAAGGCTGGGGTCATTGCAGTGCTGGCTCTCACCAGTTCAAACACGTGTAGCACCAAGTCCCCAGTGGTCATAGAGTGTGCATGTGAATCTGCTTTAAAAGGTGGGTAAGTAGAGGTTTTTTAAAGTAATAGTGGCTTATTAAATTTATAACGGGTTCAGCGTAAACATCCTCTGGATAATTATACAATGATAATAAGTGGTCAAGCCCCTGTGAACAGTGCTCCATTACTTCTCAGCTGGGTTTCCATTTTATGCGTCCCATGCACACCTGCATGATCATGATTTGTTATTTATATAGTGCTTACGCCTAATCCCAAGCGAAGTTGGTACTCATTTATCGACCTTGGAAGGATGAAAGGCTAAGTTGCCCTTTCCAGGATTCGAACCTTTGATATGCAGATCACGCATAGATCGCAGCAGCGAGCGCCCAACCCGATGAGCTATTTTACCAGTATGCATGCATGCACACACGACTACAAACCCAATCTGCCATTGAGAGTTTGTGAGTGGGTTTGACCTAGGACAGTGTGGTGCATTATGCAATGCACCTTTCAGCAGTAATTAGATAAAGCACCATAGGAATCGCAGGCAAGTCTGAAGGAGAAGCACAGGAGAGATATTGAAACATTAGAGGCCAGATCTAACAGAGTGCACAGCATTTCCTAGCAGCCCCCATTGATCCACATGCCAAGTAGAAACGTGAGCACCTAATAGGCACACAGTGCTTGCTATAGTGTTCCACTACCTCACTGCGACACGTGTTTTTAAAATAAATCAAACGCTAGTAGAACCAGCTTGAAAAGCCATGGGAGGAGATACCATTTAAAAATGTGTTCGTGAGCCAGTTAGTAAAATGCTATAATAATTACTGTCAGTTGCTGCAAATATAATACCAATTATAATTATTTTGATAATAATATTACATTGTTATATAGACCTTCATTCCGGATTAATCCGAGCACTGCAGTGATAGGTGTAACTATTAACCACTTTTTCATAATACTTAATGTATCGACCTCTGATAAAGACCCGAGGTGGCCCTGCTGGGCTTCAAACCTGTTCTGCAGTCTGAACACAGATGCCCAAGGGAAGTGCTTAACGGGCTAAGCTATCTTAATGTCATAACCACATCCACAGGTGCTTGTATGGTTGTCAGTGTGCCACGCTACCAAGGGTGGTTCTTGATTACACCAGTGTGCTGTCAAATGTGGCAGTCTTCAAATAAATGTGTCCACCCCTCAGTTTCCATATCACTCTGCCAACTACCTTTGGTTCCAACCCATTGGTTCCAACCCATTGGGTCCAACCCCCAAAAGTATCTTGCCGGTTTATCTCCAGAAAATGATCATGCCACGTTCATGCCCCGCCTAAGCCTGTATTGATACTGGCCCAAGGTATTTGCTGTGTCCTAGTTACACCTTTTCCTACACCACTTCCCAAGTAGTACTATCATTGCTCCAAACACACGCTATATGGTAGTTAGCATCACCATATAGCCAGAAAAGGCAATATTGTGTGTGGCACACCTTCACCTGTGTGCGGCAGTGGGTACCAGTCAGCCCACCACAACTTACCAAGTATTGCCCCACCCCTACACACAATCTCCATCCATCCACACACACAAACAACTCATGAACCCACCCCCCCAAAAAACTTATATACACATGCATGGGCACACACATGGACTATTTCTACATCAGCAGTCTCATTGTTGCTACCCATCAATCCATACGGTTATAAATTCATCATCAGTCTGCACATGCACACACACACACAAATGTGTAATCCATTGCTACACACACAAAATCATCATAAATCCATACATTCGAATGGATCGTGTCCTCCCACGTATTCCTAATTTTATAATATTATATATCTCCAGCTTTGCTGCTTTGGAATTTTTTTCGGCATAGGGCCCTGTATGCAGCGTCATCGAGTCAATGACCCTCGAGGGCCACCATCGGCAGTCAACATCATCATCAGTATAAATAACGCATGCAGCGCCTGTTGGCTTCAGTTCCGTTTTTCCGAGCTAACGCTTCGAGTGAATTACGGCGTGCATCAGTGACTGATTATCGTGAGAAAATGTCTTCTTCAACTCCATCGACGCCCAAATTGGGTTTGAAAAAATTCCAGGACTGCAGGTCAAAAATGTCGATTACTGATCCTCACTGCGTCTGCCTGTAGTGTCTGTGCTCCGGGCACCACACCGTCAACTTTGGGTCCTGTCAGGCCATGACCGAGAAGGCTCTCAGGGAGCGTAGAGGTAAACTGGCGGTGGGGGGGTTAGCATCAAAGTCACCTTTGAAGAGGGAGAAAAAGGCCAGTGAGTCGAGAGACTCTTCCCGGCGCAAAAAGTCAAAATGGTCCCGATCGAGGAGTCGATGGCTGCACCATTTGTCTTCTTCCTCTAAGAAGGCAAAGAAGAGACGCCATAGGTCTCCTTCAACCTCGAGTGATTCCTCCACAGGGGTAATCAGATGCCCTACGAAATATGATTCTCCTGCAAAGTGGGACTCATTTCGTGGTGAGATGATGTGAATTTTTGAGAATGCAGCCTTAACCTCATAGAAAGAAAAGCAAAAGATCCATGTCCCTGTCGCTCCGAGTAAGGACGACGAAGGGAAGTCGAAGGGTAAATCTTCGAAGCTGAGCTCAATACCGACATCACATAGAGAAAATTCTCGATCCAACGAGAAGCCGTCGAGAGTGTCGATGAGTCGAGAACCAAGTCCAACTATGGTTCCGGCAAAGAAACACAAAGCTTTGAAGGTTTCAACGTCTTTGCTGACTCCATCGGAGTCGGAGCTGTCGACACCAGAGTCGAAGTCGACGCCGATTAAACCAGTGCATTTTCCAAAGCCGTCTTCCACGACTACTTCGACATTGTCAAAGCCATTGACAGTACAAGGTTTATAAGCTTTTACCTAAAAAAGACTCTGTCTGCGATATATGAGGATGACCAACCCTCTGATGGCAGTTCACCACCTTTTGCTCTAAAGTTTGGCACCCCCAATGTGCCAGAAGAATTTATTTCTGACGAGCCCAGACTAAGAGATTTGTATGATAATCTCCAGTCAGCTAGTGAACTGGATACCTCACCAGAATTAGAGTTTGGCAGGCCCAATCCCTCTGAGCATGTCGACTCATCCTACAGAAAACTGATGGGAAAGGTAATTGAGTTTATGGAATGAAGTAGGCCTACTCCATCATTTGAAAAAGATGATATGGCTGACATCTTGGACCAGGGTCCCCAGAAAGACCCGATTTTACCATTCCACATGGCTCTACAGAAAAATGTCTCTGCTAATTGTGAGACCCCTGAAACTGCGGCTGCAGTTAATACAAACTTTTCAAGGAAGTACAGACCTTCCAGCAGTGACCCAGAATATCTTACCAAGCATCCCACTCCAGAAAGCTTTGTGGTTCAGTCAGCTACGCCAACCGGACAGTCAGCTTATCCTTCCATCCCCCCTGACAGGGATGACAAGAGGGTAGATCCTTGGGCATGTAAAGTTTTCACTGCAGGTAGTATGGCTTTGAAATCCACTAATGTGACTTTCACATTGTCTAGATTATGTTTCCCCTGTGGGACTATGTTGCTATGGCGGCTGTACACATCCCGGAAGGCGAAGAAAGAGACTGCTTCGTGGCGATCATTACGGCTGGTAAGGAGGCAATGAGTGAATGTCTCCAGTCAGGTTTGGATACTGCACACAGCATCAGCAGATCCATGGCTGCTAGCATTGTATTACGCAGATTTGTGTGACTAAGGAAGTCGGGGTTTGCACCAGACGTTTAGGCAAGACTACTCAACATGCCCTTTGACGGCTCAAGGTTGTTTGGCAGCAAGGCAGATGAGAGTTGGATAAGCTGTGAACCTCAAAGGCAGCGGCTAAATCTCTTAGCGCCGCCATTAGACTTCCTCAACAACCCTATTCGGGCTAGGTGTGGCTTGATAGCTATGTGAGAGGACGTTCCTTGGAGGCGCTCCTGATGATCCGATCTTGATCCTGGGAAGAAGTGATGGTTTTCGGCGGACTTTCTAGCCCACGGTGCACCCAAGGGTGCATGAAAGTGGGGGGCACATGGTGAGTGCCCTCCCCACCAGCGAGACTGCATATCCACAGAACTAGACGTCGAAGAAGGTGGCGGTCACGCAGTGGAAGGGCAGCACCCAAGATGGCCGCCCGTGGACAAAGGGCCATAAATGGTCCGTGGAGCTGAGGAAGACAAAGCTGGCCGGAGCATGGGCCAGCCCAACCAGATAGACGCGTCACATGCGCCTCTGACTGGTGGCAAGAACATAAGTGCGAGCCCCCACTGAGGAGGCCGTGGATTGTGGCAGTCCAGCGGAACCTTGCTGTGAAGGGGCCGGTGAGCGAACCCCGCTGGGCGCGTGGGCCCATCCGATGCAGCAGGATGTCCTTCAAGGTGGTGCGACCCCGGATCAAACAGCCCACGATGGAGGCCTACGCTAGGTCGCCCTCGGGCGTGGAAGGGGGCAAGAGCAAAGAAGCCCCTGCGGCGGCGACGGACCCACCGGGTACTATCCAGGAGGTGCTGGCAGCAATTGCCGACTTGAAGGTGGCTTGGGAGACGAAGTTGGGCCTGGCCATGAAAGAGCTGAAGGAGGGCCTAGACCTTAAGATTGGAGCGGTCCGAGAAGAGGTGAACCTGTTGCGCCAGGACGTGCGAACGATCGCAGAGCGCACTGGGGAACTGGAGAAGGAGTTGGCCCCGACCACGGAGGCGTGCAATGCACACGCTAAGGAGCTTCATGCCCTCGTGCAACGAGTGGGCAATTTGGAGGACAGAGCAGAGCAGGCAGAGGGGCGCGCCAGGCGCAACAACATTCGCATAGTGGGTGTCCCAGAGGGAATGGAAGGATCGAACCTCACAGATTACGTTGAAACCATGCTCTTGCAGGAGATCACAGGCGTGGAGCTGACCCAAGGGTTCGCGGTCGAAAGGGCACATAGGGCCCTGACCAGGAGACCGGCCCCAGGAGCCCCCCCATGGCCGCTGATCGCGAAAATCTTGAACTATCGTGACCGCAAAAAGATTCTCGAATTTTTCCGGAAAGGAGGTACGATAGAAAAGGGGTCAGCGAAAATAACGGCGTATCCGGATTATACGCTGCTCGTACAGTGGAGCCAAATGAACTTTGGAACGGTGAAAAAGAGGCTTAGAGAAGCAGGCCACCGCTACATGTTGCTCTACCCCGCCAGGTTAAAGGTGTTTATAAGAACAGAACCCTCTTCTTTGAGACGCCGACCTAAGCGATGGAGTGGTTGGATATGCAAGGTCGACCTCAGGAATCGGATGCCCAGACAGAAGCGGCTGGAGATAAGTAGCATGTTGCAGAGGCACCCGTGAGGCCATAGTAACGACATTGGGACTGGAATATAGTACGATATTGTGCTTGTGGGGAGGAAGTCATGGTATCTGCCGGCGGGTCCCGTTGAATGCACTTCTCCTAAATAGACGACTGGGAGCTCCTGGGGAGCACCCTCTGCACCCAATAGTAGTACACTTAGTTAGGTCACTGTTAGATTGGTGACACCCCGCGGGATCCTTGCCCTCGGACACGAGATGGGTCCAGACGTGGGTAGGCCTGAGATCCAGGGATGGAGCTGGGCTATTGTTGCGGGTTGGCAGGGAGGGGGAGGGGGGGAGTTGTGTGCAGTGGTGCGAAGTTGGGGAAGTGGGGAGGGGGGTATTGTTTGTGAATAAAAGGGAGAGAGCCAGGGAACGAACTAACATGGGGAGCATTATGGGAAGGGATGGGATGGAGATAGTCCGACCGGATGGCATCGGGTAATCTCAGAATTGTGACCTGGAATGTATGGGGCCTTAACGGCTACCTGAAACGTAACAAAGTGATGTTGTACTTAAAGAGGATGCGCGTAGACATAGCCCTGCGGCAAGAGACCCACCTCACTAGGGAAAGGCTGGAGGTGGTCAGGAGAAAATGAAAGGGCAATGTTGTGGGGGCGGCGTACTCGGCGTATGGTAGAGGGGTCATTACTTGGGTGGCGTCTCATGTGCCGTTTCGGATTCTTGATTCTACGGTGGACCCGGAGGGTAGAATGGTGGTGGTAACGGGTCTCCTGGAAAACAGAGAAGTGCACATCATAAATTTGTACGCCCCCAATAACGACACAGCGGCTTACTTTAGGACCCTCTATGGTAAAATTGTCCCCCTGGCAGGGGGTACGGTAGTGTGGGGGGGGACTTTAACTGTACCGTGGATCCCAGAATGGACAGGTCCAAGGACAGGGCAGGGAAAACGGCACCAGCGGCTAAAGCGCTGGGTACCTTACTGAAAGACCTAGGCCTAGAGGATGCGTGGAGAAGGCTGCATCCCACGGATAGGCAGTATTCACACTACGCAGCGCCACATGATTTGCACACAAGGTTAGATTACATGTTTGTAACAGCCGAGATAGTGAGAGACATAGAAGGAGCGGAATACAAGGCCCGAGTACTATCTGACCACTCGCCCTTGGTGGTAGACTGGAGACATCAGCCCCCAAGACCGCGGATCCCTACATGGAGACTCAGGACCGAGGCTCTGCAGGACGAGGGGTTTCGGGAGGGCCTGAGGGATGCCATTGAAGAATACTTTGATATAAATACGGGAAGCGTAGGCTCTGTGGGCACACTGTGGGAAACGTTTAAGGTGGTGGTGTGCGGGGTAGCCATTTCCCAAGCTAAAGGGTTACAGGGGGGCGTCGAAAGGGAACTCCAGGAGGTGTAAAGGGAGCTAGAGGATCTCAGGCATTGCGAGAGCACCGCTCATGATAACAGAACCAAAGTAAAGGAGCTACAGTTGTCCTGCAGCACACTCTGGGATAGACTATGCAGACTCAATTACAGGAAATACATGGAGAGGATACACGCAGGGGGCGACAAGCCGGGCAGACTGCTGGCCTGGCTGTATAAGTGTGAGACCCCCGCTCGGTGATCAGTGAGATTAAGGATGAGAGAGGTTGCATATGCAATACCCAGAAAGAGGTAAATGAGGAATTCCTTAAGTTTTACAGACACTTGTATGAGGACATGGTGGAGGATATGTGTCAAGACATACTGGACACATTGGAGGACATAGAGCTGCCCACCTTGGGCGATCTAGAACGCACCGAGTTAGACGCACCCGTCACCTCGGATGAGCTGGAGGTAGTGATTCGGAACTTGCCCACTTGCAAGGCGCCTGGTTCGGATGGGCTGCCCAGCGAGTTCTACAAAACATACAAGCAAGAGTTGCCTCAGCCACTGCTTGCCACTTTCAACGA